>NC_072820.1:24110000-24710000 GCF_027744805.1 Dunckerocampus dactyliophorus | reverse complement strand
CACGTATCGCAGTGCACTACTTCAAGGGCTGGTTCCTCATCGACATGGTGGCTGCTATTCCCTTTGACCTTCTCATCTACCGCTCAGGAGAGGAGGTGGTTAGGGGAGGTGGAGAGGGGGAGGTAGGGAAAGAAAAGGATACAGATGGAGAAGACTTAGTAGCGGAACTAAGAAAAATTTGTGATGAGTAAAAGTTCTGCATCACACCTGGCTCATCAGGTCCATTTTGCAGCTACAAACAAGGATCAGGAAAAGCACCTTTTCTCACAAGAAAACCTTTTCTCACCTGAACAGAATCTTAAGAATTACAAGTGCAGTGGAACCTCGGTTTTTGTCATTAATCAGTTCTAAAAGGTACAACAAAAACCAAAACGTACAAAAAAGAAATCCACTTTTCTCATAAGAAATAATGAAATCCTATTAATCAGTTCCAAACATTCAAAAATTTTAACACAAACACTTTGTACAGAGAGAAATTATAGTTTTTCATGCAGAAAAGAAAGTGATACATATAAATTACTCTTGTTGGTGATGGTGAGGAGTGGGGAGGAGACTCCTGGCCAGTATGTCTATAGTAGGGATGCTCTAATCGGGTTTTATGCTGCCAATACTCATACCAATCATTCATGACGAGGAACATAGTTCCGCTTAGTTGCTGGGTCATTTAAGTAAACAGTTTGGCTTCTCTAAACCATAAGCGTTCAAAAGAGTAATACATTTGCATTATAAAAATGCCTCCTCAAAAAAATTGGCTTTGTCTCCTGCCGTATCCCTGTGCAATGTCGCTTATCCATTCTTGTGTATGTGATGAAGACGCACGCATCTTCTTTTGCGACGATGCAAGCGTCTTCATCACATAAATAAGAATGGACAGGCAACAGTACGCAGGGAAACGGCAGGATCACTGGTGAAACTTACAAGATCAGGAGAATTTTGATACGAGAGCACACAGCACACAAACCCGGATTCATCCACCACCGCAGACGGCCGGCCATCCAGTCCAACGAATCCAACCACTTTTCGGGCTATCCGCTTTAGACCTCCGACTGCCACGTACATACGGGCGCTACATTAGCCGCCGTCTGACCGAAGATCACATCGCAAACTTGGAAAACTCACCACATCCTGCCCCCCAAATGCTGCACCAAACTAAAGGTTATGAAAACGCCACCCCGGCGAGACATTTTTCGTGCCATTTTTTGTCACTCTCACAACGACAGGAAGTTCCACACAGCATGTTTTTTATGGCTTTGTGAAGGGAAAGTGGGCAGTAGACTGTCGCTATCGGCCAGATGCTGCAATGTGGGCTGAGCTGATCGGCGGACGTGATCGGCATTATAAAGCAAGTATCGGCACATGCTGATACTGGCTTTTTCACGGAAATCGGCCAATACCAATCAGTGGCCGATCGATCGGAGCACCCCTAGTCTATAGTGTTCCAGCTCTAAAAGAACCTCTATCCATTCATCCCAATGAGTCCAATGAAAATCTGGCCGTACGAAAACCGAGGTACCACTGTATTCAGATTTTGCGCTTGTGGATTGTATCCAGATTGTAAGTGAAACATCAAAATGCAAAAAAAAAAAAAAAACAGGAGCAGGAAAAACAAATAGAAAATCAGAGAGTCAAAATGCATTCAAACTCATCAGGGGCCTTACTTATAAAACTGTGCGTGGAAATCTGACTAAAAGTCTGTGTGTGCCAGTAACCCAAAATGAGCGTACGGACAAAAATATTCAGACCTAAAAGAAGTGGCTTACGCAACTCCACCCTACCTCACGACCTCTCCATGCCTTCAATATGTCATAATGCGAATTGCTGTCAGTGCAAAGTGGCTCATAAATGTGGCGTGCATATTTAATGACCCTTGGTTGAATTTCATTGCTTCTTTTGAATCATGGCTGCTGAGAAGCCAAAGACGAAGAAGCCGAACTTCACCGAAACTAAAGTGGAAATCTTAGTTGGAGAGCTGAAGGCCGGTGAAAACATAGTATTTGGAGGACACAGCAGTGGCATAACAAGAAGATGAGCGAGTCTCCTGTCAACAGTGTCAGTGGAATGGGGTGCGCTGTAGTAGAACTACAAAAAAAAGTGGTTGGATATCAAGGCACACATTTACATATTTATTTACATACTTATTTTTGTGAGCATTTTTCTAGATTTTTAAGAATCAATACCATATTTTAGATGAACATAAGTTTTGCAAAATCTGTTGCATTCAAAGGTGGACGCAGTGACTCAAAACGGGGATGGAGTTATGTAAAAAAATGTATTGCTGTAATTCCAGATGGATCGTTTAAAAATATTTAACTTAATGATGACATTAACGGCATAAAAATATTAGGTATATTAGAATTATTTTACGAGGAACTCATGTACTGTATGTTATTTCAAAGCACAACAAAAGAAAAGCCCATCATTTTTGGAAAAGGAAAGAGCGGCCCTGACACTGTCCACACAAATAAAGACTGTGGTAAATAAATGTTGCAATTGATGACATACTTGACATATGCCACAAAAGACTTGAATTGTCTAAAAAAAAATATCAAGAAACGCAGCACTAAGGACATATTAGCTCTGTGTCTTGTAAACTTAATCCCTAGAATTATTTAAGTGAGGACCTGATGTTTGTTATAATTAATATTAACTGAACACATAATATTATCATGAATATAAAATCAAATTATGAAGTATTCAAGCGCTGCTTTGTGTTTTTCATGTATCTTTTAATCAGGATCCTATACGCCCATGTGTAATGGTGTTTATGATAAATGCCAAATGATATCCATCAGCATCATGTCAAATAACACTTTCCACAAATATTTTAAGTCAATAACAGCGTGATGTTTTCATGCAATGACGGACAAAACTTTATTGACTTTCATTGCATGTTTATTTGTAACAAATGATTTCACCTCACCACCTAAAATATCCATTGCCTTTTTGCCATGTCTCCAAAAGTACGTATGGCAACTACAAAGGTGGCGTAACGGTGCACACATTCTCACGTGAAGTTGTGTTTTTATAGGTACCTTACTTGGTGTGGAAAACGGCGTACGCATCTTTTCAGCCCTGTTTTGTGTGTACGCAAGCTTGATAAGTAAGGCCCCAGGTGATTAAAAGTTACCCCTTACAAGGTTGGAAAAATGGGAATGGGCTCAGACTCAAGCCAGATGTGATCAGTACCAGGTTATATGGGAAAGGACAAGTCAGCAGCCCTTTGAATAGGATAGCACTCAGCTGGAACCCACAGGGGGAACAGAAAGGGGGTCGTCCAAGAGATAGGACAGGACCAAGAGGCTGATGTTCAGAGGTTGGGATATACCTGGAGAAAAGTGGAACGACAGAACTGGCCTGGTAGGAGGAATCTTGTTGGTGGCCTATGTCCCGAGAGGGACGGCAGTATTTAAGTCCATGAAGACCCAAGTTAAGGCCATTACTGATGCTGACTGCAGCCCAACAGACCAAAATATGGTGTCTGATAGAAAATGGCGTAAAGATGGAATGTCAGGTTATGCAATGGCCTCAGTTGGTGGCTGGCTATATGGAGATGTGGCCCCAGTCTGTGTGGCGATGGCTGCAACATCTGAGAAACATAATCTTTCCAGTGTGTCCCGGGTCTTCCCCGTGGCCTCCTACTGGTTGGACGTGCCCACCTCCTCAGGGAGGCGTCCAGGAGGCATCCTTACCAGATGCCTGAGCCACTTCATGTGACTCTACTATGAGTTTCTTCGTTTGCTTTGTTGAGAAGCCTGGCAGCAACAAAAATCAACCGGTAACTTAAGTAATGTATAATAACTTAAAAAGTGCAGTCTCTCTTTGCCTCTTTCTCCTGTTTGTTGTTTTTGCATTTTGATGCTCTGTTTGCAAACTGATTAAAATCCACCAGCGTATATGAGTATACATGTATGCTGTATATGGATGTTTTTTATATACTGACAGGCTTACTTACCTGTTCCTGACAGACGACCACCCTAATTGGCTTATTGAAGACAGCTCGGTTACTGCGATTGGTCCGTGTAGCTCGGAAGTTGGATCGTTACTCAGAGTATGGTGCGGCAGTGCTCTTCCTCCTTATGTGTACCTTCGCACTCATCGCTCACTGGCTTGCCTGCATCTGGTATCTTACATTTTCCGTATGGTTTTTACAACCTTCAGAATTCAAATGAAAAAGCCATTTTCAGAAAACTGGGTGGCCATTACTCATGTCTTGTTTTTTTTTAGCAAGAGGGAAATGTTTATGTCTATAATAGTGTAATTTAATCCTAGGTACGCCATAGGAAACGTAGAGCGGTTAACCTCAGCTGGGATTGGTTGGTTGGACACTCTGGCAGACCAGCTAGGAAGGCCATACAATGGCTCCATCATGGGATCAGGTCCCTCCATACGAGATAAATATGTCACAGCTCTTTATTTTACATTCAGTAGCCTGACCAGCGTGGGCTTTGGGAACGTGTCCCCAAACACCAACTCTGAGAAGATCTTCTCTATCTGCGTTATGCTTATTGGTGGTAAGTTCCACAAAGAACACAGTATATCTCCAGCATGTACAAGTCATTTGGATTCCTGCCCCAAAAATGTGTTTGTGATTTGTCTTTGGATGAAGTCAATGATGCAGTGCCTCTCACTCTTAATTTCCCCTCAACAGCTCTGATGTATGCTAGTATATTTGGCAATGTGTCAGCTATTATTCAGCGGCTGTACTCTGGTACTGCACGCTACCACACTCAGATGATGAGAGTTCGAGAGTTTATCCGCTTCCATCAGATTCCCAACCCTTTGAGACAGCGGCTAGAGGAATACTTCCAGCATGCATGGTCCTACACAAATGGCATAGACATGAATGCAGTGAGTATATTCCACTGGAAGGCTAACGTACAGTAATCCCTCATTTTTTGTGGTTATTTGGTTCCAGACCAGACTGGGATAAGTGAATTTCCACGAAGTAGGACTCCTTATTTATAAATTGAATATTTTTGTAGTTAGAGTATATAAAACCTGTTTATGTCCTTCTGTTTGTCTAGCGTCTACTCTGTAAACAAAACAGTGTTGAGGATGACAGCCGAACAAAGCCTTGCACTAGGGAATAGAGATATTACACAAGCGTGGAGGTGATGATATGCAGGTGGTACTGATTGATAAACTAAAGGGCGTGTGTGGTGGCTTGGCACAAAGGAGCGACTCCCAAGCGCAAACAATTGGAATTACAGAAGGTGCTCCAACTAGAAATGGTGAGTTTAGATAAATCAATCAATGGAGCGTGTTTCTTAAGCTACGTGAGACCCAACACCGGAGCAGAACACAAAGGCAAAAAAAACTAATCATCTCATGATGGTTGCCAGATAAACGTAGCAAAATGTCAACTGTCTGGTGAGTAATTTGAGCCAGAGAACACCCGCCACAGAACACCCGTCGGGTGATAAAACCTCCTCCAGATCTCCGTAACATTTACGGTAGAAATAGCTAATTGATTAACAAGGCTAGAATCAATGAATGAGAAGTCCGTCCCAGAATCAACAAGCGCTTGAATATTAATTTTCTCCCCTGCACGACCCAGAGAATCTAATGTGCTTCCAGCTGATCCCCCTGGGGAGGGGGGTCCTCTGGACCACAAGTGCTGTTTCACTGGGAGCAGCTTCGTGGGTCGGACAGGGCACCAAGCGATCAGATGGTCCGCTCGTTTGCAGTACAAGCAAAGGCGGAGGTGCCTTCCTCAGCTCCTCTCAGCAGATGTCAAGCAGATCCCTTCCAGCCTGCATGGCTTCATCTTCAGATGTAGGATCTAGGGCCGGTGCTCCAGCAGCTCTGCCGAGTGCCCGGCCGCATGCCGCTCTAGCACAGTCAGTGGAGTAGGTGTGGGGCTGGTGGCTGAACACGAGCTGGCATTGATGGATACACAAATGCTCCAGAGTATCTGGCCAGATAGGATAGGTTGGGCTCCGTGGTTGTGCATCATTGGAGTGGCTGGCTGCACATATTGTGTGGTTTGGTGTGGTGTCGCCCCACCTGATCGAAATTTGTGGTGAGCATCTGTGCCACTGTGAATAGGTCCATCAACATCTCTTCATGGCTGGTAATCGGTCTGCCATGAGCGGATATCGCTCTGTTAACTGGGTTTGCCTCCACGGGATACATAGTATGGCTTTTGTTCTGGCAGATTTTGGTTGCGAGGAACCGAGGACACAGAGACGACTAGAGGTTTTAGATGCTCTAACTATGATGCACACAGAGCAATGAACAACTTTACGCTCTGTCTCCTTTCTGCTCCATTCTGCTCGCCCCTGAGGCGTTCAGGCACACTTGTAATTGGGAGCATTGGGAGCATTTATAGTGATAGATGTACGGTGGTGGGCGCATAAGTTTCCATACATAGAAAAATGTATCATTCATGTTGGACAACCATTTTTATTTATATAATGTGCACTATATGATTAGCATTGTTTGGAAAACATACCTTTTTTCCACTGTTTACGAATTTGCATTAGCACAGTTGAAGTTATGCTTGGAATGGCGTTGGCAATACGTTCCTTGAGATTACTTATGTCTCATATCTTCCCCTGATGTACCATGGCCTTCAAGTGCCCCCAAAAAAGATATTATTAAAAGATGTACATTATACATTTTCCTATGTATGGAAACTTATGCCCCCACCCCTGTACTGTATATCTACAGTATAACTATAAATGCTTTAAACTTACCTTAATTTGTCACAAACATGCTCCAAAATCATGACGTATGGAGCTGGTGGATGGAAACTGCTTTAAACTCATGCGAGACTCAACACTTTCTCCCTCAAAGCATTGTTAGTTAACACCAGCGTGACACACTTCACCTTCCGCACAAGCGTGATGTAAAAAAAAAAAAAACTGTGTTAATTTGAAAAAATAGCTCATTAGAAATCCTGAAGATAACGTGTATCATGGACACGACTCCATATGTCTGATTTTTAATCAGTGTCACATTCATTATTGTCTGAATTTTCACGAAAAACTGGAAAAATAACACGCAAATACTCTTAAGTTCACATTGTGTGTCAATGCAGACGTCAGCTCATTTGCATATAGTCTTCCGTGATTCAATTTCAGTTACATTTAGTGCACAAACGTAAGTTCCACCGTTTTGTATTATTTCTTTCATCGTCTTTGTGGCACACTTTTGCATGTCACAAAATGGCGATGGCTGAAAATGGCTGAGTTTGACATCAGATGTGAATTTATAATATAATGAAAGGGAAAACACTGAACGTTATCATTATTGCTTCACTAACTGATGTTGCTAATCTCATCTAAAACTTGGAAAAATAAGTTTTGAAGTATCAAGATTGTTGTAATATTCCTACATAGCAGTGCAACCACAGTGTAATGAAGGTGTTTTTGTGGCCTCCAGGTTTTAAAAGGGTTCCCAGAGTGTCTCCAGGCAGATATATGTCTCCACCTCAACAGATCCCTACTGCAGAACTGTAAAGCATTCAAAGGTATGGATCATTATGTATTCATGCATGCAATAGTAATTCATAGTAATAATTACATTGTAGTTGTTTTGAAAATAAACTCAAGTGATCTTATTTACTTTTGAGAAGTATGCTTGTCATTGTTTAATATCTGTTTATGGGCTTCAGGATCAACTAAGGGCTGCTTGAGGGCCCTAGCTATGAGATTTAAGACCACTCACGCTCCACCTGGTGATACTTTAGTACACGCTGGAGACTTGATATCAGCCTTATATTTCATCTCAAGAGGATCGATCGAGATTGTGAGAGGAGATGTGGTGGTTGCTATTCTTGGTGAGTGCTTCGTTAACTCTCTCACATTATGTACTTCACTAGCACCATCTGGTGGCCGATTAGTATTGGTCATAAAGGCATGAAGTAGTAGCAACCGGAGGCAATTCTAAGGTCTCATTAAAAAAAAAATCCACAAGGGGGGCCCCCTCTAACCAGAGTTCAGCACAAGACATGTAACATTACACGTATTTGCTATCTAATTATTTTGGTATAGATATCTCGTTTCATTTTAGAGGCCTACTGGTTTCCCACATGGTACACAATAAAAGTGAGGTACAAGAAATGTTTTTGGCGTCACACGTCTACCCGGTAAACAAATATAGTACAGCACAGTCTTTGGCTAGCGGGAGTCATGGCTGCAACCAACACAACTCGGCAGCTCTTCTTCTCTCTTAGACTGACTCCAACCAGCAGGCAAACGCCACTGCCCCTAAAAGCCCAACACCTGAATCACATCTCATACCCATACACAATACTCCTGTCATGACTATATCATATGAAAACACAAGAATCAAAATAAAATATGCCCAAATGTAGGAAACTGATGTCAACAAACTGCCATAGGTTGAAAAATCCTTGATTACCACCCATTCTCTTTATGTCTCTGGTGAAAGTGTCAATTTCAGTCAGCCAGTCCAAGGAGTGTTGAGATAAGCGCTTTCTCCTGTAAATATACTGTAAATATGTATAGTTAATTAAATTAATTGTGATGGATTTCTCTGACTGATTTTCTGCTACACGTTACATGTCAATGACATCTAAAGTGGTATACACTCCTCATTGAATTTTTAAAACCAGTTGAAAAATTGCAAGAATATATATTGTATATATGTATAATGTATTGTATATATTGTATATAATTATGAACTGTTGGATCTTAAGGAGATTCTAAATAGATCAAAAAGAAGTAATGGGATTGAGACCAAAAACATTTTGAGTAAGCAGTTTATTGCAAACAAGCATTAAAGTAAAATAGGCTGTTCATCAGCTGATCAAAAGTTTGAGACCACAGCTCAAAAAAATGTGAAACGTCCCTAAAATAGAAATAAAATGTTCAAAAAAGGACTCACTAATGTGTAGCTGCGCCATTCTTGTTTATCACCTCAAAAATTGGTTTGGGCATGCTTGATGTCAGTGTTTCCAGGAGGCTCTAGATGGTGAAGACTGCTTCACTGTCTGGAACTGACCATTTTGTGAACTTCTCTTGCCATCCATCCCCAAATGTTCTTAGTTGGATTTAGATCAGGGGAACACGCAAGATGGTCCAAAAGAGTGAGCTTAGAAGAAGTCCTTTGTCAGTTGTTTTTTGTGTCACTCCCATTTCTTCTTTTTGCATTTTGAAACATCATTCATTCAATAAATGAGGTTTGACTGTAAATGCAAGAGGAATCTGGATTCCAATTGTATAGTCTGCATGTGTTACTCCGATAAAGTATAATAACGTGTTTAAAAAGGCTGGTTTCAACCAAATTCATGCAATAATTTGTTTTGTTTTAGTGAATGACAACGTAGTGTCAGTCATCCCTTTGGAAAGCACAGTCTATGTTATCAACTATTTATAATTTATTCTTGGTAATTCTTTTACTAGAAGAGGTTCATTTTGTTTCCATTATCAATAACCAGTATTTTGGGGCTTAATTAACCAGTAGAATGAATGGGAGCTGACTTTTACATTTCTGCCTTTTCCAGGAAAGAATGATATATTTGGGGAGCCAATCAACCTTTTCGCTCTGCCAGGAAAGTCAAGTGCGGATGTCAGAGCTCTGACATACTGCGATCTACACAAGATACACACGGATGATATGCTGGAGGTGCGGCCTTATTGCACTTATTTCTGAGAGCTGATGCAATGAATTCTCTGTAACTTTGATTCTGTGGAAATGAGTACTGGTGGTATGCCGGCAACAAGTAGTAGTAATAAAAATGTAATGATATTGTAGAAAGTTATATTTGCTGAAATGTTCATGTTTCACCTCCTAAACCCTGGGAGACATAGCCAAAGTAAATAACGGTTTTCTCTGCATCAACAAGGTCTAAATGGATGGTCTTGGTATGAAAGTAAAGAGGAGACGGATGGTTACTGTGTAGATGTAAAGATGCAAAGTAGAAGAATTTGAGTCCAGTCGTTCCTTGCCACTTCTCGCTTTCAATGTCGTGGCTTCACTCTATCACGGTTTTTTAAAATATATTAATTAACTCATTCAATACCAAAGACTTAGTTATACATTTTTATAACCCCAAACACCCGATCCCAACAACGTATTTATGTGTCTTTCAAGTTTGTTTGTTTTTTTTGCGCAAGAGGCAAAAATAAGTAATGATGCAACTCTCCACTAATGAATTTCATTTCAAAGCAATTTTAGGCTTTAAAAACGGCCACAAGATGGCAGCATTTGATAAGAGATTGGCAGGGCGCATTTGGATGAAAAAATCACACATTACAGGAAGGAGGAAGTGAGAGAGCGTGGAGGAGGGTAGCATGCAGAAGGTTACGCATTATAGGGAAATTTTAACGCATGCACGCACACGTGCGCACACATAGGTCAGTTCCAAATGTGACAATTGTAAATAGTTTATGGTGTTATATTTGTAAATAAATTATTTTGATGTTAAACTAAAGCAAATAAAGTGTCAAAGTGAAAGTTATGCTTGAAATGTATCTTCACAAAAAACTGTTTTTCCCCCCCTTTTCTAGTCTGGAACTGATATTTTCCTAGAACCTAACCATGTTCTACTGCTGATTACTAAATACATTACTAAATGTTTATATAGCCATAGAACACAATATTTTGTGTGCCTTGAAAGATCAAAATCATCTAAAATGGCCGGTATTGAAGGGGTTGTCTTTTGAAAAATGGCTGGGATTGAGTTATTTAATAAAGCCTCGCTTTTATTGCAAGTCAGGCACAATAATCCCTAACACGGGCTACTGTTGCAACCAAGCCACGCCAAGATGAAACTCACTCAGCGGGAACACATTTAATGCAACACACAGGACCACAAGTCTTATTTATGTCTTAAGTGTGTTTTTTTGTGTTCTCTTATTATGTTTACTATTTAAAGGTGCCTATAGGGGTCTTATATTCCATTTATGAATAAGGAATCCTACTTCACGGAAATTAACTAATCATGGTCGGGTCTGGAACCAATTAACCACCACAAACGAGGATTTCTGGACTTTGGTCTTTATAGTATACTGGCCACTGAGATACTGCAAAAAAACTAATGTCATGTATTTGTGTTTGCAGGTTTTGGACATGTATCCAGAATTTTGTGAATATTTCCGGTCCAACTTGGAGATCACCTTCAACCTCAGAGACGTATGTTTTTCCTGTCAAGACATACGCTATCTCTATTTCTAATCTAGACCAGGGGAGGGTCAACGGTATGACATGCGAGGCCACTGTGGGTTCTGGGATGGTTTCAGTACTACTTCTCTTCTACTACTTCTGGAATGACAAAAAAACACGATTAATTGATACGACCATAAAAATATCTACTTTTGACACACGGCTTGCTCCTCCCCCTCCAAATCCTCTTACTAGCTTGACTTTGAAGTTCTCCTTCGATTTACGATACGTATTTGCAATAAAAGTGATTATTGTAATTTTTATAGAGATTCAGCTCCAGAAGCCTCCAATTCTCTTTTCAGTTGCCATTGTTCACTCTACTACTTACTGGGATTCAGATGATTTGCAATAACAAAAAAGGGGACAACCGTGGCGAAACAGAAAAACTGAAAGAAGCACCCAAATGTGGGATAAACTATGACTTTCTGCAGGACTGTGTCATGTAAAGGTTGCTTCTCCGTCCCGCATCGTCACACAGGCACAGGGAGCCGCTGATGCTATCTCTTGGTTTACCGCAATGGACATCACTGGAAAGCACCTGTTGGATTATTTTGAAATACACAAATAGTTCAAGACTTATGGTAATTTAAAAATCCAAGCTTGTTGCTGTGTGGAGCATCATCACTTGCGCGCCGATTTCATTATCGGCAAAAAAAACCAATGCCAGTATGCTGCGATATGTAATTTTCAATGGCTGATATTATCGTACATCACTATTAATTAGAACATAAACAAAATCAACCTATCCTAACAATGTTACAGTACTGTTTTGACAGTCTCAACAACAAAATCCATATATTGTTCTTGACAGTAGTCTTTCTGTGCAGGTGAATAGTGAACCTGCTGCCCTGTTGAGTAGAGAAGACTCTAGAGAAGGCTGCAGCAAACCACGGTGGAAAACGAGACTCTACTCGACTCATGCAGGTGGTTTTTCACTGCAAATGTGCAGTAATTTTGTGATATTTGGATGTGAGTTGAATTTTAATTGGAATCCAACTCTGAGCTCTCTGCGTTCAGTTTGTACATTTTCTTGTGTTTCGTGGGATTTCTCCGGCTACTCGGGCTTCCACACACATCCAAAAACATGCATGAGACTGTAAATTGCCCATAGGTATGACTGTGAGTGTGAATGGTTGCTTGTACATATGTGCACTGGGGTTGGCTGGCAAACCCAGTGCATATTGTACCCTGTGCCAGCTCATCTGTGACCCTGACAAGCATTAGAAAAAACGAATATAAACTTTTAATGACTATGTTTGTGGCAAATTGACATTGACTCGCTTGTGACCCCTCGACAGGTGACACTAGGACACAGAGAGCCGTGTACAGATGCACTGGAAGACGCGGTAATGGGGAGCACCAAGAGGAACACAGCAAAGACGATCAGAAACATACACTGTAAGGTTTGAGCTGAGGCCCAATTTCATCAAACCTGTCTTTATAGGAAATTAGACTCCCTGACTTGGGTGTGAATGTGCCGTTGAACTACAGTCCTTTTCATCGTGCTATACACCAAAATTACACACTTTGCCGCATCAGTGGCTTCGTCAGCAATGTCACTTTGGAATCGGAAAGGCAGAGTTCGAGTCCTGCTGCAGATTGCAAGAAATGCTAGTCTGCATCTCTTGACTCCTGTCAAGGTGGCCTAGACCAAGGCACATAATCCTTATAAACCACGGGTGTCCAAACTTTTTCAGCCAGCGAGGGCCACATACTGAAAAATGAAAGGCCACTTTACCGTAATTTCTGGTGTATAAACCACTCTTTTTTTCTCATGCTTTCAACCCTGCGGCTTATACAGTGATGTGGCTAATTTATGACTAAGAGAACTACAGTTCTCATGATGCTTAGAGTGCAGCTTCAGGAAGTAGTGAATTGGACAAGTGAAGTGGACGCTAACATCACGAGGTCTTCTGCATCGTATTTGGATCTGACAAATCTTATGTAAGTTTAAGTGTAGAATTCCGACAGCTTCTGCTTGGACCACGACAGATGTTAAACTCTGATGAAAAAAAGTGTGTCACGTCTCATCATCGGCGCTAACAAGTGACATTGGGAACATCGAGTGGAGGTAGGATTGCAAGGTTTATAGTGTGTCAAAAAATCAAATGTGAATATTCTAAGGATAAGCATATTGATCTTAGATAAACGTTATTAAAAAAATATTTTTACACAAAAATGTGTTAGTTCATGACTGGTGTTCTCCTGCAGATATGGTCCTGTGTTTTCCAGTGAGGACGAAGTAGAAGATTCTGAACTGGCCAGCCCTGTTCAGATCTCCATGGGTGACACTACTACCACAAAGACAAGCATATATCCTGAAACTGACAGGGGAGACAAAGTCTGTAATTATCTAACAGGCAGGTTAAAAAAAATATTAAAATACAATGCAAGGTGTGCCACATCTTCATGGCTGTGAGTTTGTCTGTGTTTTGTGCTAGATGCTTTCTCAGGAGTATCTAACATCTTCACCTTTTGGGGATCAGAAGGTCGAAAAGAGCAACGATACGAAGAGGTCCCGTGCTTGCACATGCTAACCTCACCTCCTCCGCAGCCTCGCTCAAATCCGGCTTCTGAGCAGCCTTCTTCCTGCTTCAGTAATTCCAGCCCTCCTCCTCTTCCCCCTCGTCCCCCTGGTATCCCTCAGCGACAGAAAAGAGAGCTAGAGAGCAGGCTGGAGTCAATGCAGAAACAGATCACCAGGTTAGTCACTCACTTCAAGCAGAATAGTCCACAACAAAGTACAACTAAAACTGAACTAGGCAACAAAAGGCAACGGTGCATTCACAAAAAACTACAAAAAGTGGGATAAGGTAACGAGCAACGGTGGGCATTGGAATTACAATTTGCGATCGTGATGATTTTAAACTGTAGCAAACATTTAACAAGAGATTTCACCAGAACAGTCTTAGTATAAAACAGCATTTATATAATTACTTACACGCATGTATTTCTTAAACTCTTTGGGAACAAAGTTGTGACTGCTGGCTTCTCACACTAATCTGCACTTACTAACTATGGATGTCTGTTGGTCAAACCTCAATCTCAAATTAACAAATAAGTGATGTAACATACTTGAAAAAAACATGATTACAAGGAGAGGGCCACACGTGACATGACGCCTGGACAAGAGATCGACCAATATACCGATACCGACTTTTAGTAGTCAAGGAGGCCGATAACCGATATTTGGAGCCGGTATTCACTTGTGGTAAAAGTGAAAATATTGGCGACAAAATTTTTAATAATACAAACTCCAACTTTTAATTTACATGAACTTGAATTATTTTGCTTTTCCATGCAGTACAATTCATCAGAGTACAGTAATGAGCAGACATTTACTTGGTTGTCATGTGCCTTTAGGGTTCATGCAATTATGCAAGTTGTGCAAACATTGTGTGAAATACACTCAAGCATAAATTAAAAGATATTAAGCATTATTAGTCTAGCTAAATCATTTATTGCAAGTGAGAAGAACTGCTGCTTATGTTTCGAGAACATTATTGAGCTCACAGTAACGTTACCAGTAATTGTGAATTGTAAATTAATGGGATGTTTATTACAATTTTAAAAGAATCTGCTGCCTTAAAGGTCATCCCAAATTCTCAAACATACACTACCGGTCAAAAGTTTTAGAACACCACAATTTTTCCAGTTATGTATTGGAATTCAAGTTGTTCAAGTCCAGTGAATAGCTTGAAATGGTACAAAGGCAAGTGGTGAAGTGCCAGAAGTAAAAAAAAAAAAAGGTAAGGTTACCCAAAACTGAAAAATAATGTGAATTTCAGAATTATACAAGAAGGCCTGTTTCAGGTACCGCAAAATGGGTCAACAATTTAAAAGTGTTCTGCAGAAATGGAGGTTGATCAAGCCTTGGCAGTTGGTGCAACTAATTCCTACAGGTGTTCCAAATTCTGGAGTACTTACTACCTCTTCTGTTTGCATAAAAACAGTGTTCGGAACACACTGGGGTACTATAGCCTCATGAACATCATTTGAACAGCCTTGAACTGGAGAAAGTCATTTGTTGCTACAAAAATGGCAAGATAAAAGGGAATTAACAATGGAAGACAGACAGACCATCTTAACACTTAAAAATGTAGATTTTTCCTCCTGACAAATTGGAATGTTCTCTAACTTTTGACCAGTAGTGTACATAAAGTGAGGAAATACACATGTCAATCACAAGCTTGGACACATCCCTGTGTGTAGAATGTATCAAACAACAGTATTTTAACACCAAAACTTAATTTCTGTGTTTACAAATGAATTAAAATAGACTAAAAACCATGCACTTGTGCATAATAATTCAATGAGGTTCAAAGGTTTTTCATTCATACATTCTAAAAAGTTATTTTTTTACAGACCAGAGTTGGCTAGTTTTTCATACTTGACAGTTTTGTCTGCTCACTTGCAGTCTTCTTAAGAGTGGTCATGTAATGGTCCAGTGATTTGTTTTGTCAGCTGATTTATACAGATTTTGGCTCTGGCTTTCTGCCAGTGAAGGCAGGGCAACGGCGCCATCTGCTGTCTGACTTCCCGAAGGTAATTCAATATAAGGAAAAATGAACAAAAGGACAGAATGTGAGAAGGAAACAGCGAGGACTTGCACACGAGCAACTAAACACAAAGCAGAGCAGGAACAACACAAATCCGTCATGTCTGACCATTGCAAAAGAGAAAACCATATTATGGATTGGAATGGAGCAAACATTGGGACAGAGGACAACAAATACCACCGCTGGATCAAGGAGGCAATTGCAATACGTAAACCGGCCCACAGGACTATAAACCCGGACAAGGGGATCTTTTTATTCCCTCACACCTTGGATGTGGTCCTAAAGAATCCGGACAGCAGATGGCGGTGTCGCCCTGCCTACACTGTCAGGAACACAGCGCCAACATCTGTATAAATCAGCTGACAAGACACTACACATGAACATCACGTGACCACTCTGAAGCAGACTGCAAGTGAGCAGTCGAAACTGTCAGGTATGAAAAACAAGCCAACTCTGGTGTGTAAAAAGAACTGTTAAGAATAAAAGCTTTGCGTGTGTATTTAGTTAATCAGTGGCTGATACAGCAGCTACAATCTCCAAACTAGACATAATTTGTGGTGTAATCAAACAACGCTGCTGTCTAAAATAGCACATTTCTCAATCAACACAGGTAACATATCATTATAATTACACATTACTTACACACAGTAGTAAATTACAAAGTATTCCGTAATAAAAAAGTGTACAGTATGCTCTGTATCATTCCATTTGTGTGCCTAACTGTGTTACAAGCTCAACTGAATGATTTATTGAACACTGAGAAATTACTGACAGCCAGAGACCAATGTAGAATACTACATTCACAATTTGAATGAGTCTTCTTAATGGCTTATATTTCTATTTTATATTATGTATATAATATATATTATTTACTGTATATATTTTATATTTGTTGAGTTCATTTAATCATTTTTATGCTTGAAAATGCTTAATTTAGGCAAAAGATACGTACAATTTGCATAAATGTGCATAGTTTTTTACTCATAATAGGTTATATTCTGGAGGTGCAATGTGGTCTTCGTCCCGGTCGCAGAACACTCGACCAGCTGTACACCCTTGCAAGGGTACTGGAGGGTACATGGGGGGGTTTGCCCAACCGGTCTACATATGCTTTGTGGACTGGGAAAAGGCATTCAACCGTGCCCCTCGCGGTTTCCTATGGGCGATGCTCCAGGAGTACGAGATTGGTGGTGCTACTACGTGCCATTCGGTCCTTTTACAACCGAAGCAGGAGCCTGGTTCGCATTGCCAGCAGTAAGTCGAGCCTGTTTCCGGTGAACATTGGCCTCCGCCAAGGCTGCCCTTTTTCACTGATTGTGTTAATAACTTTCATGGACAGAATTGCTAGACACAGCCAAGGTGTCAAGAGAGTCCAGTTCGGGGGCCTTAGCATCACGTCTCTGCTATTTTCAGACGATGTGGTCCTGATGGCCTCATCGGGCTGTGACCTTCAGCGTTTAATGGGGCGGTTTGCATCTGAGTGTTAAGCTTCTGGGATGAGAGTCAGCACTTCCAAATCCGAGGCAATGGTTCTCAGTCAGAAAAGGGTGGATTGTTCCCTCCGGTTTGGGAATGAGGTCCTTCCCCAGGTGAAGGAGTTCAAGTATCTCTGAGTCTTGTACACGAGTGAGGAAGGTTGGAGTGTGAGGTTGATAGGCGGATCAGCGCAGCGTCTGCAGTAATGCAGTCGCTGTACCGGACGATCGTGGTGAAGAGAGAGCTGAGCCGGAAGGCAAAGCTCTCAATATACCGGTCGATCTATGTTCTCACCCTCACCTATGGTCATGAACTTTGGGTCGTGACCGAAAGAATGAGATCGTGGATACAAGCGCCGACAATGAAATGAGTTTCCTCCGTCAGGTGGCTGGACTCATCCTAAGAGAAATAGGGTGAGGGGCTCAGTATCCAGGAGGGGCTCATAGTAGAGCCCCTGCTCCTTCGAGAGGAGCCAGTTGAGGTGACTCGGGCATCTAGTCCAGACGCCTCCCAGACACCTCCCTGGTGAAGTGTTCTGGGCATGCCCAGCTGGGAGAAGGCACCAGGGCAGACCTAGGACACGCTGGAGGGATTATGTCCCACAGCTGGCCAGAGAACGCTTTGGTGTCCTCCCGGCGGAGCTGGAGGTGGTGGCCGGGGACCAGGAAGTCTGTAATATAGATACAGTATATAAGTTACCCCTATCTTACTATATACAGTAAGTATGATGTCATTCATCATTCTAATCTAGCGCTAACTAAGTTGAATATATGGATATGTGTTTTCTAGGCTGGAGTTACGTATGTCAGCCGACATCGGGGTCATCATGCAGCTGCTTCAGCGGCAGATGTCAACAGTCCCACCTTCTTACAGCACATCACCATCAACACCCATCCAGTCACCCACTACTGTGCCCCTCCCAGAGAACCTCACAAAGACATTAATCTCCCAACCACATCTGTCCAAAGGAAATCTACAGAAGCAACTTTCAATGTCTCACATGTTTTCATGTGATTCTTCTATCCCATTATTTCCTACCTCCACCCCACTTATCTCAAATGCTCAGGTTTGTCCATATCAGTCTTTGCTTTCTTCACCCAGCATACATCACAACGACTCCATTTCACATATTTCCGCCGACAATGAGTCATCCTCTATTGCCCTCACCCAGTCTGGTGGAGATCGATTGGCTTCACCCTCTAAGTCATTCTCCATGCTCTCACCCCTCACCCTCACAAGTACTCAGTCTCCAGAGATAGTCCAACCAGATCTTCATATCAGGACACCAATGGGACCATCGCAATTTCAGGTATGAACAGCTTAAACTCCTGGCCTAGAGAGGCCTGCTACAAAAAAACAAAATAAATACAATTGTTCTCTAAATGTAGAAGGTGTACATGGATGATCTTGGTATGGAAGTAAATTAATACGAAGTAAGAGTTCTTTCTCCCAACCAGTGTGCGAGTCATTCAGGTGATTTCATGTCACATGCTCAGACGGGTCTGTACATGTGTCTTCTTGAGCATGTGGACACTGCAGGCACTGCAGGATCTCAGTCTATTACAGCCAAGTGTCTTACTAATGCTTTTCTTGCTGCCTGTGCTCCCAACTCCTTTGACATCATCAACCAGCTCCTCCCTTACCCCACTAGGTGACATCTTGCATGGCGCTCCAGAGCGAGGGTGATTGACTGTTATCTTGGATTTCTTCCATTTATTAATGGTTGCACCAGTAGTGCTCTCTTTCTCGCTAAGCTTTGTCATGCTCTTCTCCTCCAGTCTTGTAAATTTCTCTAAATTTTGTTGATGGTCTTGTGGTCCATTCCAGTCTTGTGAAGGTCTAAAATGATGTTCATGGTCTTGTAGTCCATCCCGGTCTTGTACAGGCCCACAATCTTGTCGATGGTGTTGTGGTCCATTCCAGTCTTGTGCAGGTCTACAGTCTTGCTGATGCTCTTGTGGTACATTCCAGTCTTGTGCAGATCCACAATCTTGTTGACAGTCTTGTGGTCCATTCCAGTCTTGTGCAGGTCTCCAATTTCTTTGACGGACTTGTAGTCCATTCCAGTCAAGTGCAGGTTTATTGATTAATTTCTGAAATTAAGTCTCTCTGTTACAATAAACCGACCGAAAATATGCAGTGCTCATATCTTTGTAATGTGTAAACTTATGAAATACAGGGGATCATATAACTCATTCTCTATATACTTTACAATACACAATGAAGAAATATTAATGATTTTAATGCCGTAATTTACACAAAATATTGCCGTCACCTTGTGTATCTCTTTGGCAGGATGGGGCAACGGAAGGCGACCGATCATGCCAGAACCAAACCCTGCTTCTTTGTCCTCCCGCCATCAATCAATCAGTCTCTGATTCAGATGCAACATCAACCGATCCACAGCAATAACAACATCCACCATAATGACACTTCCCCGTGGAGAGCAGTATCATTACAAGCCAATCGCTAATCCAGCATAAAGGTTACACCTAAAACGCTGACAAAAGCGGAGTGTTTGGCTCTGATGGTTGTAATATGTGTGTAAAATGTAGTAACAACTGCTAAACACAAGTTACTATAGACTTGTGATAAAGCCCCAAGTACCAGACTGCCCAAGTACAAAAGATCAGCTCACAGAGCGACGGGGCAAACAAAAAAACGCTAGAAGCTCGAAGTTAGAGCTGGAGCTAACATAAAAAGTCACCATGGGAGGTGGAAACAGTAATATGTGTCCAAACAGGAGACTGATCCAGGAAACAGGTAAAAGTGCTTTTGGAGATGCAAAGAAATGAACCACCAACTAGCAGAAGCCCCGGTTGGACTAAATAATACTCTAATTACGAATAATAGACAGGTGCGCCCACAGGTCCTACTAACAAATGCAAAGGTACTGTATAAGGTGCTAGACAGGAAACAGAAAAACAAAAATAAAACGCACCAAAAAGGATATAATGGCAAAACAAAAACAAAAAAAAACAAGATGTCATGTGGACTATAACATACATTTTAAACATATTTACACTTCTAAAAACAAGAAATGTTGAAATCATTTTAAATTTTCAAAGCCATGTGTGTGTGCATTATCATATATGCGTCTGTTTCACTCAGTCATGAGCGCATCTCATGTACACGCTTAAAGGAATGTCCTTTTTTACGTGCGTAGGACTGCGCTACATGAATGTTGCCTGAATGGATGCACAGTTACTTGTTAGTGACTCTCCACATCAAGAAAGCTAAATCACCGCTTGTGGTCAATAGATGGTAGACTGTAGGCATGAGCGAGTACACCACTATCTGTATCTGTACGTGTTTACCCATCTAAATTATCTGCATCCGTATCTGTACTCGAGGTGGGCGGGTTATAAACCGTAAGTGGCCGTGGTTTAATGGGGTGGTGGTGATAATGGGTGGGACTTAAATCTGGACATTATTTTAAGTCTGAAACTGACATGGACTGATCACAGGCTGCAATATTTATTGTTTATTATTCAGCTATCTGTGTACTCTGTATGTGTGTAAATGATCTGTAAGACTTTATTATTTAATGATTTTTTAATGATCTGTGTGAAGTTGATGATTCATGCAAATATCCAGTGATGGCAAACACGGAAATAATCTGTCAGCCTTGTTCACTGTAGTTTTCTCAAAAGCACCGCATTCAGTACCATGAGCAAAGTTTCCCAACTGACTGTATATCATCTGCCAAATTAGAAGCAAGTAGACAAAAAGCACCAGCAGTGACCAACACAACACGAGCCGTTTACAGCTCTTGTCAAATGCACCACATACGTAACGAAACAAGTTTACAAAGTAACTTTAGATACAAGCTGAGCTAAGGAAAAGCTAAAAAAAAAAAAAAAACATCCGGAGTGGAGGCAGTGACCAACGCGACAGGAGCCGTTTTCAAATCTGTCTTGTCAAATGTACCACCTATGTAACGAAACAAGGTACAGCTCCTCTCTCTGGCTGGAGCGAGTCTGTCCAGGGAGGGGCGGTCGCTGTGTGTGACTTGCCAGTCACAGAGCATTAAGAGTGAATACATAAGTGTTTTCCTTCATTCTGATTTGGGATAATGACAAGGTGTATTCGTTTCATGCTCGTATGTTGCTGAATCGAGTATCCGGCACATCCCTATTAGACTGTAATAAAAAAATTTGTTTGCATGCAGAGATTGTGTATGTATATTGTGGCAAACACGAGAGGGCATGCCTTTCACCCATTTGGCTGTTGGGTTGGGGGTGTAGTTTGAGAACTAACAGCCGAATGGGTAAAAGGCATGCCACAATATAAGCAAATCAACAGTCCCATTCTGTGATGTTAGAATATGTATCTATATATGTATATATGTATATATGTACACTTAACAAAAATATAAGCACAACACTTTTGTTTTTGCACCCATTTTTCATGAGCTGAAGTCAAAGATGTAAAACTTTTTCTATGTACACAAAAGGCCTATCTCAAATATTGTTCACAAATTTGTTTTAAATCTCTGTTAGTGAGCTTTCGATCCATCCACCTCACAGGTGTGGGATATCAAGGTGCTGATGAAACAGCATGATTATTGCACAGGTGTTCCTTCTGTTCGCCACAATAAAAGACTACTCCAAAATGTGCAGTTTAACTCTATTGGAGGTGGTCCAGGGGGGTCCTGCCCATACCATAACTCCATTGCCACCATGGACCAATCCATCCACAACACAGGGGCATTTTACTGTATTGATGGCATTTTGGTTGCATAGCCATTGTTGTGTCTTTCACCTACAAGCATCACCTCATATTTCAGCATGATAATGCACGGCCCCATTTTGCAAGGATCTGTACACAATTCCTGGAAGCTGAAAAGATGCCAGTACTTGCATGGCCAGGGTACTCACCTGATCAGTGTATACAGTATTTGAGGCAAATGGTGATCACAGCAGATACTGACTGTTTTTCAGACATCCGTGGACCACCCCCAATACAGTTAAACTTCCATTTTGGAGTGACCTTTGGCCAACGTAAAGCACGCCTGTGAAATAATCTCAGTCTCAGCATCTTGATATACCATACCTGTGAGGTGAATAGATTATGAATGATGAATGCTCACTAACACATATTTCTTAATAATATTGGAGAGAGATAAGCCTTTGTGTACATAGAAAATGTTTGAGATATTTGAGTTCAACTTATGAAAACCGGGAGCAAAAACAAAAGTGTTGTGTTTATGTTTTTGTTGAGTGTATGTGTATGTGTGTATCTATGTACAGTATGTACTATATGTACAGTGTCCTACAGAAGTATTGGAACAGTGAGGTAAATTCTTTTATTTCTGCTGTAGACTTGAAATACTTGGGTTTGGCATTCAAAGATTAGGCAATCAATAAATAGCACTGAAAGTCTACACTCACTTTCGGATTGGGTAGGATAGGTTTTGCCTGTGTTGACTGCATTTTAGAGTTGAAAACAACATGAAAACCAGAGAACTGTCAATGGGTGAAAAACTAGTCTACACATGCAAAACCTATCCTACTCGATCTGAAACTGAGTGTAGACATTGAGTGCTATTTACTGATTGAATAAGTAATGTAATAGGACACACCTAGCAACAAAACACACCTGTCAGTCCCATGTTCCAGTACTGAAAAATGGGTTGGCGTAAACAAAAGGTTCTAGCTTCTAAACAGTGCATGTCATCCAGATGTGTATACCAGGAAATAAAAGCTGAAATGTTGCTGTGTAGTCTCATATTCATTTTATTTTTTATGTATGTGTGTATCTCTGTACAGTACGTATACTGTTCCATAATTTTACTCCACATACTGATACACTAAAAGTTCATTATGCAGGCATAAAGATTTCATTTAATTTTTTTCCTGAAATCGTGTTTCCATCTCTTGTTGGAAGAAATTGTTGAGGATGTACCTGATCAGTCTATTTCAATATTTTGGTGTTTCACCAATACTATACTTTGTCCTAATTGTCCTGTTTTTGCAATATGAATATGGTTTGATGCTCGCTTATGTAGTTAATTCCCCAATTTGTTTTCATGCAGTCTGTCAGCATTTACACAGTCTGTATTTGTATTAGAATATTTTTTCTGCAATTACCTAATGTTATTTTGGTTATTTTTCACTTCAGTGATGGGTCTGTTTTTATCAAAGCACCTTTTAAATCTCTTCATTTCCACTGGGATTGTTTTGCTCCTGTACGTTCTCCACAAAACAAACTGAGGTAGTTTCATCTGCAAATACTACAAACTTTAAGTCATTGGATACCTTCCAGATCTCATTTATAGAATAAACAGTGTTAGTCCTTTTCTTGACACCTGCGGTACGCTGCAGGTCATGTCCAATGAGGAGTGAGTTCTCTCAACACACTTTTGTAAAAGCCACCCAATTGAAACTCGCTCCCCTGATGCAATTCTAATTTACTAATTTACTACTTTCTAATTTACATCAGATTGGAATACACATTGCTGATGTACATTAATGGGTTGGAAATTCTTGTGTATTGTCTCAATGGACAACTTTTATCATGTAAATCCCTTCATAAGTTTCATAAGCTTTGTCAACATCATTTCAGTTCACACATATCCCCAATACAGTAATCCCTCGTTTACTGCAGTTAATTGGTTGCCAGACCGTGATAAATGAATGGCCACAAAGTAGGATTCCTGATTGGAATTGGAATATTCCTAATGGAATATTTTTGTAGTTAGAGCATAGAAAACCTGTTTACAACCTTCTAAATACGGTTTTTAACATTATTAGTGCCCTCTAGACATGAAATAGCACCCTCACCTCCTATTACCCAGTATAGTAGTGTGTGTTGTTGTAAATGTGTTACAACAGGAAGTAACGTGAGGGGTTCAGAGTTGAGTTTTAGCTTGAAGCGGATTTGACCACAACAGTCACCCGTGTTATTATTATGATTATGATTACTATCGGAGATTTTTTCATTCAAATCAATACCAATAACTTTCTACTTCTCAAGATAGATACCGATAATTTATATATTTTATTTAAAATATTGACTTAATTGTAATTTGTGCTGAAAATAAGACATAAAATAATATAATAATATAGACTAATTTTAGCATTAAGAGAGTTCCTTGTTCCTTTTCTTACTTCCTGTTCTGTATAGTACTTCCTTGGGTGGCTATTATGTCATCAATATAACATTACTGACACCTAGTGACCAGTGTAGAATACTATGTTTTTGCATCTTCTGAATGCCTTATATTTGTATTATTATAATATACTTGATTTAGTCATTTTATGCTTGAAAATGTTTAGTTTACGCAAAAAAAAAGATGTAAAACTTGCTTAAATATACTTTTTTTTTTTTTTTACTAATAATTGGCCGTATTCAACCAGGAAACTGATTTATTCATTCATAGATTTTTCAAAAACCGTGATAGAGTGAAGCCGCAAAATTCCAAGCACGAAGGGGCGAGGGATTACTGTATTAGTCCATTTTTAGAGCACGGATACTTTTCTTATTTCTCCAAGTCTTTTTGTTATCCGTCTGTCCCTTTCGTTACTTTGTATTGTAAATTGTAATAACTGGTCAATAATGTCATTAATTAACAGAATACTTACTGTGTTGTTTTCACAATCGTTGGTGAAGTTATCAAATAAAGTACTGCAATGATATGTTATTCATCTCTGTCTAGTGATTTAGGGATATTAACTCCTGCTTTTCCTTGGGGTGGCATGGCTCAGGTGGTAGAGCGGTTGCCAACTGTCCTGTGTTTGGTTCAATCCTCTGTCCTCCCGTGGCCATGTGCAAGTATCCTTGGCAAGATACTGAATCCGCAGTTGCTCCTGATGCTGCATCAGGCCCAAGCCCTGCCCTAGTTTTACCATCATCACCTGCAGTGGTGTGGCGCAAGTTGCAAAGCTGCACTGTGCAACCAGCCGTGTTTTACTGTAGTACTTTTATTTTGAAGGCATGACTTTTTGTTACACCAATGTATGTAACCCGCCCTGCGTCACACTGCTCCCTCCAGGGCTCGAACACAGGACCTTCGCAATGGGAGGCGAGAGCGCTGTCCACACGGCCAAAAGCCCGGACTGTCGACCGCGTGTTCAAGGCTCTCAAGGCAGAGGGAGTGAGGTTTACCAACGTACACTTGCACAGCCTCTCAGGCTGGTATCCGTTTATTTACCAACTGCGATTGGCTGGCGACCAGTTCAGGGTGTACCCCTCGCCCGAAGTCAGCTGGGATAGGCTCCAACATACCCGTGACTCTAGTGAGGATAAGCGGCATAGAAAACAGATGGATGAATGGATGTTTACCGAGCTTTGCATTTGGCACACCAAACAAATAATATTACGCATTCAGTCTAACTAGAGAAGCGCTTGTTCATGCAGCACTTACTCCGTTCCGCAAGAATTAAATAAAGCAGCATGTGGCAAGTCAGTGCGCGCCACACCTGTGGTGATTTGGGGGCGAACCTGACCTAGAAAGCCTGGTGGGTGGCCAGCGCACACTCTTTTCCATGACTTCCATGGCCACGAGTGGCCTTTTATTGTGGGCAGTCTAAGGCACACCCGTGCACTAATCATGGTGTCTAATCAGCATCTTGCTATGGCACACCTGTGAGGTGGGATGGATTATCTCAGCAAAGGAGAAGTGCTCACTATCGCAGATTTAGACAGATTTGTGAACAATATTTGAGAGAAATGGTGATATTGTGTATATGGAAAAAGTTGTAGATCTTTGAGTTCATCTCATGAAAAATAGGTGCAAAAACCAAAGTGTTGCGGTTATATTTTTGTTGAGTGTATATATATATATATATATATAGAGAGAGAGAGAGAGAGAGAGAGAGAGAGAGAGAGAGAGAGTTTTTTAACAATACTATCTGGCTTTCACAGTGGCCCCAGGACAAATATAATTGAGGGCCCCTGCTCTATTGGCTTCCCATAATGATGATGCTGATGATGATGGCAGTTGCATTGGCATCAAATGTCAGTGTAAAGTTGAACGCATGAATGAGTCTTTGCTCAGTGACTGTAACTGGGTTAACATCAGCACAAGACTTTTGTATTACAGTCCACAGCAGCAAACTACTAGCATCTACTATCCTGCAGGACTGTATATTTACACTAGAAATTGTAACACCATCACAATTGAAGTTTATAAAACTCACCAGTACATGGGATTCTGGAACTGATTCTTGACCCTCCTTTATATTTATATTTTAAAATTCCCTCTACGGGCCACACGGTGGTCTAGTGGTTAGCACGTTGGCCAACACAGTAACAGTCTGGAGATCGGGAAGACCTGGATTCGATTCTCCCCTGGGCATTTCTGTGTGGAGTTTGCATGTTCTCCCCGTGTGCGCGTGGGTTTTCTCCGGGTACTCCGGCTTCCTCCCACTTTCCAAAAACATGCAGGTGAGGTTAATTGGCGACTCTAAATTGTCCATAGGTATGAATGTGAGTGTGAATGGTTGTTTGTCTATATGTGCCCTGCGATTGGCTGGCGACCAGTCCAGGGTGTACCCCGCCTGTCGCCCCAAGTCAGCTGGGATAGGTTCCAGCATGCCCCCGTGACCCTAATGAGGAAGAAGCGGTCTAGAAAATGGATGGATGGAATTCCCTCTACATACACCTTGTTTTTTCATACTCCCTGTTTATACTGTTTAATTTAATTGCATCATGGAGGGAAAAAATATATATTGACTTTTGAATCTTGAAATTAGGCCCCCCAAGATGTTCTGACAGTTTATAGCGATTAATTGGTTCCAGACCCGACCGCGACAAATTAATTTCCGAGCTATATAATTCAATGTTAATAAATTGAATATTTACGTAATATAATAACACAGAGCATAGAAAACCTGTTTATGACTTTCTAAATAGGTTTTTTAACATTATTAGAGCTCTGTAGACATGAAATAATATAGTATATAGTCACCTTTGCTCTTTTATTATTTTTTTGTTTACAACACATTGCTCAACTCTTATGCTGCAGGAACTCGAGGCGGCCACTAGCCAGCAAGTTAGCGAGCTAAAAACTAGCAAGCTAACCAGTTAGCCTAGAATTTATTTCTTCTAAACTTAAGAAACCAAAAACTTACCACTTCCACAAGGAATGGGAGGAGAACTTTTTTTTCACTCTATCATGTTGCACACACCATGGCTGACTTCATGCAGTGTTAAGGTAATGTCTCAATGTACAGAGACATCAATGTACAATTTGTGTCATTACTGCCATCTAGTCACCAGAATACTACATATTACTTGTATTTTAATGTTTTGACTAGAATAGAAATTGTCTACCACAAAACAGCGATAGTTTATTAATTAATTCATTTCTGAAAAAACGTCATATAGCGAGGCAGCAATAATCGAACCGCAATATTGCGAGGGATGACTGTATTTCCATCTATCAGTGTATGCAGGAGTGTGGTCATCATGTCGTATTTTGCTGGCAAATATACAGCTCGGAAGTACAAACCGTGGCTCTAAGTGATTTACCAGTCGACAAAAGCCGATATCTTCAATGATGGAAAGGGCTGGTCGTCCAGTGCGGCTAGCTTTGTGGCTGCTTCTTTAGCGGAGCTCGCGTCTTCTTAACCTTCCAAAACACTGTCGTAGCGATGCTGGCGTTTCAGGTGGCTGAGTTAAAGAAGTCCCACACGAACGCCACCATGATTGTTTGCAGATGAGCTCAGGGGAGATGTAGCTCCTGTCAGAGAAAAGGAGTACTTGATATGCTCACCTTAGCCCAGCAACACACGCCACAGTATGGGTAATTTCACCTCATCGGAGAGCTTTTTTTAATGTTATTGGATTTATTGGTATGATGTCATAATGCCTCATATCGGTCCGATAATTATCGCGCACCCCTAATTATTATTTTATTATTATTGTGCCTGTTGTGAGATCATTCAAACTTACAAGAAAGCCTGTTGTTTCGGCGATCAAGTCTGGTGCTTGTGTGTCTCACGCAACAGTAATATTACTGTTACTAGTACCTAGTGGCCAGTGTAGAATACTACATATAATCACGTCTTTCAATGTGTCTTCTGAATGCCTTGTATTTTACTTCATTTAGCTATTTTTATGCTTGAAAATTCTTCACTCTGGCTAAAAATATGTAACATTTGCTTAAATATGCATAGTTTTTGACTAATCATAGGTCGTATTCAAGCATGAAACAGCATGATTTGTTAATGAGTGTATTTTTGAAAAACTGTTATTGAGTGAAGCTGCGAAATTCGAACTGCGATGATTTGTAAAAATGAACATAGACAAGAACTGAAACATTTTTCTCTCGTCCAGTGCCGGAGCTACGGGGTGGCCTTGGCCACCCTTGGTCACTCTCCGGCCACCCCGAACAGTTTTGACAAACGTGGCTCTGTGGTGCAGAACGTTAGTTCAGCCTAAACACCGTTTCCCCTTGGATGCATTTCACTGCAGCACACAACTTTCCGTGGGAGAGCAGAAGAGAGCTGCCTATTTTGTGGAGGAGCCGTCAATAAAACCACGTCTTGCATGAACTGCAAGAGGTAGGTAACTTTTCCATGATTACTGGGTATGATTACTAGTGGGCATGTAAACCAAGGAGTCTAGAGTTAAAACAGGAGTGCCGATCGGCATCCACTTCCGTATTATGCCCCACACGGGTTTGGCCGCCATGATGGGGAGCAGAATCCAGAAACTATGCATTGAAAACATGTCCTCGGCACACTGCTCAGCTATTAATTGGGGGAACTATGGGATGGCCGGTTGTGGCCTTGGCCAACCCTGGTCACTCTCTGGCCACCCCAATGGACAATTCAAGTATCAACTTATTGCCACCCCATGTGAGTAATGGTCTCACCTTGGCCACCCACCCCAATGAAAAATTTCTGGTTCCGCCACTAATCTCATCATGCTAGTATGGACCCTATTGGTGATATCTAGATGTGTCTGCACACCCTTAACATTCAGTGGACTTAATATAGTGTTCCAAGAATCGGAGGAGGATTGTGTTAGTAGTTGTATTTTTTATGAATGGCAGTGTTTCTGCACACTGCAGCAAGCAGTCATAGACGGGGTGTGTGTGTGTGTGTGTGGGGGGGGGAGATGGTAGGCTGACTTTTGAATGTGTACGCCCCTGCTTGCACGCTGTCTGACTCAACACCTCTCTTTCCCCCTCCTCGTTGGTGCATATAGGCACGTTTGCAGATGCAGCTCCGCCTCCTCTGCAGTGTCGCTCCTGAGAGGAAGAGCAGCAATGGAGGAGCCTGCAGTGCAGCAGGATCAAATAGAGGCATCGTGGGAAGGGGGTCACGATGGAGGGAAGGCTCACTGGAAAAATGAATGCTCACTTTCCTCCATCCTTAAGCACTCTTGTCTCCTCTGCTGGTCCTCTCCCAGGGAAGCGGACGTTGTGGAAACGGATGAGAGAGTCGTCACCAAGACAGCGGAGATCACAGT
The DNA here is from genome assembly GCF_027744805.1 of Dunckerocampus dactyliophorus. Classification (NCBI taxonomy): domain Eukaryota; kingdom Metazoa; phylum Chordata; class Actinopteri; order Syngnathiformes; family Syngnathidae; genus Dunckerocampus; species Dunckerocampus dactyliophorus. The sequence goes on along the minus strand of NC_072820.1, from coordinate 24,680,409 downwards.
AAGAAGACCGAAGCACCTTGCGCTGGTGTGTGTGTGTGTGTGTGTTCATATGTGTGTGTGTTAGTGCATTTTATTCCAATGTGTGTTCGTGCATGCCATCGTATGTACAGGTATCTAATAAACAGGACATTAAGCAGAAATTTAGGAATACTTCCCCATTATGCTCTTTTATGATGCTGTACGATGACGTCATTTGCTGTAGCTAATTTTAGCAGCTAATACTACTTAGAGACATTTTCACCCGAAATGTGGCCTATTCAACTGTACGCTCGACTTGAACTCATCAAGTCCTACGGTAATGTATAGGAAATATTTTCGAGTGGTTGTCATGTGACAGTCATGTGACTATCCCAGGCTATGCCTTCCTCAAAATGGCAGTGTCAGGTAAGCTAGCTCATTTCTAAAAGCAATGAAAGCTGATTTTAAAACACTTTTAACAATTCTAATGCTTTAATAGGGTTTGAAGTACAATTCAACTCTTCGTTTGAAAACCGAAACTTCAGAAAATCAGAATATTGAGGAAAAAAATCATATTCTAATGAGAAAAAAGTTGCATTTTTATGAGAATAAACTCGAAATATGAGGAAAAATAATGTATTTTATTAGCATAGAGTGTTGAAATATGAAACAAAAAATGTTATTTAAAAAAAAGATGTAATATTATGAGAAACAAACAAAACAAAGAAGGTTGTAATTTTTGGGAAATTTGGTAGGGGAAAAAAGTTATAATATTACAACAACGAAGTCAAATTTAGATTTATGGGAATAAAGTCATAATAATGAGAAAAACACATTTACAAGAGGAAAGTTGAAATAGTTGCAAAAATAACAAATGGAAAAAACTGCTGTAATTCCACAAGAATAAAGTCAAAATATTAAGTTGCAAATGAATGAGAAAAAAAAGCAATTTTACAAGAATAAACTCATAGTATCATGACAGAAAAAAAATAATTTTTGTAGCATTTCACCTATACCACATAGTTGAGATGTAGTTTTTTTTCTTGAAATATCCAGTGGAACAGTGGTTGCCGTCCTTAATTCATTCCAGAAGGTCCGACTCTAATCGAGACAGACACTAACTGAATCAATTTTGCCCATAACAAAATAATGTACAGTCGTCTCTCGTTTATTGGTTTATTATTGAAATATGGTCTTAGGGAAAAATTTTACTTAAAACATTTACATGCACGGGCAACGCTAAAAACCTTCAGCATTTCAGTATGTGCACTAAAATGAGCAAATTCAAGAAACAGTACAAGCATTTGATGTTTGTAACGTACAAGGACGAAGAGACCTGAACCACTGTGTACATACAATGCTATGTCTAACCACTATTAGCACTTTATTTATTTATTGATTTATTGATTTATTTATTTGTATTAATGTCTCTTCTGTTGTTGCTTAATTTATTGGTATTTATGTTTCTTCTGTTCTTATTCATTTTCTTGTGTTTTCTTTCTTTTTTTGGGAGAATGAACAGAATAAGAATTTCATTGCCTAGTAGAACTACCTCTTTTACTGTGCATATGACAATAAAACTCTTGAATCTTGAAGAAATTTGTTTTTGTTCACCCTGTCAATATCCACGCTGTCAATTTGTATTTGCACATATGTATCCTTTTTGCATTTACCAAATAGTGTTATTTTAGTTCAGGGATCGTCTGTTTTTATCAAACCATCTTTTTAGTACAGTTAATTCATCTGTGATTTGTTTTATTAGTTTTATTAGCCTAATGGGAGAGGAGGCCACAAAACCACTGCATGCTACTTCAGCTGGATAGACCTTAGCCTTCCATCCTCGTTCTTGTGCATCTGCTGCCAGGAGGATGAACAAATTCAACAGGCTGCTTTAGTTGAACACATGGCTGTCCAAAGGCTGTGAGTCCAGAGGACTGGACTTCATTGAGAATTGTAATGTCTAAAGGCAGAGAGAGGATCTGTTTCAAGGAAAAGGCCCACACATGAACAGAGGTGGAGTGAGACGACTGACGGATAACTCCTCCACGCTTTGAGGCATCAGAATAGGCCTGGACCAGATTTTGTGTTGCCCTCTGCAGGTTGTTGCTGATGTCATTTGTGTTAGGGTCTTTCTCTACGGCATTCTCTATAGCTCTCACAATGTTTCTGTCAACAGCTGCTGTTTTCTTTGGTCTACCTGTTCCTCGTTTGTTACATAGTACACCAGTGGTTTATTTTTTCTTCAGGACATTCCAAATGGTTGTCGTGGCTATGACTACTGTTTGTGCTATGGTTCTGATTGAGTTTCCAGCTCCCTCTCTGGTTTTAATGTTGTTATCACCACTAAATGCAGTCCAGTCTACACAGGCAAAGCCTATCCTCCCAATCTGAAACTGAGCGTAGACATTCAGTGCTATTTATTGATGAAATAAGTAATGGCAACAAAACACACCTGTCAGTAACATGTTCCAATATTTTGCTCACATTTTTTAATGTTGTTACTCGTCATTACCAACACTTCCGACATGGATGTGTATTAATGAGTGTGTATTTTTGTGCGTGTAGGATCTTGAGAATGCCGTAGCTGTGGAGAACTTGGAGCTTCAGGAGCAGCAGTCGGACCGCAAGGAGCTGGAGGAGACTCTGCTCAAGTTAGAGAAACACAAAGAAAAGCTGGTCCAGCAGATAAAAGCCATCCGACAGCTCTGTTATGAAGAGAGCCAGCAGGTAATGGGACTTTCAAACATAATTGCTTGGTTACAGTAGCTCAATTACAGAAGAAGAAGACAAATACTCTTAAATAAAATGCAATGCAATATGAATAAGATATAATAAAATAAAAACAATGTAATATAAATAAAAGAATAAAAAGAATATAAGATAAACAAGATTTGCATATTTACAAATAGTGTGTAGAATATGGTAAATACAAGCAAATGTGCATTTTATACAAGGGAAGGCAGACAGTACAGTGCAATAATGTGGTGAATGATCTTTTACAGACAGGTGAGGTATTGTAGAGCTGGATGGCGTGTGGAATGAATGAAGTCCTGTAGTGTTTGCTGTGGGAACGGAACTGGAGGAGTCTGTTGGAGAATGAGCTCCACTGCCCCTCTATTGTCTGAAGGAGTGGGTGGGTGGGGTGCCCTTGATAGAGAGCAGTTTGTCCAGTGTCTGCCCGTCACTCACTGTTACAAACGCCTCCAACTCAGTGCCGAAAACTTGTTCGGCTTTCCGGATCAGTTTTTCCATCTGGTTTATGTCCTTTTTGCTGGTGCTGCTCCCCCAACAAACCACAGCAAAACTGCGTACGCCTCATTTTTCTTGGTGTCTTCCTCCACAGATGGTTCAGCCAGTATGGTGCTTTTTAAGTTGAGCAGATGCAGACACACCAAAAACTTTTATTTCATTTTTTTTATCAATCATGTGGTGACACACAATATAATTAAGACATTCACCAAGGGGAAGTGCGGATGCGGGTTCACTTTCTGTTCCTTCGTAATTGGGCCGTTGCTAAATTGTCGTTACTTTGTTCAGTGGAGAGTAAATGGTTGATTCCACTCATCCTCAACTCCTGTCTCGTTTTGAATCACATCTCCACAATGTATTCATTATTCTAACAGAACAGTTATCTAATAACTGTCCTCACATTGCTGTCCTTTTTACTTTCCAGATACTGTCTCTGCAGGCTGAGGAGGTTAAGAGGGAGAGCCAGATTGAAGAGTATGAGCGAGAGCTTGCCATTGCCAGATGGAGACTGAGGAAGCTCAAAGAGGAGGTGAAACAAGCCAAGAGGAAGATGGAGGAGGCTGGAGAGAGGAACAGTCCCCTTCAGGACTCTATTAGACAGTCCTACGAAGAAATCTTGCAGGTACGGGAGAAAGTGCACTGTGTATATACAGTGGAACCTGCTTATTTGGACGTCATTTGGACCAGCTGACGTCGACATAAGTGGTTGTCAGCATTTAAGAAATCAAAACCAAAACTAACAGGTTTAAACTAAACAAACTAGCTTGTTGACACTGTTGTCCTCCATTTGTGCATATTTTTATTTGGATTCTTGGGTTTTCATATGCTATTGAAGCGACGGGAGTATTGTGTGTAGTTCCATGCTATGATTCAGGGCTTGGGCTACAGGGGGCAGTGGCATTTGCCTTCTAGTTAGAGCAGCCCAAGAGAGAAGAAGAGTTGCTGAGTTGTCACATTGGCTTCTCTCAATGTGTTGGAGCAACAACTGGACTCCAATCTCCTCCCGGATGACAGAGCTTCTCACCCTATCTCTAAGTGAGAATCCAGCCACCCTACGGAAACTCATTTTGTCCGCTGCATCCACACGATTGTCTTTTCAGTCACTACCCGAAGCTCATGACCATAGGTGAGGATAGGAACGATCCATCTTTCCCTCACTTGTGAACATGACTCCACCCAAAGTACTTAAACCCCTCCAGTTGGGGCAGCATCTCATCCCTGACTCTGAGATGACACTTCACACTTTTCTGGGTGAGAACCATGGGCTCGGACTGAGCTGATTCACATCCCGGCTGCATCACACTCGACTGAAAACCGATCCAGCGAGAGCTAAAGCGAAGTCAGCAGGACACACATCATCAGCACAAAGTAGACACCCAGTCCTGCAGCCATCAAACCGGATCCTCTCAACGTCCTGGCTGCACCTAGTAATTCTGTCCATAAAAGTTCTGAATAGAATTGGTGACGAAGGGCAGCTCTGGGTCTGAGTCCAACCCTCACTGGAAACAAATCTGACTCTACTGCCAGCAATGCAGATCAATCTCTGGCAATGGCCGCACAGTGACTGAGTGGTTAGCATGTTGGCCATATAGTCAGGAGATCTGGAAGATCTGGGTTTGAATCTCTGTCGGGCTCCACACTCTCTGTGTGGAGTTTGCATGTTCTCCCCTTGCGAGTCTGGGTTTTCTCCGGGCACTCCAGTTGCCTCCCACATTCATGCATGCATGTTAGATTAATTGGCCATGATTAACTTTCCATCGGTGTGAATGTTTTTTTGTCTACGTGTGCCCTGTGATTGGCTGGCGACCAGTCCAGGGTGTACCCCGCCTCTCGTCCAAAGTCAACTGGGATAGGCTCCAGCATACCCGCGACCCTAGTGAGGATAAGCGGTATAGAAAATGGATTGATGGACGGTTGTACAGGCAACGAACCACCCGAATCAGGCAGTCCGATACCCCATGCAGCTAGAGTACCCCACACAGCATTTGTCAAGGGATACGGTTGAATGCCTTCTCCAAGTCCACAAAGTCCACCCTGCCGAGAGTATAGAGTTGGTCCACTGTTCCCCGACCAGGACAAAAACCAAACTGCTCCTCCTGAATCCGAAGTTCAGCTTTCCAGTGGACCGTCCTCTTTAGTACCCCTAAACAGTCCTCACCGGGATAGCTGAGTGAGGAGTGTGATACCACGATAGTTGGAACATACCCTCCTCTCCATCCCGGTCTGCAAATCCAGAGGCACAGTCCCCAATGGCCACGTGATGTTGTGTTGCAGAGTCGTGTCAGCCAAGACAGCCTCACAGCATCCAGAGCCTTGACAAACTCCAGGCATATCTCATCCACCAGAGATTTTTACGACCTCAGCAACTTACACTAAATAAATTAGTACAAGCCATGTTACAACTGTTATTATACACTCCTGATCAAAATCTTAAGACCAGTTGAAAAATTGCTAGAATTTGCATTTTGCACGTTTGGATCTTAATGAGGTTTTAAGTAGCTACAATATGCAAAAACCAGAAGGGGGAGTGAAACAAAAAAAATTGGGAGATTGTAATTTAAACAAAAAAACAAAACTGAAATAGGTTGTTTGTCAGCTGATCAACAGTTTAAGACCATCGCTCAAAAAGTTACAAAAAAACTCTCCAAACCAGAACAAAAAATGTTCTCAGTAGGACTCAGTAATGAATAGACCCACCATTCTTGTTAATCACTTAAAAAATTGCTTTGGGCATGCTTGATGTGAGTGTTTCCAGGAGGCTAGTGGAGGCTAGTGGTGAAGATGGCTTCAGAGTACATACAGCCTCACAGAGAGAAGGCATACAGTTCTTGCTTCTCACAAGGAATACAATTACAGCGAGACAGCTGCTAAATTTAACCAACAAACGGTACTGAAAGGGATAGTTCTGATTTATTTTACATGAAGTTGTATGACATCCCCATCAGCATTGTCTTCGATTAACAGCGACTTACCCCCCACTTAGTCTGCTAAGTCTAGTTCTGGTCAGATTTTTGTAATGAAGAACGTAGCTCTGCTTAGTTTCTGGGGACAATTAAGTTAAGAGTTTGACTTCTCAAAACAATATGCGTTCAGAAAATGTATACATTTGAATCACAAAAATGCCATCTCAAAAAAATCAAACCTCACAAAAATATTTGTCTCCCGCCGTGTCCTTGTGCACTATTGCCTGCGCATTTATGTGAATGTGATGAAGACACTCGCATCCTCTTCTGCTGTGGAACACATACGTAAACAAAAAGGCAGCGGCTCTCAGTTGCGGAAGTAGATGCGAGAGTGAGCGTAAATGCAATGGTGATCTAATTCTGGGGATCAGTCTCGAAAGGACTGCAGATCTGGCCTGATGGACAAGGAGCTTACCAGCCTTCTCACCCATCTCAAAGTAGCGTTGCCTAGTTGTTAATATCTTACTTTCAACATTGGAGGTCGACAGGAAATCATAAAGTAGAGAAGAGGGTGTAATGGCATATTGATTGTCGGTTTCCAATAGCTGCTCCGAGAGCTGGACCATCCTTCCAATTTTGGAAGGAAAATGAAATTGCTTGTCCCCTTACATACACTTTACACGCCTCCCATAGAGTTGTGGGCCGAGGCCCCTCCACTGATTTTGGCAGGCCCACAATTTGGATGTTGTTACGTCGACTTCGCCCCTCCAGGTCCACATTCTTGTATTTAAGCTTAGCGCAGGTGTCCGTTAACAAGGAAGATAGCGCTTCCAGGGCCAGGATGCGTTGGTCAGTTAGTTTGGAATTGGTCTCCAAACTCAAAATCCTCTCCCCAAAGACAGCCATTGGTGTACTGCATCAAGTTTGGCTTCGAGAGAGGTGAACTCTGACTTGAACTCTGCCAACATGGTGTGATGGTGTCCCTCCAAAAGACTAGTTAGACCATGCACGCTAACCTGGTTAGCCGCTGGGGATAGGCCGACTTTTCTAATACCTTTTTCTCTTGTCGTCCCAGTTTCGGAAGCCATGAGGTATATTAGTGGTAATATTCACTATTGCAGTCGAGTAAAGCAAGGTATGGGTTATAAAAAGTGGTGTTTCGTCAGTTTGGTGGGGGAGAGCGTAAAGTGCACATCTACTCCATTCCCCTCTCCACCGGAAGTCCATATTCCTTTTTAAGATATCTGTACTTATGTGGACATGGCCTCAATGTCATTTGGACACCCTTGTTGCAGGGGCTAATAATTTTTCACTTCCTGGGTAGCGGTCGTGTCTGGGACTCCTAAAATACGTACAGTTTTGCCAGGATACATATGCTTGCAAGATTTGCTTTGTAACCTGTAACACGAATCTACCATGTAGGGTGTTGTTTTCTATATTTTTTTTTGTTACTTAATATATTGTACCCTACAATAAATTGGTTTTAGCGTGTTTAATTAAAAGTATTTATTTACTTATTGAAATGATTGAGATGTTGTATAGTTAAATTTGAATATTTCACTTTCCAAAGGTTTCATTAAGTAACTTTTTATAACTAATATAACACAACATCTACTTGTTTTCCATGCAGGAGGAGCACACTCTCTGTTCTCTGTCAGGTGGTGCAGTCACTCCAGAGAGCCAGCTGGATGGCTCAACATCTCCTGCAGACACCACTGAAGATGAACCGCTTCCTATGAGACCATGGGGAAGGAGCCAGTCGTTGCCTGCATATGCTGACCTCATCATGGTAAAGCACTGTAGTACAGCAAGTATATCAAGAACAAGCTCCAGATGCAGTTTTTATCTGTATGTGTAAATGATGTGTTTGTGGGTGTGTGTACATGTGTATGTTTGTGTGTGTGACACCAGGTGGCCAATAGCGCACCTTTCTGCAATAATTTAGCCGACACCAGGGAAGAAGTAGACAACAGTGGCAGCAGCTCTCCAAAGGTGACTTTACTAAATACTAGGGGTGAAATGGTACACCGTCATCACCTTTGGGTATGTACCTCAGTTTTAAGGTCATGGTTGCATTAATTTTGGGAACAACTGCAAGATGCTGGCAGGTTCCTGGTGGTATAATGGTACACGCGTCTGCCTCTAGCTTTAAGGTTGAGTCAAAATTGGCATTCTGCATAAAAACTAAAGTCAAAAACATTCATGCCATTGTCTTGCCGTGGTGACCCCGGGTAAGGAAAGGCCGAAAATGAAGAAAGTTTCTTATTGGCTGAAGTGCAGCATGAATAGTTCCAGCTTGTAGCTAACTATTCAAGGACAGGACACTGCTATCCTGTTATCCACTTGTCTTTGTGCGTTTACGTATTTCACTGGGAAGGCCAAGTGTTCCCAAACAGGAGACTTTAAACACAGAAGTACTTCTGGATCCTCCTTAGCAGTATTGCTAGCCATGACTCTGGCGAGCCAAAGGCTGGGTGAGCCTTTGTAACGAATCGAGAGCTCAGCTAAAATACATGTACCGTTACACCCCTACCAATTATTATTCTTCATAAATACACATTGTTTGGACAATAATTACCTGCAAGGCTATAAAAGCCATCAATGCATCACATTTCTTGGTAAAATTCATATATTAAGCCTATATGTTTTAATATGATGTATGATTTGGCGAAGGATGCAAGCTGTGTTTTGTTCCCCCCAAGATGGATGAATCAAACCTGGAAGATGATCCAGAGGAGGGTGACGTCATTGGGGAACACGAAAGAGTGAAGGAACGGTCCATTCTAAACCAACTGGACTTCTATCAAGCTGACCCTTTTGCTCATTGTCACGTAGGCCGTAAGTTTCAAATGATGTGGGATTTTAAACCTTTTCACTTTAAAACTGTTTATCTTGCTTGGTTGGCTTGCTTTTTTCAGTACATTTTTACATTTTGAAAAATGTTTGTGGTAAATAGTTTCCAGGCCCGACTGGGGGGTGATGTGTCGTGAACTGGTATGGGTGAGGAGGCGGGCGGCAGAGTTTTGAATGTATTGCAATTTGTTAAAGAGATTAGTGGATATGTCATAAAGAATGCTGGTACAGTAGTCAATGTGTGATGTGATGATTGCATGAATGAGGGTTTCAGCTGCAGGGAAGGAGAGAAAGGGGTGAAGGCAGGCGATGTTCTTGAGGTGGTGAAAAGCTGTTTTAGTGACGGCTTTAAAGTGTTAGGAGAAGGTGAGTGTACTGTCAAAGATGACTCCAAGGTTCCAGCGGTGGGTTGAGGCTGAGAGGGTTGAGTTGTCAATGGAAAGTTGGAAGTCTTTTTGCTGTAGAGGTGAGGGAATTGTGACCTATTACGAGATGTCGGATTTGGTGCAGTTGAGTGGAAGGAAATTTGTTTGCATCTAGAAGCTAATATCAGAAAAACAGTTTGAGAGAGTAGTGTGGGTCTGAGGGTTGATGAATTTAGTGGATATGTAAAGTTTGATGTCATCGCCGTAACAGTGGAAACTGAGACCGTGGCGATGGATAATTTGCCTTGGGACAGGGGTGCAGTAGAGGAGGAGCAGTTGAAAAAAGATGAACTGTTTCCGGTCTGTGAGGTAGGATGTCAGCCAGGTGAGGGCATCGTCTGTGATGTGGAGAAAAGATTTTAGGCGGGAAAGCAGAATGGAATAGTTGATTGTGTCAAAAGTGGCAGTGAGGTCCGGAAGGATGAGAATAGTTGTTTGTGAGGTGAATCTTGATTTGGGTGGCAACAGCATGTTCAAGGATCTTGGTGAGGAAAGGTTGGTTTCATAGTTCTCAAGTCCTTGAGATCATCAGGATTGAGACAGGGTTTCTTGAGGATGGGAGTATTGGCAGCCAGTTTGAGAGACAGAGGGGCAGTAGAGCAGCTAAGAGAGCAGCTTACAATTGTAGTGATAATTAGGGACATGGTAGGTAGGCGGTGTTTAACGAGGGATGTGATCTAAAATGCAAGTTGAGAATTTCATGGAAGTGATGATTTTAGACAGATCGGCTTGGGAGATGGTTGCAAATTTGGAGAGAGAAGAGGTGATAAAGGGAACAAAATGGAGGGAGGAACCACAATCCCAGAAGCCCAGGCTGTAGCTGTTGGAAGGCCACACTGAGGCTAGCAGAGGTCCAGACTGCAGTAGGTGGAAGGCCTGTCTAAGGCTAGTACAGGTCCAGGCTGTAGCAGGTGGAGGCCAAGCTATGTGCTAGCAGAGGATCAGGCTACAGCAGGTGGAAGGTCAATGGAAACTGTCTCTATTTTTTCATGACATCAATCATGTCATATATTTTTTATATATATTTTGTTGTATGGTGAGATTCTGATTTATTTATATTTGAATTGCAGATGACCTTTTTAATGAAGACCTGTTCCCAAAAACAGATTCATCAGGTGAGTAATATTAACCGCTACATTTACATGGAAAGCAGTATTATTGCATGTCAAAACATTTTCACACCATTTTTCTTACCTGAATCATATTTGGATTAAGTGCAATATACCAGCATAGTAATTGTTAAAGGAATGCATGTACATACCTTTACATGCAGGGGATCACCCGTCGATTGCAATTGACCGGTCTATCTTTGAGACTTTGCAAGTTGATCCTGAAAATATTAGGAAAAATAAATGCGTCACATCAGTGCCCTCGCCACCTGGAGAGTGACCAACAGTGACCACTGAACACGCCTGTTTGCCTTGCCACTCTCCAGGCATGTGTAACACCAGTGTACATGGGTGATTGTATAACAGTAAAATATGTTATGTACAGTATAATACAATAGGCTAATGATCAGAAGACTAAGTTCAGCTCAGGGAAGGAGTAGGCAGGAGTTTGAATGCTTTTAAGTGCAATATATTTTAGGGAACGTGAGCTGGGATTAGACCAGTGCTTCTCAAATAGTGGGGCGGGCCCCCCTGGGGGAAGCGCAGTGAACTGTCGGGGGAGCGTGAGAGGCAGGGATGACTTTTAATATTCGTGCATACCTGCCAACATGTGTGAATTCGTCGAACTCAGCATGCAATTAAACGCTTGAATATGCTTGTATGCTTCACTGCTCTCCATTTTGTTGCATTTTGCTGGTCTCAATTTCGAGTTCAGTCTGTACAGTACAGATAAATAAATAGATAATATCCATTTCTCAGTTGTACAGTGTTCCCTCATTTATCGCGGGGTATAAGTTCCCAAAATAGCCCGCCATAAGTGAAGTAGCCAACTTAATTTTTTTTACAATTATTATATATGTTTTAAGGCTGTAAAACCCCTTAGCATACACTTTATACACACTTAGACAGGCATTAAAATTTTCTCACATTTGTCTCTTGTTTAAACACTCTCAAAGTTCGATTTTTTTTTAATTTTAATGATCAACTTACTAGGTTGCACACAAGAAATTATAGAGTGACTCACACGTATTTCACTCCTCCTTGTTAAAATGGTTCATGCCGCCCTAAAGCCGGTTAACTTCTTCTTCTTCTGCTGTTGTTTATTGGTGGGAAGCAAGCAGCTCACACGATTAGCTAGTTGGCTCGCGACCATTGACCACAGCAGGAAACGGCATGAAGGAGATTGAGTGACAATTGCCTACAGCCAATCAGGACGCAGAACACAATGGGCGGGTTCTCCCTTAGCCAATAAAGACACAGAAAACAATGTGTGGGTTCTCCCTTAGCCAGTCAGGACTGTTGTGGTTCGTACAGGCACATACTGGGACAAGGTGGAGGGACGACATCTTTACTCCAACTGCAAACTCTTCAACTCTCATACGAGTATACAACACCCTCTACTGGTAGCAGTCGTAAAGAAAATAACAGACACATACAACAGATGACCGATAGATCGCTGTAATGCACCACAAGGAATGCGCGTTCATACGGTGTTAAAAAAAAAAAACATGTCAGAAAATAATTGAGAACCACTGAATTAGACCGTCGTGAGACAAGTTAGTTTTACCCTACTTATGATGTGTTGTATTATCCTTATTTTATACAAATTTTCTCTTCCCCCATTTGTTTCGTGGTAGGGGGCCCCTACAAGTTTAACGTAAACCATTGCAAGCTGAATTGTACAGTATATGGTGAAAAAAAGTTTGAACCAACCTATAGCTCACTCGTGTGTGTGATCCTCCCCACTGCCACACACATACTGAAGTAGACGCCATATTTAACCGGTGCACATTTGGCCACACCGCACCACATGACCAAATGACGTCACTCAAAACTATCGAGAAATTTAAATGACAGCAACAAATGGGGAGAAATAAGGATACACAGGCTCTTCCACACTGAAATACAAAATGCTAACTAACTCATGTACAACATCTCAAACGAGTAATTCAACTTTGCTGTGGTCATTCGTTAACTTTTCCCCGCCGCTATGCTCCGCTGTTAGACATCACGATGCGCACACAACAGAAGAGCTGGTTGCGCTCCATAAAGTTTGACCTGGCTACACACGTATTTTAGTTCTGTTTTGTAGTTGAACATTTAAAAGCGAGACTGAAGTTCATGCATTTGTTTTAAATAAATGTAACATTAATACTAGTGCTGCTGACTAATTTTGTTACAACTAATCTTTAGACAAATTTTTCAAATAGTCAACTAATCGTAAAATAATAAATAGAAATAAATAAATAAAAAATAATTCTGTTTGTTTGTTGTGTTGTTATTTTTATTTTGAATGCAGTTCAATGGCCAAAATGTTAAATGTCACCTGTACCATGACAAGTGTAAATAATATAAATAACTTAGCAAGTGTGGCGCAGATGTTTGCTGAGTGAGCCCAAAGGTCAGCGTTGTTGGTAATAAAAAACATAGCATGTGGAATACGCCTTGCCGTGTGTTTTGAAGCCACGCAGCGATACAAGATATGACAACTTTGACGTGTCTCGTCTTCCTTTGTCTCCGTATCCATCATTAGTTTCCCTCTTCTTTCCTGAATTTCCCACTCGTTATACCGTGTTGCTCATTTGACTTCTCTCCTCTCCTCTTTCGTCCGTCTGATGTATTTACAGTTTGCGATGTTTAGCGCCAACGGACAGATTTGATTGGCTGGTCAACAGCAAATGATGTGCTGACTAAAATGAAAAAAATGCCCGTCAATTCATTTTCATTGGCCATTATGCCGACTAAATTAAGTCAAACATCCATCTCTTGCCCACAACAGGAAGCCACTGGGCCAAATAAAGTTGCGGTTTGCTCACTGAGGTGACGCCACGCACAAAACCCTGACAAAGAGACACAAAAGCAGGGGTGTCCAAGGGTCATCAACAGCCCGTGGCTCATTTGTCATTGACCCGAGGAACACTGCATCAACAAAATTAAACCAAAAAAACATTTAAAAATTGTAAAAACACAGCAAAATTAGTTAGTTTATCCCCTTATCAATGATTGCACCAATAGTAGCTCTCTTTCTTACCAAGCTTCTTTCTAAAGGGACAAGACTAATTTGTGTTTCATGTATGTGGTGGGGTAGCAAATACTTATTTCCCAAAAGCTAATACAAGTTACAGTAATACAGTAGCACACAATAAGTTATTAATTTTATTTCTTTTTACATTCTGTCTGTCTCTGTTCAAATGAACCATAATTCTGGACTGTTCATGCCTTTGTTAGGGGGTAAATTTATACAATCAATAGGGGACCAAGTACTTATTTTCCCCACTGTACCTGATTATCTTAATATTGTACATGATAGGACATTATGGTTGATGCAAATTTTTTTCTCTTTCCAGATGCATTTACATCAGATCCTTTCAAAGGCAGCGATCCCTTTGCAGCGGACATTTTGTTTCCAGAGTCAAACGTTGGTAGTGATGAAGGAGCTGCAGTTGTCTGTGATGAAGCAGACACAAGTCTGTCCTGTGCTGAAAATAAAGCTTCAACAGGGACACAGTGTTTTGAGTCTGAGTTTCCTGATGAAGACAGTGACATCGAGATCAGCTACAGTCAAGAAGATCTGGGCGCTACCCCAGGGGCAGATGATAACCATGGATTTAAGCCGATCCAGAGTTCATCTGAGGAGTTGGGCCCAGAGCCCATTCGAGGCTGGCATTCCCAGGGTCGGTATTCTGTTGAATCCGATCCCAATGGGTACGAGCTTGACCTCGGCATCTCCCCACCCTCTGACATAGAGGAGCACAGTCTTGGATCCCTAGCTGGAGAATGTAACAATGATGCCACAGCAAAACCGGAAGAAGGTACAGTATGTTTTTCAGGTATTGTGTAGTTATAAACACTCTTGACAGTTTATGTAACACAAAGCTACTACATTGAGAGAAAGAAAGATGAAAGAGGGGGTTGGAGAAACAATAGACGATGAATGAAAGGTAGACAAGCTCAATAAAAGGACATTTAAGGGCAAGTCCATTTAATCAGTGCCATTTGCTTGTTTTAATGTTCTCAAAATAAACTTACATTTCCCTTTACATAACTCTTTAATAATACCAATTGGCATTGTATTATACTGTATATCAGTGGAAAGCTTGATTTGTCCCAGTTACAACAAGGTGCAACATGTAATGATATTTCATTCGTGGAATGAGCAGCACAGTGAAACGTGCGGGTAAAGTCAGTGCCAAAATCCCCTGCAATATTCTCTTGTTGGTCACTCTTGATTTGAATTGCTTGGTAGAGTTTGCATAAGCAGTGTACTATTTATACAGTTTCATAAGTACAGTCATCCCTCGTTTATCATGGTTAATTGGTTCCAAACTCGACAGCAATAAGTGAATTTCCACGACACAGGATTCAATCTTAATAAATGGAATATTTTTGTAGTTATGGCATAGAAAACCTGTTTAAGATCTTCTAAATACAACTTTTAACATTATGAGAGCCCTCAAGACATGAAATAGCACCCATGTACCCTAATTTCCGGTGTATAAGCGGCACCCACTAAATTTTGAGAAAAACCCAGATTTGTTGTTATACAGTGTAAGCCGCAGCGGTGTATAAGTAGTGACAAATCTCTTGACATCTCACAACCCTTCCTTCCTCTTGTTACCTGTCCTATATTTTATATGTATTGTTTTATAACCTTCTCACGTATGTTAATATCCACTTATATGGCCTTCACTGCTGTAAATACACACTAAATGTTTGCAAATTAAAAAAAAAGGAAAATCAAACAAAAATTTTAACAAATGGGTTGAGCGTTGGCTCCACCAAAGCTGATGTGGTCCTGATGGCCTCATCAGGCTGTGACCTTCAGTGTTTACTGGGGCGGTTCGCAGATGAGTATGCAACTTCTGGGATTGGACTCAGCACCTCCAAATCTGAGGCCATGGTTCTGACCCGGAAAAAGGTGGCTTGTACCCTTTGGGTTGGGAGTGAGGTCTTGCTCCAGGAGGGGGCAATATCTCAGTGTCTTGTTCACAAGTGAGGAAAGGCTGGAGCGTGACATTTACAGGCGGATTTGTGCAGCGTCTACAGTAAAGCTCTCGCTGTACCAGAACATTGGTCGATCAATGTTCCTATTCGCACCTATGGTCAACCGTTTTGGGTAGTGACCAAAAGAGAAAGCAATACAAGAGATAGGGTGAGGCGCTCAGAGTAGAGCTGCTGCTACTTGACATCAAGAGGAGTAAGTTGAGGTGACATGTTGTGTAGATAGCCCCTGGACGCATCCCTGGTGAGGTGTTCTGGGCATGTGCAGCTGGGAGGAGGACCCTGAGCAGATCTAGGACATTCTGGAGGGATTATGTTTCACAGTTGTCCTGGGAATGCATCGGTGTCCCCCAGGTGGAGCTGGAAGAGGTGGCTGGAGACTGGGAAGTCCAGCCTGGGAAGAAAATAGATGGATGAATGGAATATAAAGATTCATGAGAGTTTTAACACTGCTGTGTAACCCTAGCACACTCTTTTTTTTTCCCTGCAGCTCACACCGTCTCTAAGCTCAGCGATAAAGCGGTGTTGGAGCCAGACAGAAACGGCAAGAAAGGAAAAAATGAGTCCCTTAATGGCAATCCTGGCGAAGCAACAGATTGGCTGAGCAGCATCAAAGATGATCCTGGAAACCCCTCAACTCCTCAAAACTCTGCAGATTCCAACAACCTCTACAGTGAGCCTGAGTCACAGCAGGCCAATCTGAGCTTTGAATTGAACTATGGACTAACAAGTCAGTCTTCCTTTGATCCATACGGCTTTAAACTCAGTCCAGAACATTCTAGTCACACCCTCGTAGACCCCAATGAAGCTGAGCTGAGCCCAGTTGGCAGTGATCAAAATCTGTCTTTTGATCCTGAGAATTATTCCGCTCAAGAAGACCCACTGAACTTTTATTCATATGAGTATGACATCACTTCTTCTCAGATGGTACAAGACTCTGATCCCTATGGCTTTAAGCTAAGCCCCGAAGAAGAGAATCAGGAGGCGCCAGAGCTCTGTTGCCAGGATAACCTGGAAGTCCTGGACCTCAGTAGATTTGACGACAAGGACGAAGAAGAACCCTTTAACTATAGCAACCAAGAAGTACTGGAATCTGTACCCTGTGGGAACCAAGAAATTCTTGATCACCGTAGCAACTATAACCAAGGACTACTTGATGCGTTTACAAGAAGAAGCCAAGATGGGCTGCAATTATCATCACTGATCAACACTGACAATGTTGAGCTAGTAAGCAAAGAAAACCAAGAGTTCCTGAATCTCTGTAGTCCTGAAAACCAAGAAGTTGTTGAACACTGCCGCTTTAGAAGTGACAAAGAACTGCAGCAATGTGAGAATGATAACCAAGAATTGCTGGAGTCTTGTAGCCATGCTAATGTGGAGCTACTTGAGTTCCCTTTTCCACAGAATCAGGAAGTGTTGGATTTAGATAACTATGTCAATCAGGAAGTCATAGAAAATCAGGAAGTTCTTGTTTTAGGTAGCCAGGAAAATCAGAATTTCAGTAACAATGAAAAAGAGGACATGATAGATTTTGATAACCACGACAACCAGGAATCGCTAGACTTGGTAAAAGACGAGATTCTCTCTGAAACCAACAACAATCAGTGCATCCTGGAACCAGACCTTAAAGTCAGTCCCACCAATAACAGCTCAGACAGTGATGTAGCATCAGAAGACCTGCTCGGATTAGACCTCAGTAATACCAGTGTTGCCCAGACCCTCATGGATGTTAGCAACATATCCATCAACCAGGCTTGCAGCATGTCTAATGATCCCGCCCGTCACAACTTGCTTGAGGGTGATCTTGGGTCTGTATTCAGGGCCGGGGGATACATTGGCTGTCCAGACGTAGCTGATGATTTAGAACCTCTGAACCACAGACAGGTTAACACTGTAGCAGAGCCAGTTCGGCCAGTCAGACCAGTAAGACCTCCTCGGCCTTCACTCCGGGTAGGTTCCCGCACGACTTTGTTTTTGAAAGTCATGTTTCAAGATGTTGACCATTGCCTTGTTTATGTGTTTTAGGCAAAGGAGAAGGCTGAGTCTCCAACTCAGGGAATCGACCTGAAATGATCTATCAATTATGAGCCAAGAGATTCTTATCACAATGAAGAAGAAGACAAGTGATTTCTAAAATGAAGACGTGGCGAAGTCCTCATGCAGTCATTATGGCAATAACTGTCGCCTTACCGGGACAATTTTTTAATGTCCAGCGGTTAAAGGGCCCAGACTGGCTGATTTCATCAGAATGAATAATGTTTCACAAAGCTACCCATCTTTTTGGGATGTGTTGGAAATTAATATAACTTGTTCTGTGGTAACCTGTGGCCAATGCTCAGGTAAATATGATCTTTTTTCAGACAGTAGCTTCTGTTTGATTTCCAATGTGTTTTCCAATAGTAGTTTCATGATAATCAATAGAAATCCAATTATCAAGCGCCAGCATCATAAAAGCTTTGTTCAATGTGTACATTAAAAGGTTTTATGACGGCGGTGCTTTGATATTAATGTTTTAAATAACATTTTAACATATCTAACAGTGCTCCTTCTTGACAAATAGCAGGGACAGACGGGACTGAAATGTAAGTCACCCGTCACAAGATGAGTCAAGTCAGTCCTTTATTCACAAAAGCGGGAGGCCCTGTCAAGCAAACAAATGTTCTTGTAACATTCATCACAATATTATTATTTTTTTGACACCCCATCTTTAGACATAGGTAAAGTGTCACAAAAAGGCGAAGGACATAAAAAAAAACTTGCAGAGTTAATGATTTGATGATATGATTTCCTGAAAATGTAATGCAGTCATAGGGGACAAAAAGTTGTTTTTTAATGCCCAGAACCACGGTCCCGACACCCAGTTCTCCAGTGCCGGTCCGAAGCCCAGATAAATGAGAGGGTTGTCAGGAAGATGCCTGTGAATATTCTCGTTCATCCAGCTCATTGTATTCTCAGGGCATTAAATCAACAACAACACTGTTCAGGTTGTCTCAGAAGATGCTTCGCCTGTCATTAAAGCAGGCTTCATCAGTTCATGGTCAAGACCAGAAAGGACAGCTCTCATCTGACTATCAATCAGATCATCATCAAATCATCAAATAAATTAAACCATTACCATTACTTGTATATAACAACTCTAGTCAGAGAAGCCAGGAAACAAATCATGCGAGTTATTTGCTGTGCTGACCCTGAAAGATGACGACACATGTAAGAAAGTACCTCAAAACAGCTTGAAATAGTGACAATGGCAATGGCATAGAAATATTGTACAGCTAAAGATACTGTCCATATGCAACTCTATAGCTAGGTTTTTGTGGTTTGGCAAAGAACGAGGCAAAAAGTAGCCGGAAGTACACTCCATTCTTCCATTACAGATGCAGTGGTTCTGTCTCGTACTTCTCTACTACTATATCCACTGGTAGTGTAGCAACCAGTCACAGTCATTATACACTCAAATGCTAAAGAAATATATATATATATATATATACACTTTATATATATATTTATATATATATATATATATATACAGTACATACCATACATATAAAAGATAAACATTTCATTCAATAAACCGTTCAAATGTCATTTCACATTGATGTAGCCACTATGAATACACAATGAATATATTCAGTGCAGTAGGCTATTTCATTGACAGGCTGAAGAAGCACTGACAATACTTTTGTTAACTTAATGTTGATGCCTACCTCATTACTATTACTAACTGTCATGACTGCATGATAACACCATGAAACCTGTGATGGCGCACATTGTGATTTTGACACTTGTAACATGTAATGTCAAGTCAAAGCACATGACATACTAACTTTACCACCATTACAGCATAGTCTTGAAGTACTTTCCGCTCTTCAGTTCTATCATATATAAAGCATTTTGTGAGAACAGACAGCACGTTAACCCGTAAAAAGACACTGGAAATGTCCTGAAATGGCCCCGATACAGTTTTGTGCTTAACTTGAACTCATTCAGTGCTCCAATGACAAATATAAACTCGATGTCAAACTGTCGTACAACTGTTAAATCCTGGCTTCGAACTGACGAAACAACCTCCGTTTTTTATTTGCTTGAAACTATTGGTTTTGGTCTCATGTCACTTGAAAGTCTCGAGTTCTACTGATCAGGGTGATGTATGTGTCCAGTGTGACTTTTAAGACATCAGGGAGTGAGGTTTACCAATGTACTCTTGCACCGCTGTCATCCGTTAAACTCACTTCCCGAAACCTCGCTCTCATCTGGGTCACAGCACCAGTGTCACGCAGTTCAGCCCTGCAGCCTGAGCTCACCGAGAGCTCGAACCCGTGTCCACAGATCTCTGGTAAATCATAGTTGAGCAGCTCTAGCTAATTGAACTAAAAGCCTGAGCTGTTAACTTGTTGTCCAGCTCAACTCTTACGGCATCAGGGAGTGAGGTTTACCAACGAGCTGAGCATGAAAGCTTTTGGGACGAGACTCAGTACGTTCAAATTTGAGGCCGTGGTCTCAGTCGGAAAAGGTTAGATTGCTGCACCCTATCGGGAGTCAGGTCTTGCCTCAAGTGGAGGAGTTCAAGAATCTCGGGGTCTTGTTCCCGAGGAGGGAATGACATCGAGGATGGTGTGTGACATCGACAACCAAACCGGTCGCTGCACCGGACCGTTGTAAAAGAGAGAACTGAGCCAGAAGGTAAAGCTCTCTGTCTATTGGTCCATCTATGTTTCTACCCTCACCTGCGGTCAGGACCTTAGTGTAGTAACCAAAAGGGCTCAATACAAGCAGCCGAAATGAGTTTCCTCCGTAGGGTGGCTGAGAAGCTTGGTCATCCAGGAGCTGTTGCTCCTTTGCATCGATAGGAGACAGTTGAGGTGGCTCGGGAATCTAGTATTTCCTGGACGCCTACCTGGTAAGGTGTTCCAGGCATGCCCAACTGGAAGGAGCCTAGAACACACTGGAGAGGGATTATGTCTCGTTGCTGGTGAAGCTGAAGGGGGTGGTCAGAGGCCGGGAAGTTTGGTCCTTCCTACTTAGACTGCTGCTCCCACGACCCAGAGCTGAATGAAGGGAAGAAAATGGATGGATGGAATGAAATTACCTGTATTTTACCAAATGTTTTCATCACCCGTCAATTAGGTGATATGTCCAATTCGTAAACCTGTGACATTGTTCACTGATGATGTGTCCTGGCTGGGAGATGAATGGGAGATGTGCTGCACCAGTTAATGCTCACTCGTTGGTTGTTCTTGAGATTATTTACTTTCAATTAATCTTCAATGTAACCCAGCTCAACACTTATTTTTCTTCCAATTCCTGCTGTCATGATTCATGGTTTAACGATCAAAGAAAGAAGTGACTTCAGCGGAGAGGCTGTCCAGAAGCGTGACACTGCAGACGAATGTGCTTCTGTGTGTTCTATCTTGAGTTGAGTGAAATGTTATTGGAGACAGCTGGTGTACAATATGTTGCCGTGGTGTATTCGTGTGATGTTTTATGTGTTGCAATGTAAACGTGATGTCTGTGTTGGAAATACAATCTATTCTTAAACCCAATATGTGGTGCTTCGTTTTAATTTCTCTTTGACTTTTTCTTCTGTTGTTGATGTTTTACACAACTTAAATTGTTGTGCCAAAAACATCAATCCATCAAACGATGGATTTCTATTCTAAATCACTGATCTAGTTTAAGGCCCAGCAAAGCCTTCTCTGCTGGCCTAACCACTACCAGAAGCACTGATCTACATTTACAACTTCAATTCTAGGATTTGTTACGGTCGATCATGAGGATATTAGAAAAAAAAAGTATTATTACATCAATGCCCTCCCCTCCAGAGCGACCACTGGGCATGAATTTTGACGCCCGTACACCTTGCCGCCCTCCAGGCACGCAAACCACAAGCTCCAGAAAAACCCAGCCCGGCAACAAAAAGCATTCAGGGACAAGCGAAACAAAACGAGAGAGAGACAGACCGCAGAGAAGTGCCTGAGAACACAACAGTAATTAATGCAATTAATATGGCTCAATATCTGCCTTTGCTACCTCAAAATTAAGGCACAAATATAACTCCATAGACGTGCATCTCCAAAAAAAACCTTTGAGCTGCGGCTCGCTAGGGCTGACTATTGTAACGCAATGATCAATGTCTCTCTTCTCAACCATCATCGCTTGCCAAACACACCGAGCTGACAAGCCGAGTTGTAGTTTGCTCATAGAGGCCACGCCACAAGCCCGACCCCGACGAAGATCAACAAGATCCAGCGGATGGCTCGGGGGCCATCCTCGACCCGCAGCTCATTTGTCATTGCATCAAAGCAGAAACAAAATAAAATTTAAAAAACAGAAAAAATGGTAAAAATAGAGCAGAAGGCACATTGAGAAAAGGCTGAAATGTTGATGCCAACAACCAATAATAACAGTGTTTTTTTTATATATATATAACTGTATATATACACACACATCCTGGTTGGGAGGATGGGGGGTAGATTTTACGCAGGTTCACTGCCGAGACCAGGGATCTTGGGCTCAAAATGTTCGTGACCACTGGGCTACAGGCAGACAAATGGTAATATAACATAAAGAAGTGTAAACGTACTCTGTTCAATTATGGCAGATGTTGAAACAGCGCCCTTCAGTGGCGAAAGGTGGCATATGCAGGTTGCTGTAGGAAATGCGCCGAGCTGTGAGGAAAGTGACATGGTGAGAAAAAATTTTGGACTGTTTGGGATATTTCACCATTTAATGCTTATAGTCAGTTCATATTTTGTAATTTATCATATTATGTACACAAAAAACGTTTGTTAATAACAATTAACAAACGTAATTGCTCGGACTGCGCTTTTGCCAAGATACTGCTTCCACATGTTGCCACTTTGCTAATACGGGAGATGCATTAAGGCACAGTGTCAAACTCAAGGCCCGGATTTGGCCCGCCATATTTTATGTGGCCCGCGAAAGCCTTGAAATAATGCATGTCAAAAGGACACTTATTTTAATATTATTTTTAAAAATATTTGCATATATATATTGCAATTTTGTTATGAATATTAATTTCTATTTTTCATGATTTTATTTTTATATTATTGTAAAATTATATTTATATTATTGTATTTTTATATGTATGCTTTAATTTATTTTTTTTTACTTGATATAAATATATTTAACTAAGTGAACGTTTTAATATATAAAAAAATATTTTTACAATAATATAAAAAATGGAATATTTAAAACATATTTTTACAATAATTTAATAAACATTTACAATAAATAATAAAATAATACATTAAAGTAAAAACAAAATATTACTAACAAAAACAACATACATTTTTTTTTTTATCAAAAAGACAATCTTTCTTGCTAAATGTATTTGTTGTCAATATTGACAGAAAACCTTATATTTTTTTGCTGTCAAATCCCATTTAAAATTACTATTTTTTAAATTAGTTATTAATGAAAAATGAATGTAATGATTATGAAAATTTTCTAAAATACAATTATAAAAAGTGGCCCTCTGAGGATAACCATAACTGCGATGTGGCCCACGGTGAAAATGAGTTTGATGCCAATGCATTAATGGATCGCATAAAAAAAAGGTGTGACTCTGTTTTTATTTAATTTGGATTGTAAAAAAAAATAAAAATATTTAATTGCATAAATGTTCCTATGTAAGACAAATTGTAAAATGTGAAAGTAACATGATTTAAAAACATGAGTCAAACAATGGCAAATCTTCGGGAGTGGACGAGTTTCGGCCTGAGTTCCTCAAGGCTCTGGATGTTGAGGGACTGTCTTGGCTGACACGCCTCTTCAACATTGCGTGGAAGTCGGGAACAGTACCTCTGGATTGGCCGACTGGGGTGGTGGTCCCCCTTTTCAAGAAGGGTGACCGGAGGGTGTGTTCCAACTATAGGGGGATCACACTTCTCAGCCTCCCTGGGAAAGTCTACTGTATTCCAGGGTGCTGGAGAGAAAGGTACGACCGTTAGTCGAACCTCGGCTACAGGAGGTGCAATGTGGTTTTCGTCCTGGTCGCGGAACACTGGACCAGCTCTACACCCTTGCGAGGCTACTGGAGGCTACATGGGAGTTTGCTCTACCGATCTACATGTGCTTTGTGGACCTGGAAAAGGCATTCGACCGTGTCCCTCACGGTGTCCTGTGGGGGGTGCTCTGGGAGTACGGGATTGGTGGCGTACTACTATGTGCCATTTGGTCCTTGTACAACCGGAGCACGAGCCTGGTTCTCGTTGCCAGCAGTAAGTCAAGCCTGTTTTCGGTAAATGTTGGCCTTCGCCCTTTGTCACCGATTCTGTTAATAATTTTCACGGACAGAATTTCTAGGCGCAGCCAAGGCGTCAAGGGAGTTCAGTTCGGGGGCCTTAGGACCTCATCTCTGCTATTTGCAGACGATGTGGTCCTGATGGCCTCATTGGGCTGTCACCTGCAGCATTTACTGGGGCGGTTTGCATCTCGCTTCTGGGATGAGATTCAGTAACTCCAAATCCGAGGCCATGGTTCTCAGTCGGAAAAGGGTGGATTGCTCCCTCTGGGTTGGGGATGAGGTGGAGGAGTTCAAGTATCTCGGGGTCTTGTTCACGAGTGAGGGAATGTTGGAGTGTGAGGTCGATAGGCGGATCAGTGCAGCGTCTGCAGTAATACGGTTGCTGTACCGGACCGTCGTGGTGAAGAGAGAGCTGAGCAAAGCTCTCAATTTATCGGTCAATAACCACTCTAAGAGACAGGGTGAGGAGCTCAGTCATCAAGGAAGGGCTCAGAGTAGAGCCCGCATCGAGAGGAGCCAGTTGTAGTGGCTCGGGCATCTAGTCCGGATGCCTCCCGGACGCCTCCCTGGTGAGGTGTTCCGGGCATGGCCAGCCGGGAGAAGGCCCAGGGGCAGACCTAGGACACACTGGCGCAATTATGTCTCACAGCTGGTCTGGGAACACCTTGGTGTCCTCCTGGTGGAGCTGGAGGAGGTGGCTGGGGACTGGGAAGTCTGGGCTTCCCTACTGAGACTGCTGCCCCCGTGACAAGGACCCGGATAAGCAGAGGGAAATGGATGAAACAAAACAAGAAGTGTTTGCGGCCCGTGCCTGTTTTTTTTTATTGGCCCACAGTGCATTCTCAAAATATAATTGAATAAGAAAACTACAAAAGCAACAGCAGAAATGGAAAAATCCACAGTGCTTTTACAAGACTGAAGTCAAAATATTAACAGAAAAACTTGTCTCTCAGAGAAAAAGGCCACAGGAGCCCCATGCCCCACCCCACTCCCACCCAGACAGAACCGGAGATGAAACCGCCCCCGCCTGAGGCCCTGAATGGCATGGCCAACTTTTGGCCAAAGAGGTTGGGGAAAAAGTTATAATATTATGGGAATAAAGTCATCTTGTTACAACAAGAAAATGTACAAAGATTATTTAGGAAGAAAGTTGAAATATTTGGAAAATTTAAAAAACAACAGCAAAAATGAGAAAAATTAGCAAATATCAAAGTTCGTACTAATTATAGTATAGTAATATATCACAAAGATAAAATGGGAATATCAAAGTGGCCCTTGCATCCTTTCATTTTTCACTATGTGGCCCTTGCTGGAAAAAGTTTGGACGCCTCTGACCTGTACGATCATAACCAGTAGAAGCCCTTCTTTTGTGAAACGGAATTTATTTTGTCATGAAAATACATCATCGCTCCGAGGTATGAAACGTGATTACCCATGGTTAGTAGTCCTGACAGACGAACTATAATTAGTAGATACACATCACTGTGAGTATATTATGGTGAGTCTCATTTTATGAAATATTATGTCTATTTCTCCTAACATGTGGAGATAGTACCAGAGGAGATACTGATAGTAGTTTTCATACATATTATTTCAAACATCTATCAAAATGGTGAAAATACTGTGGCACAAAGGAGTGTACTATTTGCACACAGACACACAGAGAAGACCAGCTCCCTTTTTTGAAAGACATACACGAAAAAAGCATAAACAGCAGATTTTTTTTTTAAATGTAGCTGTAATTTTTTGACAAAGCTTCCATGAGGTGTTCCTAAAGCCGTAACAGTGTTAACTATTCGATACAGTAATCCCTCGCCACTTCGTGCTCCGAATTTCGAGGCTTCACTATCACATTTTAAGAAAAAGAAATCATGCTGCTTTGTGGTGGAATACGGCCTAATTGTAGTAAAAAAAAATTGCATATTTAAGTAAATAAAAAAAAAAAATCGGCCTAATTTTCAGGCATAAAAATGGCCTAAATGAAGTAAAATACAAATATCAGGCATTCAGAAGACGCATTCAAAGATGCTGTGATGATATGTAGTATTGTACACTGGTCACTAGGTGTCAGTAATGTTACTGTAATGTTAGGTGAGACACACAAGCGCCAGAATTGATGGCCGGAACAACAGGCTTTTATTGCAAGTTTGATGATCTCACAACAGGCACAATCCCTAACACAGGCTGCTGTTGCAGCCGTAACCCACGTCAAGCTGAAACGCAAGTCTGACTCTGCTACGATACCAGGGCCTGTTGTTGGCATGCACGTATGAGGGGGCAGTCAGAAATGTGAAGGGGGCATTATGCATACACATCACTCATTTTTTTTTATAAGTGTTTTCTTCACGGCATGGGTTGTTGTGTCCAGCCCTCAACCCGGAGAAGTGGATTGCACTTTTGTCAGGCCTCTACCCTGAGACCCCGCCACCTTGGGTGTCCCGCCTTAAGACTCAACTCCTGGCAGTCTGTTACATGCAGCCTCCACCCTGTGCTTGTGTGGCTGAGGCTTTTAGTTGTTGTTCATTACTAGATCTGGGTTCGAATCTCCGCTTGGGCATCTCTGTGTGGAGTTTGCATGTTCTCCCCGTGCGTGCATGGGTTTCTCCAGGTACCCTGGTTTCCTCCCACATTCCAAAAACATGCATGTTAGGTTAATTGGAGACTCTAAATTGTCCATAGGTATGAATGTGAGTGTGAATGGTTGTTTGTCTATATGTGCCCTGCCATTGGCTGGCGACCAGTCCAGGGTGTACCCCGCCTCTCGCCCATAAGTCACCTGGGATAGGCTCTAGCATACTGTACCGCCGCGACCCTAGTGAGGACAAGTGGCATAGAAGATGGATGGATTGATGGACTTCATGTAAATTCATGTATCACAGTTGGGTCTGGAACCAATTAAGTGCCATAAACGAGGGATTACTGTATACTGTATACTATTTTGTGTGCGAAGTCGGCACACAAACAAAGAAGACCAGCTCCTTTTAAGAAAGACATACACATTAAAAAAACAGTATGGGAATTATCTGTTTGATGCTGAGTGATTATTTCCAGACAACACGGACAGTATCATCCATTAAACAACGGTAGATGACTGGTAAGTTTGACTGGGTCTGCTTCTTCGTCGACAGCATAGGACGGTCACTGTGATGATGATGATGAGGATAACAAGCACGATAAAGAGTCCACCCACCAAAGCTCCCAGGCTCAGCTCTAGAGGGCAAATGAAGGTTACAGTTAGAGATACTTCATCACTCTAGAAGTGTTAAAAACATGATTAGCACCTGTGCAAAGCCTGTTGCTCATCAAATAAAGAGGAACAATGTCATGAAACTTTTACTAAAAGCTCTCCCGTGAGTGACATTTTTACATGCCTGGGCTAAAATGTAATCTTTATAAAGTTAATATAATATATACAGTGGAACCTCTTTTAGTGGAAGCCCCGGTTAGTGTACAATATGGCACGTATTGTCGTGTTATTAACACACTGCATGAGTCCAACTGTGTTCTTAATGTATTCTTATCACAAAACGTCCTTGTTAGCATCCTGTTAGCTTTCGTGAGTCCAACCGTGTTCTTAATGGATTTTTATCACAAAACTTTATTGTTAGCATTCCGTTAGCTTACTAATACATGGAAACAGGAACTGGAAGTGAGCTCCATCGCCCGTCTATGATGTTATCAGCAGTTATTGATCACGGCGGCAAAATAAGCCAAAAAACGTTGCAAGTGCCAGCATTTTGATAAAGAAGCTGAGAAACAGTGTTGAAGTCAAGCAATAACTCATAGCAAAACACCAAAGTGGTGTCCGTGTTGGTCTCGCTGGCACATCGTGTCTTTGGCAACAATTACACCTTCAATGAAGGTACAAGTAACCTTAAATGTTCAGTTATCTCTTTCATTCATCATTTCTATGCATTGACAATTGTTTTCTGCATGTAAAATTAATTGTAAAACTATGAAAATGTGTTTTGTGCTAACATTTTTGGCTTTCTGGAATGGATTCATTGGATTTACATGATTTCTTATGAGAAAAATGATGTTGGTTAGAGTCAGACACTAACCAAGGTTACGCTGTATTTTGAAAAGGTACTTTTCAATATGTTGTGGCCTCGCATCCACACACAAACGTTGATTTTTGTTCTTAAAAAATGAGCTTTTACTCAGGGGCTATCCACACGGGAGCGTTTTCAGGTAGGAACAATAATGTTGTGAGTGCCCTGAAACACATGTATGACTCACCCCAGTCCATATTCTCCTGATATGTTTTTGTCTTATACTCCAAAATGACTCGCACAAGTAATTCCACTTTGTAGCGAGTCTAGACAAACCCTGGACAACCAAAGACAGACTTTGTCTGCATGCGTTCTTTCTTCAATAGTTTTGGTGTCACGTGGTTCTGTCTGCGTTTGTTTATATTTACAATATTTATAGATATAATATAGATATTTACAATGCACGACCAAGTCAGCTGTGACTGATTTTGCAGGTTTCTGACTGGCCAAAATCTGCATGACAGCCAGTGAATGTGTTTTTATTTGGAAGGATATTTTCTTTTTAAAACTCCACTCGGGCGGAACTCCATACATGTATAGTTTCTAAGGAGCACATGTACCTTGCAATACGTTCTTCTGTCCGGGAGTACACTGCTGGATGCTCCAGGCTCCTTGTTGGTAGGGTTTGATCCTTGAAGGGATGAAAGCCGCTACCATGAAGCAGTAACTTTGACCAGCATCCAGCCCTGACACCTCCGCTCTATTGGAGTTTGATAGGATGTCTTTCTGCAATGCCAAATTGAATCACATTTTTGTTACGCATTTAAATATTGTTCTCACATTCAAGTTGTTTTTCAGAAGCAATATTTCAACCAGAATAATGTATGCAGTCTATCGAGGGATACATCCATTTTCTTTTGCTTATCCGGGTGCAGGTCACAGGTGTACCTCCTCCAGTTCCACCAGGCCAGCTTTGAGTATATCTTTGGTCTACTGTGGGGCCTCCTCCTGGTTGAGCACCTAGAACACCTTACAAGTAAGTTGTCCGGGAGGTATCCAAACTAGATGCTCGAGTCACCTAAACCGGCTCCTCTCAATGTGGAGGAACAGTGACTCCGCTCTCACCGATCATCTTGGTCACTTGTATCTTGCCCTTTCTGTTACTAACTACCCAGACGATGAAATCAAGATGATTTTTTCTGTGTAGCCCAATGTCTCACGATCCATCTTTCCCTCACCTGTGAACAAGATCCAATGATACTTGAACTCCTCCCCCTGAGGCAGGTCTGCCCTCCCAATCCGGAAGGTGTCGTCCACCCTTTTACAACTGAAAACTCGGATTCGGAGGTGTTGATTCTCATCGCAGAGGTTTTGCACTCAGAAGTGAACCACCACAGTAAATGCTAAACTGTGGTGGTTGCTCAAGCCAACTCAGGCCAATTCAGAATTTACCTATTTGCTCAAAACTTAGCAAATAGTTCTCCAGTTCCTCCCCCGCTAGTGGGGAATTTGGGCTCACTGTCGTGCTTCCGGTCAGCTGTCGGTCTGCCACCAGGTTCTGGCCCAGTGTTGAGGGGCGTCTCCAGTGCGTCACCTTCTCTGCAACTCTCACGTAACCTAAAATCCTAACATGACGGTCAATGAATGCCACCATATCGCTGAATCTGGCCCTATGTCCACTTGACTCAATAATTTCACAGGCTTTGTTTCTCCAGAGCTCTCGTAATTTCTATGGCAACTTTGCAAGGACGGCTCTCATATTCATCGGCATATACATACTCCAGCTCATTCATCATATTACAGCAACCACACAGAAAGCAAGAATCAACTCTGTAGTGCCCTTGACAGGGCTTTGTTAATGTATGTGGTTGCAGTTTTGTAAGGACTTCCAAAAAGTTCTTTCAAGAAAGTTTTTGCTTTTGTGTAACCATTATCAGGATACGTACTGTTGTTCCAGGTAGTACAGACTGTCCGCTTTTGTTGTTTTGCTTTCCAGTCTTTGTTCAAAAGACTGTAATGAAGGCCCTGTACTGCAGAGGATCACCATCAAATAGAGGAATGTCGCGTGATGGTCGAGTCATACGTTGTTAAGTTAAGTAAGTTAAGTACCTTTCCTGTATTTCCAGACTTGTAGTAGCTGATCTTGTACTGGAGGTCATTTTTGAGGATGTCTCTGATGGTGAGCTGCTTTCCATATTTGTGAAAGCTGGTCAGAGGATCTTTGATGATCACGCTCACCTTGCCCTCTTCCACAACCTCCACGCTGAATTCTGCGGCACTGATCTCACCTGAGCAGGAAATAAATGACCAGTGATGATTTGAAGAGAAAGTACCCAGACATTGAAAGGACAACCCAGACTTGGCTTTGTGGCACGGCAAACTTCAAAACACACTAACAGCTTCAACATCATTTGTCGACTTTCAAATGACATATAAAAATAGAAATGCACCACTTTCATTTTTTACGAGCTGAACTCAAAGATTAAAAAACGTTTTTGCACAAACAGTCGCTCGTCACCACTTCACGCTTCGAATTTTGTGGCTTCACTCCATCATGTTTTTTTTAATACATTAATTTATAAATCATGCTATTTCGCGGTTGAATACAGCCTATTATTAGTAAATATGCATGCATAAGAATATTGTATGTATTTTTTTGCCTAAATTAAGCATATTTTTCTAGCATAAAATGGGTAAATGAAGTACAAATACAAATAGAAGGCATTTAGTAGACTAGTAGACACGTTCAAAGACATGGTGATGATATGTAGTATTCTGCACTGGTCACTGGGTTTCAGTAATGTTACACTTACAAGCCTATAGCCACCACAGGAAGTACTGTACAGAAAAGGAAGTAAAGAAATGAACAACAACAAGGAACTCTCCCGATGCTAACATGTGTGAGTGAAGATGATGTTTGAACTTGTCTTATTATGTCTACTATATTGGGTAATAGGAGCGCAAAGGTGACTATGGGGGTGCTACTTCATGTTTAGAGGGCTCTAATAATGTGAAAAAACATATTTAGAAGGTTGTAAACACTTTTTCTATGATCTAACTACTAGGGATGCTCCGATCGATTGGCCAGCAATCAGTATCGCCCGATACTGATTCCGTGGAAAGGCATGTGATTGGCATATGCTGATAAATGCCTTTCAACACCAATCACAAAAGCCGATCACCTGTGGCTCGCACTGTTGCGGCCTGAAGCGATCCCAGTGTGCAGTGTAGTGTGCTGCTGTTGTTTTTTTTGGGAATTATTGATCATACAAAGGCATGAACAGCATTATGTTCTGCGTCCTGATTGGCTCATGGAGAACCCACGCGTGGTGTTGTGCGTCCTGATTGGCTAAGGGACTGTAGACCATTGTCAGTCAATCTCCCCCATGCCATGTCTCCGGTTGTGTTCGATCGCTAGCAAAGAGCTAGCAGTGTGACTCTGAACTCTGTATGTTTGCAAGTTTTCTTCCCAACAAAACCCACAATATCTGCGAAACGTTCTGCACCCAAAAGGCAGAGGAAGATGCTAACCATCGCACAAAAAGTTGGACTTGTTGACATGCTAAAGGAAGGTAGAAGTTACACGGCTGTAGGGCACCATTACGGAATCAATGAATCTTCGGTTCGTTATATAAAGGAGGAGGAAAATAGCACAAGGACAAAGAAGTTTTAACAACAATGCAAAAATGGTACAGTGGAGCAACGCCAGGACAAAGAGGCACGGTCAGAGCAACTGTGAAATACGCGCGACTCACTATTGGTCATTTATATGCGTCCAACCTTGTAGGTTGATCGTTAAAATTCAAACAAAGGGTTGAACTTTGAGGGTGTTTAAACGAGAGAGAAATGTGAGAAAATGTTCATGTCTGTCTGAGAAAAGTGAATAAAGTTTATAGTGAGGGGTTTTACAGCCTTAAAACATACATGATATGTTATACTATAACATAACATTACATTACATTACAGTTATACTATTATATAAAAAATAAAGCTGACTACTTTGCGGATTTCGCCTATTGCGGGTTATTTTAAGAATCCAACCCCCGCAATAAACGAGGGAGTACTGTACCTACTTTGTTTGTAGGGGTTGAAGGGTGGTGAATACGTGTGCGGCAACTCCTCAAGCTCGTAGTCACCGTCACTCTCAGGTTCTGTTTGGATGTCAGCAGTGAAGGTCCTGTCAAAGTTGAAACGCATGAATTCAGCGTACGCACTGTGAGAATTTACACCCACGTATTGCCCTACAGTATGCGTCAAGAGAGGTAGAAGGTCCAGCTTCTGTCAAAATGTTGATTGAGTTGCGACCTAAAGGTCAAAGGTCATAACAAAGTGACACCATAATCACGTGACATGATGTCAGGATCAAAGGACATGAAGTGCGAATCAAAGGACTGGAAGTGCAGTGAGGTTTTTCTTGTGCGTTGTCCGTCCATCCATTTTCTATCCCGCTTCTCATTAGGGGTATGCTGGAGCCTATCCCAGCTGACTTCGGGACTGTTCTATTTATTGAGAGGCAATGGAAGAATACTTTTGTATGTAATTTTAGTTATTTAGTCATTTTTTCAGCTTTAAAATGCAGATAATTATCTCGGATGCTGAAAGGATTTGTGTGTCTTCCATGTTCGTCATGTCTGGTTCAATGTTGATGAAGTTATTAACTTGCAGGAAAAAGAACCCCAATTCATACCCCCATCCAGTGGGCGTTTTGAACTGTGTGCGAATGATCAGGGGCCTCAACTATAAGAATGTGCGTGGAAGTCTGACTAAAAGTCTGCGTACGCCAGAAACCCAACATGTGCGTACGGACAAAAATATTCAGTCCTAAAAAAAGTGGCATAAGTACACATTCACGCAATTCGTGGTTTATAGATTCCACCTTGAGGAGAAGTGTGCGTACACAACTTCGCCTCAAGTTACGCCCTTTGACTCGTGACTGTGGCGTCCATATTTAGAGAGACTTGATCGCATTGGAATCACGGCAGGTGGGAATATGACGAGGATGGAGAAGCGGGCTTTCACGGAAATGGAGGTGGAAAGTATCATATTTGGAAGACGCAGCAGTCGCGTAACAAATAAAAGATTGAGTGACGGCACGTTCGCTGCCTTCTGTGTGAATGGAGCAGGGCCAACTGAGGCAAAAAAAATCCAAAAGTGGTCCAAGTGGTCCAATATCAAGGCACACATTTCCATTTTCAGGGAGCATGTTTCTACATTTTCCCTAACTGATACTACATTTGAGATGAATAGAAGCTTGGCAGCATCTCTTTAATTTAAAGGTGGACGCAAAGACTCAAAACGGGGATGAAGAAGTAATATCGAAAATGAATTGCTGTAATTCCAGATGGATATTTTAAAATGATTGAACTTAATGATGGCATTAACACTATCTAACTATTAGGTATATTATCATTCTTTTATGAGGAACTAATGTGTGTTATTTCAAAGCACAACAAAAGAAATCATCGTTGAAAAAGGAAAGGGTGAGTTTACGCACACGACCCTGACACTCTCCACACAAATAAAGGCCGTGGTAAATAAATGTTGCTATTGATGACATATTTGACATATGCAATGGAAAACTGTCTTATTTTTTGACAAACTATCCAAGGAAAAGCGACATATTAGCTCTCTGTCTTGTAAACTTAATCCCTAGAATTATTTAATTGACAACCTGATGTTTTGATAATTGATATTCATCCAACCCATAATATCGTCATGGTTATAAAATAAAATGATAAAGTATTCAAGTGCTGCGTTGTGTTTTTTCTTTATCTTTTTGTCCAGATACTATACACTCGTGCGTAATGGTGTTTATGGCAAATGCCAAATGATATCCATCAGTGTCATGTCAAATAACAACACTTTCCACAAACATTTTAAGTCAATAACAGCGTGATGTTGTCATGCAATGACGGATAAAACTTTATTGGCTTCCACTGCATGTTTATTTTTAAAAAATGATTTCACTTCACCGCTTAAAATGTGCGGTATGCCAACTACAAAGGTGGCGTACCGGTGCACACATTCTTCAAGTTGTGTTTTTATAGGTACCATTCTTGGTGTGGAAAACGGCGTACGCGACTTTTCTGCCCCATTTTGTGCGTTTATAGATGAGGCCCCTGGACATGTAGAGTTAACATGTACAACTTTGGGTTTTCTTTTCAGTTTAACACTCAACCTTTCTTGTGAACAGTTGATATCTGGGATTCATTTGATTTCTGTTGGTAATGTGTTCCATAGTTGACGGCCCTTGATGGAAAAAGGTAGATTGTCCAAATGTAGTTTTTCCCCAGTGGCCCTGTTACAGTTATGTCTTTTAATGCACCTCGAGAGATTGGTTTGAGGTTGTGGGCTAGATCATGTAAATATTTTAAAATAACTTCAAATACAAACGAGTAAAGCTCTCAAAACATTTGACAGTGATTCCATCGGATGTGCTGTTTTTTGTTTTTGTTATTATTATTGAGGGCCGCACGGTGGTCTACTGGTTAGCACGTTGGCCAATACAGGAACAGTCAGGAGATCGGGAAGACCTGGGTTCGATTCTCCCCTGGGCATTTCTGTGTGGACTTTGCATGTTCTCCCCGTGTGCGTGTGGGTTTTCTCCGGGTACTCCAGCTTCCTCCCACATTCCCAAAAACATGCAGGTGAGGTTAATTGGCAACTCTAAATTGTCCATAGGTGTGAATGGTTGTTTGTCTGTGTGTGCCCTGCGATTGGCTGGCGACCAGTCCAGGGCGTACCCCGCCTGTCGCCCGAAGTCAGCTGGGATGGGCTCCAGCCCCCGCGAC
This sequence comes from Dunckerocampus dactyliophorus, assembly GCF_027744805.1. NCBI lineage: Eukaryota > Metazoa > Chordata > Actinopteri > Syngnathiformes > Syngnathidae > Dunckerocampus > Dunckerocampus dactyliophorus. Next base: position 24,645,862 of record NC_072820.1, on the reverse strand, counting down.
CCTGGTGAGGATGAAGCGGTATAGAGGATGGATGGATGTTATTATTGAGGGTCTCGTTGTACAGAGATGTGGTGGGTCTCATTGTAGAGGGTGATGCCCAAGTTCTTACACAACTGGAAAAATAGCTGAGCTGTCTGAATGGATATGATGTTTTGTATTAGTTTTATTACTTTTATTGTTTCGTTTGCCTGTTTTTTAATCACAGTTAATTAGTATATATACCTATGTATTTTTGATGTATTTTCTGTTTTTCTTTTTGTTTTATTTCTATCTCTTGTTTTTACATTTTATATAATTTTTTTTAACAAACTTTTTCTTTTTAGCACAGAACATCGCAGTCAAGAAGTTGTCTTAGCAGACATTTTGCAGTGAGTTGCAGGTAGACCGGAGAGTCTACCTGAAGAGTTAGCTCGTCTGTGTTGTGCCATGCACCTGCTCAGTGGCTGCTTGGGTTCCCCAATGTAAAAATCAGTGCATTCCTCACTGCAGTGGACAGCATACACCAGATTGTTCTTCTGCGTATAGCATGTCCTGTCTTTGGGGTGTACCAACCTCTGAAGTGTACTGGTATGTTGTGTTTGTGAAAAATCCTTTCTCAGATAGGACTGATACATACAGGAAGACAATGTTATTGCACCTGCTACTCTTTTCGTCCTTATCCACCTTGCTTTTATCTTTCTGGAACGAGATGCACTTTCACCAACGACCATTGTTCATCATTTCTGACTTCTGTAATGTTTGCAGGTGCTCTATGATTTTGCTCTTGTATCCACCGGTTGGGCCACTTTTAGTGTCTGCTGGCAGGATTGTGATGTTTTCATCTTTGCTCAGCGATGTCACAGCTTTTCTTTCCTCGAGGGTGAGGTTAGAAGGGGGAGACCTGGCATTGCCCTGGAGTGAGCTGCCGACATTTTTAACCTAATTTGTTCCCCTTCCGTTTCAGTTAGGTTATTTTTCCTACTAGCTGATTCTGTCGCAGTGATCAGATAAACTGTTGGAACTTGTGGTGCCATGGCAAAATGTATCCCTTTTGGATTTAAGATTTCTGTTCTTTACCCATGTACTGTGTAGTTTCTCATTGGTTGCGTTCCCAGTGTTTTGCTGCCAGGTAAGCAATTGTGATGCATAACTGGTGTGTCTCAGCTGTAATCTCTGAAACCTATCCGAATGACGGATAGTTGTACTATATGTAGCAAAGCCCCCTGTACTGGAGTCTGGCTCTTTTTAAAGGTTAAAAAGTAACATTTCAACATTAAGGAACTTGAAATAAAATGTTAAAAATGTTATCAAACAATGTCATGGAGCCTTGTGACAAAAAACTACAACATGTACATTACAATACATGCAAGTCAGTGCACATCAGGTCATGAAGGCACGTTGTCTTTACAAAGCTTGTTGTTACGTACCTGGTAATGGGCTCCAGGTCGATAGACAGGTCACACTCTGTTTCTGATATTCCAATGCAGTTGGGACTTACCATCCAGTCACCATCATCCCTAATATTCATACCACATAATTGTAATGTTAAAATGATGCTCACTGAAGGAAACCATTTCACAATGTCGCATATCTTAAGACAAACTCCCAAAATGACAGTAATATGTAACATACAATAATTCCTTGTTTATGGCCTTTAATTGGTTCCAGACCTGACCGTGATACGTGAATTTCCGCTAAGTAGGATTCCTTATCCATCCGAATTCGTATTTAGAGCACAGAAAACCTGTTTACGACCTTCTAAACACGCTTTTTAACATTATTAGTGCTCTATAGACAAATAACACTTCTGTAACCACCTTTGCACTCATATTACCCAATATAGTAACAGAAAATAAGACATATTAGACATAATATTAGGGTTGTCCGATAATATTGGCCATCGATCATTTATCCGCCCGATATGGCCATTCCACATATCATTCTCACTCACGGTGTCTTTCAAGAAAGAGCTAAAAAAAACATCACACAGCAACGTAATAGGTACATAACAACAGACAAGACACTACCAACGAATAATGCTGAATAATCAACAACTATGTGAGCTCTAAACATGTAACTTAACAACAACAGTACAGCAAAGCACGCTGGGAAACAGGAAGTGCTGTTGTCAAAATCATATATGTAGACGCCGCATCGAGCAAAATTCTAACTAAGTGGCGAGGGACAACTTTAATCCCTCACAATTTTGCAGCTTTGCTTTATCACAGTTTTTCAAAGATGTATCAATTAATAAATCATGGTCGTTTTGTGGTTGAATACAGCCTATTATTAGTAAAACAAATGTTATATATATTTGGCCTAAGGGAAGTATTTTCAAGCATAAAAATACAAATATAAAGCTTTTAGAAGATGCATTGGAAGACATGATCATATGTAGTATTCCACACTGGTCTCTATGCGTCAGTAATGTTACGCTGATGAGACAATAGTCACTGCAGGAAGTGTGCTGTGCAGAAATAAACCAACAAGGAACTCTTTCCAATGCTAATGTGTGAGGCTATGTCAGGGGTGCCCATTATGTCGGTTGCAATCGGAAGGTAGTGTGGGTCGATTGCATGTGTCACCCACGTCATAAGCATCGCTTTGTAGATGTCATATGACATCAGTCAGCTGACATTAAGCGCCCCTCCTGATTGGATGTTGTGCCTTGTCTGCAAAGTAAGTGGTGAACAGATGTCTCCAGTAACACAGCTATGCAAGCTTCATTTTGTTATTCCGATTATGGATCAACTAACCCAGCTGTAAAATACCTATATGTACAACAATAGTTATCCGTTCACTTGTAGCGACTTGTTCTGTAGAAAAAAAGTCAATTGTTTGACGGCTGCGCTTCGCGTCCTGAACTTCACTATAGAAATCTGGTTCTACACTTGCGTTTGATAAACTACTATTTCACGATGCATTGGAAAATGTGCCCATTGCTGAAACCTTTTCAATATGTTGCCTTTACTTCGGCTGCATTGTGTTTTGTATAATCATTTTCATTTCTTGTATATCTGTAATGTTTGATAGTAAATACTAATTGGACGTAATACATGCAGTGTATGTATAATGAACGCTACTTAGTTATTTTGACTGACGTACTGCTCAGGTTACCTACACAATTATTGAGGAATTATTTTCATTGCCATATTGACTTGATTTGTGAATTATTGAATTATATCAACTATCTTGATGACCTGTAAATGGAAACTGTGAATGTGAAATACTAATAATTAAGGTAGATCATTTTGATTTGTAACTTGAATGCTGGAAAAGTGTGTGCACACCTCATATACATGTACAATGTACATAAATGTTCATATATAAATATATATGTATACTAAATATATATGTCTATATTCTCTGTTTATTGTATTGTTTATTTTAAAAGCAGATGGCAGGCTGAAAAAGTGTGAGCACTCCTGATCTATGTTATGTCTTATTTATGTCTGAAATGTCTTATTTTCTCTTATTGTGTCTACTATATTGGGTAATAGGAGTGTAATGGTGACTATAGAGGTGTTATTTCATGTCTAGAGGGCTCTAATAATGTTAAAAAGCATATTTAAAAGGTCATAAACAGGTTCTATGCTCTAACTATGCATACATTCGATTTATAAATAAGAAATTCTACTTGGCGGAAATTCATTTGTCACCAATTAACCGCCATAAACAAAGGATTACTTTATAGTGAAGAATAACACTATAATGTAACCGTGTGTGTGTGTGTGTGTGTGTGTGTGTGTGTGTGAACTCACCAAGAGTACTTGACTGTGAATGTGTAGTCTGATGGCGATGCAGTCCACATGAGGATAGTTTTAAAATCCAGAGACACCCACCGCACATTCTCTGCTTTGGGTGCATGCTCATCTGTGATATGACAAATGAGATACTGGATCAGGATTTACCAAAATAAAAGTGGAAAGATTTTTTTTATATTTATTTATTTATTCTCATGCTGCTGTTGGGCTTTCTTTGATTTTTCATTCCCAGAGGTCATCTGCTGGGAAGTGTCCGGAGTTGAAGAGAGGCCTTTGCTTGCTCTTTGGAATTCTCCCAGAGACCAAACAAGGCGGAACTAATTTAGAAAAACAAAATCCTCCAAAAAAGAAATACTGGCCCATAGTTCAAGAGCAGACTGCAACGGACAATCAAGTCCGCAGAGAAAAATCATCAGGACCAGCCTGCCCTCCATAGAGGAACTGTATCGGTCCAGAGCCAAGAAGAGGTCAGGCAACATCTCTGCGGATTGCTCACACCGCGTCCATGAGCTGTTCCAATTCCTCCCCTCCGGTAGGCGATACAGAGCACTGTTCGCCAAAACAACCAGGCACAAAAACAGTTTTTTCCCTTAGGCTGTCAAACTATTAAATACTAATTGGCCTGTGACACATAGTAGAAATAAAATTTAACAAAAATTATCTGGAAAGGAGGGGCCGCATGGTGGCCAAGTAGTTAGCATTTTGGCCACACAGTCAGGAGATCGGAAGACCTGGGTTTGAATCTCCACTTGAGCATCTCTGTGTGGAGTTTGCATGTTGTACCCGTGCATTTGTGGGTTTTCTCCGGGTACTCCGGTTTCCTCCCACATTCCAAAAACATGCATGTTAGGTTAATTGGAGACTCTAAATTGTCCATAGGTATGAATGTGAGTGTGAATGGTTGTTTGTCTATATGTGCCCTGTGATTGGCTGGCGACCAGTCCAGGGTGTACCCCGCCTCTCACCTGAAATCAGCTGGGATAAGATCCAGCATGCTACCGCAACTCTAATGAGGATTATGTTGGGGAAAAAGTTGGAATATCATGAGAATAAAGTCATATATATATATATATACAACAATTTTTTCCCCTAAGTGTTGACTGGAGAGGACGTACATGGCGAGAGCTCTGCTGAAGATACTAGAAACTATTTTGGTGCTTTCCTGACTACACTTCACGAACACAAGATCACAACTGGCTGCTGACTCCCTCAACTTTAATTCGGATAGGCGAGAGGTACAGATTCCTATAAATAAACTAGTTAAAAGTGCTGACAGCTGCTACCAAGTCAAGCTAACTGGTTAACTGCTGAAGTTCAAAGTGGTTGCCTAGCAACAATGTCAAACACAAAGCAAAATGATACTGGCCCTGGAACATGGATTCAAAATCAGAAATGATAATGCAGGTCCATAACGATGTCATAAACCTGATGGAAGAAAATAGAGCACTGAGCAAGGAAACGAAGGCACTAAGAGAGGAAATGCAAGATGAAAAGGCTGCCTTATGCGCTGCTCTTAAGGAAGCTACAATCCCTATGGAAGAAAATAGAGCATTATGCAATGATGTTAGAGTTCTATAGCATGATATCAAGGCATTATTGGAAGACAATGCTGCCTTGCGCGCTGCTCTTAAGGAGGTTAAAAACCCTATGGAAGAAAATAGAGCATTACGCAAGGATGTCAGGGTTCTACAAGATGATATAAAGGCAGTATTGGAGGATAATGCTGCCTTGCGCACCGCTCTTGAGGAAGAGAAAGAAGAAAAGGAAAATATCACTGAGCAATATAAAAAATATAACATGATATAAGATGAGATGAATCAGAATGCGCGATTGAATGATGTTATTTCTTTAAATCATAATATGGGAAACAAACAACAAAATTGTCATTTTGGAGAATTATGTGAGGGAAAGCATTATGGGAATAAAGTTAAAATATCAAGTCACGTTACATGAAAAAAATTAAGATTGAATGAAGATTAAGATTAATGAAGATTAAGAGTTTAAATATTTGAAATATGAAAAATAATACAACAAAAATGAAAAAAAAGCCCAAAAAGTTCATAGTAATAATAGGCTTTTGTACCTACAGTGGTGTGAAAAAGTGTTTTCCCCCTTCCTGATTTCTTATTTTTTTGCTGTGGAAGACTTGCTGTGATAAATGAAACCATGAATTTTGCTGTCTACCAGAAAATCTGAAGGAAAATATCCGGCCATCTGTTTGTGACCTCAAGCTGAAAGGAACTTGGGTTTTGCAGCAGGACAATGATCCAAAACACACCAGCAAGTCCACCTCTGAATGGCTGAAGAATAACAAAATGGAGTGGCCTAGTCAAAGTCCTGACCTGAATCCTATTGAGATGCTATGGCATGACCTTAAAAAGGCGTTTTATGCTCAAAAACTCTCCAATGTGGTTGAATTACAACAATTCTGCAAAGAAGAGTGAGCCACAATTCCTCCACAGCGCTGTAAGAGACTCATAGCAAGTTACTGCAAACGCTTGATTGCAGTTGTTTGTCACAATCCACATGCCCTTGCTTTGTGCCCATGTCTCCTCCTTGTTTGCTCTCTGTTCCAGATCCCAGGCTCCTGGCTGGAGGCGGAGCTATTGAACACACCTGAGGTTGATTGCCCACGCCTCATACTTAGTTGGACTGATGACAGCTGGAGAACGCCGGATTACTCCTCTCGACACCATGCTGCCCATGTGTTGCATCCACTAGACCTTGCTAGATTTAGTTTTGCATATGCGTTCAGCAGCACCCGTCTTCAGCCAGAACTTTTTGTATGTTGCATGTTCCAAGGTGCGCCCTTCTTGGCACCATCGCTTTTGGTTAGTTTCTGGACTGAATAAATTGTTTTCTAACCTCACCTGTCTCCTGCCCCCGTGTCTGGGATCCAGCGCCATCCCCACACCGTGACATTGTTGCTGCTAAGGGTGGCCCAACCAGTTATTAGGTTTAGGGGGCAATCATTTTTTCACACAGGGCCATGTAGGTTTGGATTTTTTTTCTCCCTTAATAATAAAAAGTTTCATTTAAAAACTGCATTTTGTGTTAAGTTGTGTTGTCATTGACTAATATTTAAATTTGTTTGATGATCTGAAACAATATATACAGTATAACTTCTTAGCATATGCTTTACAAAATATCAAAGTGGCCCTTAAATCCCTTCATTTTACACTATGTGGCCCCTAGGGTGGAAAAGGTTTGGACACCCATGATTTAATGTGCGTGATTTAACCTGCAGTGCCTTCTTCCCCTCTGTGACCTCACGGTCCAACATTCTTATCATTCATACTACAGTAACATCTGACTCTCTAGTTGTGAGTGTTTCAAGATGACAACATCTTGACAAACCACAACTTCCTAGCCTTTTGTCATTCACAAACTTCCATACAAGGAAGTAACACAACGACCAAAATGACTTTTACGTTGCGCCTAAAGCTTTGTCACTATCGTGTGCCACCATCACGCTATCACCCCCTTGGAAACAAAACATCACAACACAAGCCAAGACCTGTATGAGAGATCTGGTGTTTACCAGCTATCTAAAGTTGTGAGCCAATTAAAGCGCTTTGTTTTAAGGTGGCGCAGCATGATGACACAGTGCAGACTTCAAACTTCATACGAGTCTTTAAATGCTCAAGTAGAGTCAGACTTATGATCAATAATATTCCCCATGACTTTGTCTTTGTGTCGTCATTGTGTTTTTGGTGAAAGAAACATGACACCACCTTCCTCTTGGTGGAAAAAAATCTCCACATCAACCAGTCAAGGCACACCAGGCCATTTGGCATGAAGGTTAATTTGTTTGTTTGTCCATCCATCCATTCATCCATCCATCCATTTTCTAGGCCGCTTATCCTCATTAGCATTGCGGGGGTGTGCTGGACGCTATCCCAGCTAACTTTGAGCAAGAGGCGGGGTCGCCAGCCAATCACAGGTTTCTTTATTACCAAAGCTTTTTTTTGAAGAAACTGAATTTTGTGTGAATTTTTACATTTTGTGAACAGATTTTTTTCCACCATCAAATTATGCTGAACATTTCATTGAATAAAATTTTTTTTAAGCAAAATGTGTGTTCAAATTCAGTTTAATAAAATACATTGTTTAAAAATGTAATTTGCTAAAACACGGTGTTTTAAAATTCAGTATATAAAAAAATCTGTGCAAAAAATTTCAGTGCAAACACATGTGACATTTGAAGCTCACAGAATTTTTGTAAAGTTCATTTTTATTAAGTGATTTTTTAATTAACTGAATTGTTTTACTCTGACTTTTTATTAACAGAAATGTTTTATTAACATTTTTTATAAACAGAGTTTTTATAAAGTGACATTTTATAAATGGATTTTTTATTAACAGAATTTTTCCTGAAGTGAATTTTTATGAATCCATTTTCATGAATTGTATTTTTTTTATAAGCTAAAGTTTCTATAGACTGAATTTTTATAAACTGAAATTTTTTCAACAGAATTTGTATTAACTGATTTCTTTATGAACTGAATTTTGTGAACTGATTTTTATGAATTTTGTTCACAGAATTTTTTATTTAAAAAATTTCTTTCTTTTTATTAACTTAATTTTTATGAAATTATTTTTTATTAACTGATTTTTTTTAATGCCAGTCCAGGCCCCAGGGTGTACCCCGCCTCTCGCCCTAAGTCATCTGGGATAGGCTCCAGCATACCCACGACCCTAGTGAGGATAAGCGGCATAGAAAATGGATGGATGGATAGATTTTTTTAATAAACTGAATTTTTATAAACTGAATCTTAAAACACTCTATTTTAATGTGTCCTTTTCTTTTATTTTTAAACACACTTTCAGCAAAATTTGGTGTAAAAAAAAAAACAGTTGGGGTTCAGTTCACAAAATTGAAACACCAAAAATTCAGTTACATAAATCCAGTGTATAAAAAAAGGTTTGGTAATAAAGAAACAAAAGAGCCTTTATACCTAAACGCATGACTCTTCCGCTTGGTTGGTTCGGTTTAGTTCATATACTGTAGCAAAATGAAATCATAACCTTACAGTCACACATGTGAGGTTGTACTGAAAAAGGGAAAGCAACCAAAGCAAGGTAAACAGTTTTTAAGGTGGAATATAAAGATAAGAAACAAAGACAAGCAAAAGGCTTCGTCAGAGATGTCTGAAAGTATGAAACTAGGCTTCACCCTCATCAAGTGATGAGTCAGCCAACATGACTCAGCCATCTTTCACAATGTCTTCAATGTTTAGTAGCTGATGTAATCCAACCGAGCCTCAGCGTGAAAACATCGCGCAATCTACTGAACGTTCTTGGAACATCTGCTGCTTCTTCTTACTCACTCTTTCTCCTAAACACACCATTTTTTAAGTCTTGTTTTGGGAAGTGTGTGTCAAAAGTAAATCAATCACACAGCAGTCTCTCCTTCTTCCACCCAGCTCGATACTCAACTATCCTGATAGTGGTAGTGATGGGTCATTCGTGAACGAACCATCTCTTGGAGCCGACTCTTTGAAAAAAATAAGAAGCTGTCTTTTTTTCCTCGTCTTTTTTTCTGTTAAAGCTTCACGTTATTGGCGAAACTAAGCAGACACTAAGCAGAAGGGGGAGGCAGATGTTACACACAACTGGGATGTGAGGTAAATGAGCAGCAGGAAACAAAAGCTGAGACACTTTGTTTTCCTGAATCACAAATTTCACTAAATACCTTACCTGGATGCTGCTTTTTCTTTTACTTTGCACATTTACACACTCTATCACGGTTTTTCAGAAATGTATTGATAAATCATTGCTGTTTTGTGGTTGAATACAGCCTATTAGTAAAAAAAAAAAGCATATTTAAGAAAATGTTGCATATTTTTAGCCTGAATTAAGCATTTTCAAGCATAAAAATGGCTAAATTAAGTGAAATACAAATATAGGACATTTAGAAGACACATTCAAAGACATTGATGATATGTAGTATTCCACACTGGTCACTGGGTGTCAGTAATGTTACTGTAAAGTTCGGTGAGACACACAAGCACCAGACTTGATTGAACAGGCTTTTATTGCAAGTTTGAATGATCTCACAACAGGCACAATAGTCCCTCACACGGGCTACTGTTGTGGCAATAACCCACGGCAAACTAAAACTCAACTTTGAACTCCCGATGTCACTTCCCGACCGAACTCCACTCAGTTCCCCTTGCACCGGAACACATTTGCAGCAACACAGCACAAGCACAAGTCGTATTTATGTCTTATTTTCTCTTATTATGTCTACTATATTGGTGTAATAGGAGTGTAAAGGTGAAATTCCTGAAAAATCTTGCCACTACCAGATGCAGAAAAACTTTTGTGACCTCCAGGTTGGATTATTGTAACTCTGTTAATAGGTTACTCTAAGAAATCTTTAAAGACCTTTCCGTTAGTCCAAAACACTGCCACACTAATCTTAACCAGAACCAGAAGAAGAGATCATATCTCACCCGCATTAGCTTCACTGCACAGGTTACCTGTCAGATTTAGAACTGAATTTAAAATGTTGCTTCTTGCATTTAAAGCACTACATGGTCAGGCACCAGTATATCTTTCAGAGCTCCTAGAACCCTATCAACCCAGGAGAACAATCTGCTCTGAGAATTTACAATTACTTGCCAGTCCAAGAATTTTTAGAAGTAGAGTTGGAGGCAGAGCATTTAGTTATCAGGCGCCTCTGTTGTGGAACCATCTCCCCCACTCAATCCGGGGTCCACACACCCTCCCTCTATTTAAGTCAACTCAAAACTTCCCTCTTTGCTAAAGCATATAGTTAGAACTGAAGCATGATATGCTGATATGTATCACAGACACTCCTCTATGTTCCTTGGACTAAGACTAAGACTTCTGGCTTGATCTACCATCTATCCCTCTACTCTATTTTATATCTTAACCCAACCAGTGGAGACAGATGGCCGCAGCACAGAGCCTGGGTTCTGTCCAAGGGGTCTTCCCCAGAGGGAGTATTTCCTTGCCCTCGTTGCCAAGTGCTTTCTCATGTGGGGTTTTAGCTGGTTCTCTGTTTTCATTTATGATTGTGACCTTCATGTGTAAAATACCCTGAGATAACTGTTGTTGTGATTTGGCGCTATATAAATTGAATTGAACTGAATTGAATTGAATTAAAGGTGACTATAGGGGTGTTAGTTTGTGTCTAGAGGGCTCTAATGTTTAAAAAAACGTATTTAGAAGGTCGTAAACAGATTTCTATACTCCATTTATAAATAAGAAATTATTCCATTTATAAATAAGGAATGTCCTACTTCGAGGACATTCCCTAAACCAGTGGTTCAAAAACTTGTCACAGTCGCGTACCCCTTTAACATTTGACTTGAAGCCATGTACCCAAAAAAAAAAACCCAAATCAAATTACAATTACAGAGTTGCCTCGCTATATCACGCTTCACTTTTTGCTTATTCTCTGTTTTGTGGATTTTTTAAGTGCAAATTTTGCATATTTTTTTAACAGCATATGAACGCGCATTGTGCTCTGCGTCCTTGTGGTACAGTATATTTATTAGAGCTATCTATCAGTGCTCTGTTGTTTGTGTCTCTTCTTGTATTTACCACTGCTACCAGTAGAGGGTGCAAACTCGCCAACTGTGTGAGCTGCTTGCTAACCGCCAATAAACAATAGAAGAAGGAAAAAGAAGAAGCTAACCAGCCGAGTGAATCTTTGGTTCAAGGAGTAGAAAGAGGAGGAGGACGACAGCAGGAGCAATATGTTTTAACAAACATATAAAAGCTACAGCCGAATGGCGCCAGGACAAGGTACGGTCAGAGGAGTGAATACGCGTGAGTCACTTAATAATTTCTTGTGTCCAACCTAGTAGATTGATCATTAAAATTCAAACAAAATTTGAACTTTGTGTTTAAACGAGAGAAAAATGTGAGAAAATGTTAATGCCTTCCAGAGAAAAGTGTGTAAAGTGTATGGTGAGGGGTTTTACAGCCTTAAAAAATATATAATAATTGTAAAAAAAAATAAAGTTGGCTACTTCGCAGATTTCACTTACTGCGGGCTATTTTGGGAACCTATCCCCCGTGATAAACGAGGGAACACTGTACACCAGCCAGAAAGGGAATTTACCAAATCCCAGAGTTATAGGAAGTGATAACGTTTGGACCAATTAGCTCTGGGGAGTTAGTACATTCCTTTTCTGGTTTATCTTTGAAGCTGAGAAGTGCAAAACACAAAACAAAAAGAAAAACAAATTACAATTACACCACCCAGAAGGGGACTGTACCCCTGTTATACCCTCATTAAAATACTTGATGGACTCCTGTAGTGCATCTGTTCCTTCAGTCTGGTTATTGCATGCACGTCGTGGGAGCGCGCACACTCCGCTAAAACCTAAACTATGAGACGTTGTACTATTTTCTAAGGCACAGTACTTCATGATAATGAAGTGACACTTTTTGTCCGCCTGTCACATCTACTCTTCAATGGTTTGATCAGCTTCTCTAGTCTCATTTGTAAAGCATTAATAGTGCGCCACCTGCTGACCATAGGCTGAACAGGTGAACTGATCTTGGGGGACAACTATTTTACTGCGTGCCACAAGTACATTGTGAATTTCTAACCTGCTCCTCTCACTGTATTTCTGGATAGGTATGCCTGAATCAAATTCTTCAACAAATTTTAAAGTGAAAGTCCAAGCTTTATAGTTTTATAGTTACTGATATAGCCAACAAAAAGTGTCACTTCATTGTCATGAAGTACTGTGCCTTAGAAAAAGGTATCACGTTTCATGGTTTAGGTTTTAGCGGACCGTGTGTGCTCCCACAAAAACGTCCAAGGAACCGGTTTTTTGAAAAGAGGCAAACATCCCACCACTACTATCTGAAAACCTGAAAGCTTTTTTAAATTTTTAGATACATTCTTAGAGTAAAATGTTTTCAGCTGACCATCAAGCACATCCACACACATTTTCTCTTTGCATTTACAGTATGTTTGTTTTCTTGCACTGTGTTAGGAGTAGAAGCCTGGCCCCAAGCAACGTTCTTTCATAAGATTGTTTAATCAGCACATGCCAGAGCAAACAAGAGTGATTTAGTCTCAGGAACCAACTGAATATTTTTATTTGCTGCCTCAAAGTGAGCTGTGATAACCCCAACTTTCCCTTAAGATCATCTTTATTTGCCTTTATTGCAAAAGCTAATTAGAATCGCAAAGCAATGATGGTGTTAGAAAAGGAAGGGCGGAACCATCCAAATATCGATTTTGTGGTTATGTACGCACTCACAGAATTTAATTAAAAGCTTAATTTTGGTTCATAAACACGAGACTCTCTAGAGAACCAGTTACGGCAGAAAAACACACACAAGGTGCGGATCATGCGCAGCCAAGCTACTCTCAACGCCGGTGTTGAGACATTACAATAATATCATAATATTATTGTATTGTATTAAGATATTATTGTAACGTCTGCTCACATGTGGTAAGGATGACGAGGAGGAAGTCCTCTTGTTACAACGGTTACGTATGCACTCCTAGATATGATTAATACAGTACAAGAAGAGAACTAGTTACGTGTGGGCGGTGCTGAGGGAAGGACAACGTCACATTTGTTTTTTTTATTAACCTTTTTCCCTTCATTATGCCCCCCATGCATGAGGCAGACTCTTCTGCATCAACGAAAATGAATGAGAACGTGAAATTAGACATGGTAAAGTGTTCAGAAAGTGGAGAAATCAGCCCGCTCAAACGCGGCAACCGCCATGAAGGATAAAAATGGCATAATGTGAAAGGATCTACTCCTATGAAATGGACAGTGATAACTAGGCAGGTAGTGCTCTCATTATTGACACTTCCTTCTCACAATAAGCCTATCTTTCCCTCCCTTGCAATGCCCCTTCCAGGACCATAGGTATAAAAGTAAGGAATTGTATTCTTTTAATTACTATTCATTTCATTCTTGTATTTAATCTTTTTATGACTGTATTTTCAGCCACACTGGCCCAGTATTTACATGGTACGGGATTGATACCAATATTGATCGACACCAAAATTTGCAGTACAGTAATCCCTTGTTTATTGCAGTTAATTGCTTTCAGACCCAACCAGGATAAGTGAATTTCCACAAAGTCGGATTCCTTATTTATAAATGGAGCATAGAGAATCTGTTTACAACCTTCTAAATAAGTTTTTTCATCATTAGAGCCCTCTAGACATTAAATAACACCCATATAGTCACCTTTGCACTCATATTAACCAATATAGTAGACAAAATAAGAGAAAATAAGACATTTAAGACATAAATAAGACTTGTGCTTGTGTGTGTTGCTGTAAATGTGTTCCGGTGCCGGATGAGTTGTGTGGGGGGCGGACAGGAAGTGATGTTGGGGGTTCAGAGTTGAGTTTTAGCTTGGCATGGGTTACGGACGCAACAGTAGCCTGTGTTAGGGATTATTGCGCCTATTGTGAAATCATTCAAACCTGCAATAAAAGAATGTTGTTCCGGCGATCAAGTCTGGTGCTTTTGTGTCTCACCCAACATTACAGTGACATTACTGACACCTAGTGGCCACTGTAGAATACTACATATAATCACAAACCCTTTACATGAGTTTTCTGAATGCATTATATGTTTTTTTTCCTTTGTTTAGCCATTTTTATGCATTTTTATGAAAACCCGTGATAGAGTGAAGCCACAGAATTTGAAGGGCAAAGTGTCAACGAATTACTATCGCCCACCCCTAGTTGGAAATGTTTATTTTTTAACCAAGGGTAAAGATTTTTTACTTTGATGGTCATTGAACACACCACAGTTACATGTTATGTGACGGAACAGTCAGGTTTATACACAACTTAATCAACTTACAAAATCTGCCCAAAGACAAGACAACAGCCGTGTATTTTTACGTTGAACACGTTTCCTGAATACATCTCCCCTTTTTTAACATCCTGGTCCTTCCAAATGGATTTAAACCAGCAACCTAAAGATGGAGACCAAGCAATAATCTGCCTACTTAAAATAAGGTTAACATTGTTAATCCTCAAGAAGACACCCCAGTTTTCATGTGCTCTCCGTTTCAGACATAGAAGTATTGTGTAGCCACGATAATGACAGTTTGTGGGGTTTTACCTGCATCTGTGACCATCAAAGCAGACATGCAGACTCCCAGATAAAGTGTGTTTATCCAAAAGGCCATGTTACAACACTTCATTTCCTTTCTCTGAAGAAAAATGAAAAGAGCAGCCAGCATCCCCCTGTATTCAAACCCAAGTCGTCTCAAAGTGTGCCTCCTGCCTTTGGATGAACTGTTGTTCTGTTCAGAGGCTCCGCCCCCTCTGTTCCAGATCTAATCCCTCCCGCATACCTCCTGGATGCCTGATGAAATTCCACTTTTTTTTTTTTGACCAAAACATGCAAACCCCACAGATTCTGAATCATTCCTTATCTAGGAAGCGCAACTATTTGCATGTAAAACTAACCCCCACCTCGTCAAGAAGCATGTGGAGAGTGAAAGAACAAATGCCTTCATGCCATGTAACCATGGCAGCACATGGGCTTGGTTCCAAGTGGACCGGTTCACATGCTGTGGAAGAAACCTTTGGGATGTCTTTCACATGATGGCAACACAAGAGCCGTACTAGTCAGACTTGTGTGGAAGTACACGTCTGACTCCCACATGAGACTTGTCAGATAACTTGGAACAGATGTGCTGCACTCATTACACTGTTTTAACCTCTTCAACCCTGGCTTGCTGGAAAAAGATGTGGAAGGGGTAAGTCAGGGGTGTCCAAAATTTTTCCACTGTGGGCCACATAGTGAACAATGAAAGGATCCAAAGGCCTTTAGTATTTTGTAAAGCAACACGTGTAGATATGCTGTATAAGTTGTACATACTGCTCAAAAAATAAACGGAACACTAAAATAACACATCCACATCATTTTTATTATTATTATTATGATTATCCATCCATCCATTTTCTATACCGCTTCATCCTCATTAGGGTCGTGGGGGCATGCTGGAGCCTATCCCAGCTGACTTCGGGCGACAGGCGGGGTACACCCTGGACTGGTCACCAGCCAATGGTAGGGCACATATAGACAAACAACCATTCACACTCACAGTCATACCTATGGACAATTTAGAGTCGCCAATTAACCTCACCTGCACGTTTTTGGGAATGTGGGAGGAAGCCGGAGTGCCCGGAGAAAACCCACGCGCACACGGGGAGAACATGCAAACTCCACACAGAAATGCCCAGGGGAGAATCGAACCTTCCCGGTCTTCCCGATCTCCAGGCTGTTCCTGTATTGGCCAACGTGCTAACCACTAGACCACCGTGCGGCCCTTATTATTATTATTATTATTATTATTATTATTATTATTATTGGGGGTGTCATGTGACACAGATTGACAATCTGTGTTGCTTTTTAAGTGGACAGTTTGATTTCACAGAAGTGTGATTGACATTGTGATGAACTGTTCTCATTATTTTTTTGGAGCAGTATATATTTCAAGAAAAAACTGCATCTGAACTTTGTGATATAGGTGAAAAGCATATTAATAGTATGATCTTCGGTCTTTGCTCTTTTTTTTCTCATTTTTGCTGTTGTTTTTTTACATTTTCCAAATATTACCTAAATGCTCTTTGTACTGTAAATTTTATTTTTGTAATTTTATGACTTTATTCCCATAATATTATAACTTTAACTACTCCACAACCTAATTTACCAAAAATTACAACTTTTTGTTTGTTTCTCATATTATAAATTTAAAAAAAATAATAGTTCAACTCTATGTTACCAAAATGATATTATTTTTCCTCATATTACAAGTTTATTCTCGTAACATTGTAACTTTTTCCATTACCTAATTTTCCAAAAATTGCAACTTTATTCTCATAAAAAAATGTTGTCTTTAGAATACAACTTTTTCCTCTTAATATTTTGACTTTATTCTCGTAAAATTGCAATTTTTTTTCTCGCTATAGTACAACTTTTTTCTCTTAAGGCCCTGTTACACCTTGACGATTTAGCCAGCTTACGCCAACGTATGAAAAATTTGGCGAATACGCTGGCGTACGTCCAATAAGTTATGGGTAAGTTTTGTATATGTTAACAGCACGCGGAAGCACGCCGGCATACGTCGTAGTACATCTAAGTCGTCCAAAAATTTTGTGCCTGCATAAAACTTTTCGACTTATGTCAACGTATGAGTCATACGTCCCGCATCCGCGGGCAATAAGTTATGCGATTGTTGAGGCCCGTTCACACACGTTATTTGTAAGTTACGTACAAGTCGTAATACGTCAACATACCTTGAGACAGAACTCTCTTCTTGGCGAGGGGAGATGGAGAGGAGGAGAGGCTGTCGTGTTTGCATTTGCAGGTAAGTTTACAGTTTGACCAGTAGAGGGCACTGTGACACTGGGAATGGAACCCACTTGTTTTGAATTTCTATCAACTTTATTAATGCCTAGCGAGTCACAAATCCATGAGTGGTAGCGTATGCAGCCTACACCAGGGGTCTCAGACTCGTGGGCCCCGTCTTAATATGAAAGATTAATATTTGTGTGGCCCGCAAGTTTGCTGAACGAACCAATCACGGTGAGGTATATCGCTCTCGAGGGCCGAGAGCGACCAGAGAGCGATATACCTCACTGTGATTGGTTCGTTCAGCTCCGCACGCGACAAGTGTCTTTCATATCAAACTTGCGGGCCACACGAATATTAATCTTTCATATTAAAACGGGGGCGCGAGTCTGAGACCCCTGGTGTTGGCGGCATTTGTGACTCGCTAGGCATTAATAAAGTTGATAGAAATTCAAAACAAGTTGGTTCCATTCCCAGTGTCACAGTGCCCTCTACTGGTCAAACTGCAAACTTACCTGCAAATGCAAACACGACAGCCTCTCCTCCTCTCCATCTCCCCTCGCCAAGAAGACAGTTCTGTCTCAAGGTATGAGACGTATTACGACAGGTGTGACAGGGCCCTTAACATTTTCACTTTATTCTCGTAATTTTTTTTTTCATTTCTGCTTTCCTCTTGTAAATTTTCTCGTCTAGAGGGCTCTAATAATGTTAAAAAAAAAACATATTTAGAAGGTTCTAAATAGGTTTATTATGCTCCATGAAAAGCAAACTGTACTTCCACAGTAAGAGTTACATTTGTGAGTGAGAAGAATATCTACTTACTTTTTTCATTAGTCTTTCTGTTTATTTAGACCACATATACACACACATAACAAAGACATTGTTGGAATGTTTGGAGCACCCCTGAAAGCACCTCGCTGTCGTCTAGTGACAATGAGGAAGTGTTGTTCTGAGGAGGACTAGAGACGTGTATGTGAGTTGGAGATACATATATGGTGTTGGAATTGCACTGCTGTTGATGTGTTCAGGTCAGGACAAAATTATAAAAGAGCGTCAGATTCGGTGGGGATGCCTTTGTGCCTTCGTCTACCATCCACCAGAGGCGTGGCTTGACATGGCATGCGTTAATTACGCTAAAAATGTTAACATAATTAACTAAATTAGTTGCCGCCGACAAGGCGCTATTTTTGACAGCCCTAATATAAACCATCCCATTCCATCCCATACCATGCCAAAACATACCATACCATGCCATCCTATCCCATATCATCGCCCCACCCCTTTCCAAGTCTGTCAGTACTTGTTTAGAAGAGATGTGGGGCAAGAGCATCAAACACAATTGACCAGTTCAGACAGATTTTCAGTCATGAGGGGCTCTCTCAACTGTTTACGGTAGTGAGATTTAGCTTTGACGCAGTTTAGCTAATAAACATCTGGGATGTGTTTAGACAGAAAAAGGTCATTAAAGCATGGGAACATAGCAGGAGTATAAGACATATGTTAAGGTTTTTATTTAAAAAAAAACCCTGATCACTGCAAGTGCCGCATACCGGCGTCCAAAACTTTCAAAAATGCTAGCTGTCGACATAACTCATTGACAGTTATGGAATGTACCCATGTCCCATCAGGGTCATGTTTCTTACATGTATTTGGCATGGTGGCATGGCTCAGGTGGTGAGTGGTTGTCTCCCAACCTGAAGGTTGATGGTTTGATCCTCAGTCCTCCTCTAATCATGTTGAAGCATCTATTACAAAGTTACTGTGATTTGTGTACCTGACCAAAAAAAATGCATTCTTATAAGATAACTCCTTTTTTGACATGTATATTGTACAGTATATACACTTGTTTTACGCTAGCTCTTTTCCTATCTGTTGCAATAGGGTTCAAAGTAAAGATTATGTCATTGGTGCTGCAAATAAAACAACACAGCTGTCTCAGATTAGTAAAGAATCTGGGTTTTTTTTTCCAGCCTATTTTACAAGCAAAGTTTGGAGGTAGTTTAATTGTTTAACCAAGCAACATGGTGTAAAAGAAATGCTTCAAGAAACAAAATGTTCCAAGTGGTAGAACGTTAAAGGAAGTGAAGTCAGACGGTAGTACTCAGAGCCATTATGGACGCACCTCTTTTTTTCGTACACTGTTTCGATTTTTGTACGGCCAAACAGTTAATTTGCCCAAACAAAGCATCCGCACGTTGGTGACTCAGTCTCTGTGAAGAATGGATACTTCTTGGAAAAGTACCACAGTCATTCCTGAAATTGTATTGTATGTATTGTATGTATGTACTTTATTTATCCCACAGCGGGGAAATTTACTTGTTACAGCAGCAAGCAAGATACGCAAGTAAAGAGTACAGTGTAAAGAATACATAGTGACTACAACATGGTTCAGGTGGTGCAGGTGTTGTAGAGCCTGACAGCGGTCGGTATGAAGGACCTGCGGAACCTCTCCTTCTTACACCGTCGGTGTAACAGTCTGCTGCTGAAGGAGCTGCCCAGGGAAACAACAGTGTCCACTCCACAGAACTCCACAGAGCTGGTCAGCACAGTCCTTGAGGATTCTAGGGCTGATGCCGTCCGGTCCCGGGGCCTTCCTTGCCTTGATCTTCCTCAGCTGACTTCTCACCTGATCATCAGTTATGGAGAGGGGAGTAGAGGATGGCTGGGATGGGGATGTGGGGGTGAAGAGTGGTGAGTGGGTAGGGGAGGGAGGGGGGGCAGACTCAAATCTGTTGAAAAACAGATTGAGTTCATCTGCCCAGATCTTGTCCCTACTGGCTTGGTCTCTCCCCACTCCTTTACCATGGCCTGTGATGGTCTGCAGGCCTCTCCAGACTTCCCTGGCATTATTCTGCTCCAGCCGCTTCTCCAGTTTCCTCCTGTAGCAGTCCTTCCCCTTCCTGATCTTGTGCCGGAGTTCCCTCTGGACTCTGCGCAGCTCCTCCTTGTCCCCCGAGTTGAAGACCCTCTTCTTCTTATTCAGCAGGGCCTTAATCTCAGAGGTCACCCAGGGTTTGTTGTTGGGAAAACACCGCACCAACTTGGAGGGCACAGTGTTCTCCACACAGAAGTTGATATAGTCTGTGATGCAGTGAGTCATGCTGTCAACGTCACTGCCATGGGGACTACAGAGCGCTTCCCAGTCTGTTGTCTGGAAGCAGTCTCTGAGCCTAGCACTGCTCTCCTCAGACCACTGCTTCACAGGCCTCTTCACAGGGGGTTAGTATAGTATATAACTATAGTAAATAGTTAGGGAATGAAATAGTTAGGTGTCTCCATTTAAAACGTAGTAAATGTCACCAGGGTAACTAAAGACTGTTGCAAAGTCAGTCAGTATTTGCATCATTTAGCCCAGGGGTGACAGGTGGAAAAAAAACAGCAAAACTTCACTTTTTGCTCATTTTTGCTCAGCTGGCACCGTGTGTTCATGACATTTTTTGTGCAGCGACTATTAAAAGACAATTTGTGCACATACCTCTGCATGTTGGGATCCACAATTCTGGTGTTGTACACCAAGACGTCACAACAACTTTTAAACAATAACGTATTTTTTCTTTAATAGACCAACTTTATGCTACTAAAATGACTCGTAATTTTTTTTTTCTCGTTAGAATACAACTTTTTTGTCTTAATATTTTGACTTTATTCTTGTAAAATTACAGCAGTTTTTTTTCCATTTCTGCTGTTTTTTCAAACTATTTCAACTTCCTTCTCATAATTATGACTTTATTTACATAATATTTTACCTTTATTCTCGTAACATAATAACCTTTTCCGCAACCTAATTTTTAAAAAATTACAACTTTGTTGTTTTAAAAAATATTTTAAAAAATTGACTTAAAAAAAATAACATATTTTTTCTTTAATATTTAAACTTGATGCTATTAAAATTGTTATTTTTCCTCATATTATTGCAATGGTATTCTCATAAAATTAAATGTTTTTTCTTGTTCGATTACAACTTTACTTAATATTTTAATTTTATTCTTGCAAAATTACTGGTGATTTTTCAGTTTTCACTGTTTTTTTTTTGTTTTTTTAGTTTTCTTGTTAAATTATTTTTTTTAAATGTGCCATGGACAGCCGCGCGCCGCAAAGGGTCCCCAGGACCACTTTGGGCACCCCTAATTTAGCCTGAATTTGCTGCAATAAAGATCCAGGGTTTACAAATTGTTATTGTAATGTGAATCTATGAGTACATACGCCCCGTGGAAGAGAGCATACGTAATCCTTCAGATCATCAACGGTAACCTGATCCGAATGTTATGAAAGCTCATCTAAACTGTGCCTCATTCCAACTTAAACAACGCACATCTGTTCTGTTCTTCCACCAGACACCAGCACAATGTGTTATTATGTCACGGAGAAATGTGTTTCTAGCAGCGTGGGAATGCTTATCCTTGGACACTTTTCAAGATTCAAGATTCAAGAGAGTTTTATTGTCATGTGCATGGTAAAACAGCAGTTATACCATGCAATGAAAATCTTATTCTGTTCATTCTCGCAAGGAAAAGAAAGAAAAACACAAGAAAGAATAAGAACATAAGAAACATAAACACATATACATAAATACCAAGAAATTAAGCAACAACAACAGAAGAGACATTAATGCAAGTAAATAATACAAATAAATAAATAAATAAATAAAGTGCTATGAGTGTGTGTTGCGTGTGGCGTGTCTGAGTGCTTCATTGAGAAGCCTGATGGCCTGTGGGTAAAAGCTGTTTGCCAGCCTTGTGGTCCTGGACTTCAAACTCCTGTAGCGTCTGCCTGATGGTAGGAGTGTGAATAATGAGTGTTGTGGATGTGTGCTGTCCTTGATGAGGTTGTGTGTTCTGCGTAGGACTCTAGATTTATAAATGTCTTGCAGTGAGGGGAGGGCTGCCCCAACAATGTTCTGTGAGGTCTTGATCACCCGCTGGAGTGCCTTCCTATCACGTGTTGTACAGTTACCAGTAACTTTTGGTACTTTAATTTGAAGCAAAGAACATACATTCAGGGGAGGTAGGTGAGACAGACTTTTTATTTTGAAAAAAATAAAAATATATAATAACAGAAAGGAAATTTTCCTATTTGTCCATTTAAATATATTAATAACTGTATAATGTAATAACTGCATTTCCTGTATGATTCCAATCATTTGTAACATTTTTTTAAGTAAAAATGGTTGAATTTGCACATTGCCTGATCGAATACATAGCAGAAACCTAAGTCATGGCACCTGCCAGTCTGTGTTTGTCATCATGTGGCCAATAATATGTTTGCAGAAGCATTTATTATACACTATAATGTTTGCAGAAGCATTCATTATACACTATGACTTTCTACAGCTTGTGTGATGTCTTTAATGTAAGTGTGACATCATTATTCTTGCTAATCCCACAATAAAATACACAGAAATGCCATACAGGAGGCACTTGCAGTACCGCTGCACCCTGAAGAGGTGGGGGCGTGTGTGAGCTGGTGTTTGTCACTGATGTCCTTCCATAGAGATGAAAAAACAGCCTTTTTTTTGATAGCTGGTGAGCAGCAAGTCAAATGAATTAAATGTATTTTTATTCTCTGCAGAATGAATAAATGAATTTGACTGCCAAGATAAAGGATTATATGTCACGCTCTGCGTCGACACCGGTCAATATTTTGGGTTCATGTTATAGCTTGGTTTTCATATTTCCTTTCCCCTGTTTTATTATCTGCTTTTGTGTTTACCATGCAGAACCCGGCGTTCTCTAGTTGGGCGGAGCTACAGGACATGCACAGCTGTGCCTCATTTTCATTCACCCCTTTTTATGCTCACCTTGATTCCTCCTGGCTGAACCTTCCATGCCATGTGCTGTTTCTGCTGCCGTCGGCCATCCAGTCCTGCCCGGTTTCTCACTGCTACGTGTGTAGCTCCGCCTGACCAGTTCTGGGATTTGTTTAAGTTATTTTTGATACCATTTTTCCACGATGCCCTTTTGTTTCCTTGGCATCGTAGTTTTTTGTTCCTGAGCTGTGTGTAGAAGCCATTAAAAGACTATTCCTCTCACACTGGTGCATACTGGGATCCAGACACCTGTCCTACCAATCCTCACATATATAGCCAAGCTCACGAGAAGGTGATCAGACTTTTACAACAAAGTATCAGAACCTTTCCTGGAGAACGATAGGGTGCATGTACTTCATATACAGTACAAATAAAAGGTAAGACCACACATGTTTTTCAGTTAATAAAAAATGGGACTAAGTATTTGAAAACATTTTATATCTCAGGTTAAAAAACCCGCCCTGCTATGGGCTGGCAACCAGAACCAATACAACAGGTTATGAAAAAAAACAACATAAACACAGCAGTAAAACCTCACACAAAAACAAGACAGATACTCGTACACCCAAAAGACAGAATAGAACAGGAGAAAAAATTTAACAATCTACAAAATTCCGTGCAAATCAATGAGCAAATCATATGTGTGAAAAACAGGAAGGACATTCAATACACGGAAAAAAACAACACCAAAAAGAATGTGAGAAAGAGACCACTGGAAGACTCGCAAGAAACCAAAAACAAAAAGCAAAACAACAAACTTCAAAATCAGCCATATCAGATCACTGTAATATAAATAACCATATCATGGACGACGGTCGAGATAAGGAAGCAGCAGAATAAAAACATAAATCTAGATGAGGGAGCATATATGCTCTCTCACACCTGGGACTCTCTCATGCTACGTACTGAAAAATGAAAGGATGCAAGGGCAACTTTGAGATTTTGCATAAATCTAGGTCACAACCGCGTTCCCCAAATCTTTTTTTTGCACATAGATGGGTTGTAGGAGCCCGTACAACCGGTTGTGACCTAAGCTTTAGATATGCTAAAAAGTTACATACATTTCAAGGGAAAAAAACTGCATCTCAGTTCTTATTGAAAAAACGCATTATTAGTATGAACTCCGCTCTTTGCTCTTTTTTTTCCTCATTTATGCAGTTGGGTTTTTTTTTCAAAATATTTCAGCTGTACTTTTTCCAATCTAAATACCACAAATTATAACTTTATTATGTTGGGTTTGTTTCTCATAATATTACAAAATATTAAACAATTTTTTAAAAATTCAACTCTATACTACTAAAATTACGTTATTTTTTTGTCATAATATTACAAGTTTGCTTTCATGAAATTGCAACTTTTTTCTCATTAGAATACAACTTTTTAAAATTCCAGCTGTTCTTGACCATGATATGTTCTTGACCAAAAATCACTCCACACCCTGTACTGTTCCTTAGTATTACCATATTTAATGTATTGTGTGGAGATATGGGGTAATAATTACAAAAGCAATCTTCACTCACTCACTGTATTGCAAAAAAGATCTGTGAGGATAATTCATAATGCCAAGTATAGAGAACATACAAACCCCTTATTTTTAAAATCACAGATATTAAAATTTGTAGATTTAGAGATTTAGAAGAGTCTTGATCATCACAATGATTGTTCTGTCAGCTTCGTTTTTTTTTAATGTTTTGTTTTTTTATATGTATATACAGTATATATATATATATATATATATATATATACATCTTTTTTGTTTTCTTACTGTTATTTATTATGTATTATTATTCTGATTATCACAGAAAACATGACATGGAATGCAGGAAGTGAACAACAGGTGTTGTACTAGATGTGGAATAGATTAAGACCAGGATTAGGATTAAATAAAATTTGCTTCTTCCTACTCCTTTTGGACATGTGGAACTGTGAAGGAATGATTCATGAGATGTATTCCATTGTAACCTTCATGTTCAAATAAACTAAACCAAACCAGCTGTTTTTTCATTTTTGCTGTTGTTTCTTTTTTTCCCTATTATTATTATTTATATACTATTTTTACCTTCATAGGCTCCAGCATACCCGCGACCCTAGTGAGGACAAGTGGTATAGGAAATGGATGGATGGGGTATTTCAAATTTCCTCTTGTAAATTCTGTTCTTGAAATATTACGGCCTTATTCTCATAATATTTTGACTCTTAACATACCTTTTTCCGTAACCAAATTTTTCAAAAATTACAACTTTATCTGTTGTTTTTGTTTGATTTTCATAACATTACACCTTTTAAAAAAAATAACATTATTTTTTTATATTAAACTTTATGCTACTAAAAATATGTCATTGTCCCTCACAATATTACGTGATTCTCGAAAAATAAAGTTTTCTCTTTAGATGACAACTTTTTTGTGTTAATATTTTGACTTTATTCTTGTAAAATTACTGCTGGTTTTCCCATTTTTGCTGTTGTTTTTTTTCCTTGTCTTGTTAAACTATTAACAATTATTCATAACTATTATTAATTATTATTAATTAATGGGAAGATATTGGACATTTGCTAAATGTAAGTCTGTATCATGGAACTTACATGTTTTCGGGAGAAAAAAAACCTTCTTGGAACATTGTATGGGTTAAAACAATCACATTTATGCAAATTCTGTGGAATTTAATGGATGTATCATTTTTTTATTTTCTCTTTTGGGCTTTCTCACTGCATCTGAGCCAATGCAACGAAATCTCGTTCTAATATGATAAATAAAGTCAGTTCATTCCTATTGAAAAATGTATTGTACAAAAACATTGCGTCACGTTGTACCAAATGGTTGTATGTAATTAAAGTATGCGTACAAATCAAAATAAAAGAATTGGATGAGTAATGTAGTGTTCCCTCGCTACAACGTGGTTCACTTTTCGCGTATTCCCTGTGCAATAATTACTGTGGGTGCAGGCACATCGCTGCATGTGCTCTGTGACTCCCTCCCTCCCTCCCTCTCTCACTCGACCTTTGTCGACCTTTGTGATAGCGTGGGGGGGCAAGTCGGTGTACGAGGCGAGGCGGTCTACGTCAACCTCCAGCCGGGTTTTGGGGACTGGGCACCTTGCTGGGGCTTGCGGGTTGCTGCCTGGATAGCGGCGAGGCGTACGGGCGTGTTCAGTGGACAAAATGCGTGCCTGTTGGTCGCTTTCCGGGAGGTAAGGGAACTGTTGTGATAAGAATTCTTTTTAGAATATTCTTGAGATCGACAAACTCGGCAAACTCCCAAAGATTGACTAATAGCTCATGATCGACGGGTTGACGACCCCTGCTGTAAATGAATCTTCGGTTCATGGAGGACGACAAGGAGGAATAAAATACTACTACAGGAACAATATGTTTTAACAAGGATAGAAAAACGCTACAGCCAAACATCGCCAGGAATGGGCACAGTCAGAGGTGAGGCACTCACACGCTGAGTGTGAGTCACTTAATTTCTTGTGTTCAACCTTGTAGGTTGATCATTAAAATTCCAACAAAATTTGAACTTTGAGAGTGTTTAAACAACAGAGAAATGTGAGGAAATGTTAATGTCTGTCTGAGAAAAGTATATAAAGTTTACGGTGAGGGGGTTTACGGCCATAAAATATATACAATAATTGGAAAAATATTTAGTTGGCTACTTCGCGGATTTCACTTTTTGTGGACTATTTTGCGAACCTATCCCAAGCGATAAATGAGGGAACACTCTACAACTGAAACATTTAGCTTGCATCAGCAGTGTGACTGTCTGATGCAGACATGGCCGGCAGCTTCACAAAACGTACGTTCGTTAGAATCAAAAAGGGATGTTACTTTCACAGGAAAAGCACGATAAACGAACGTCACACACAGTCATTTGTGCTGAAATTCTGACGTGGCGATTGTTTGTTTATCTCCCGTTTTCGCAAATGATTACATCACCTAGAATGTGACGTATTTATTATTGGTTAACTAAAACACCAAAACACAAACCTAAACAGGGTGGGTTCGAGCAAATCATTGGCATACGTTTTTGGAATTTTATTATGAAAGACGGGAGCGGAACTGTGGATGTTACTACTGGGTGACTTGACAATATTGCTGCTGGCTGGGAACAGGATGCTGTCAGGGCGAACATACTCACCGACGTAGCGGATGGCAACCACCGCAGCGTCCTTTGTTTTCCCGAACTAAGCATCAAGGTAAGAACCGTTAACTTCGTGTCTTACGCCAGACTTACCTACACCAGGCTGCGGGCATTCAGTGTCACGACGGAAACGTCAACGTTGACGACTAACGCTTTGAAGTCACGAATCTGTTCTTACTTTGCTGTCATGTCGAAAACAAAGCTATTGTTCGCTAGCTGTCACATCGACAACGGCTCATTAATTTTGGGCATTTTGGTATATTTGTGTTGGAAAGACGCATTTTAAGAGGTGAATGCGTACTGAGAGGCCTGTGTGTGTGTGTGCCCTGGCGACACACAGCTAGCTTGCATCCATGATGGTGCTGTGATGTCGGTGGGGGTTTTGCATTGTTGCTGCACGCATCGATTGTGTAGTTGATGTTTCTCAGCTGTGTATCAGCTGCCAATGGCCGCCAACCAGTGTACACCCCAGCACACGTCAGAGGAAGCTTCCGGTTTCATTATGCGGGTACCAAGGTAGAGACAACTACGTTTACATGCAGAGTACTGTCGTTTACAGGACACACATCCAATGGCGATGTCTTTTTCTTTGTGACTTCAATACAAATTAATCAGATTAATTGTCAGGGGTTGGAATGTATGTGAAGCCGGGGACTCAGTATATTTGTTTTTTCTGACAAGCCAATTGTGAAAAATGTCAAAAAGTCTACTGCGTCAAGGCGAAAACGACGCCAGCTGGCTCCTCACACTCCAAACTCTCCAGCGGAACTTGACGTGCACCTCCAAAAAAATTCAACGGCTATGCTGATGTTTCACTCTATCAGTGATTAAAATATATATTATATATAGGGTTGGACATCCAGTCTTGACCATCCATGGGAACTGGGACTAACATTTCGATTATTCCGGGATCGCTCAAATGTTTTATTTTGATTCCTAGTTTTGATGCTCACTTCGCCCACTGGAAGAAATACCCGCAAACACAAACGAAGAAGAGGCTGGCGAGCACCAGCCAAGAAGCTGTAGCTAAAAAGTTTGGCTTAACTTCATAAAAAAGAGCGGTTGGCTCAGTGCAACATTTGCAACACAATGATAGGAGGGTGCACCATCAATATGATGGATGTTCACACATTCCGCTACCTCGGACTTCCTCCAGTCAGAATCAGGGAAGTCTAACAATAAATGGTGTATGTTTCATGCCAATGTAACCCAGGGTTTCAGGATGCTCGCTGATGTGGAAGTTCGGTGTAAACAAAGGACGGGAGCTATGGCTAGGCAAGTTTATTTACTTGCATAGTGTGCCTTGTTCACAACAGTCAAGGGACCTTCTCAACCCACACAACACGCTTCCGGCCTGTCTACCTACCTACCTACAGTACCTGCACCCCAATATACATGTACATTGTAAAGAAATACTCATACTTATAAAGACAGTAAATATATATTTTTTGTATTGGCGGTAGGAGGCAGATCTTTGGGACTTTGTCATTTTAAAAGTAGCTTGCAGGCTGAAAAAGTGTAAGCATCCCTGGTCGAAACAGCAAACTTAAAAACTAATCGTCAAAGAAAATAATGATTAGTTGCAGCCCTAGTAATATGCATATATCACATCTTTACAAGGGTGAGTGACTTTCTAGGTGAAAAGGTATTCAGAAAGCATATCTCAATAGTGATACCTGGTACTGACTGCACCGCCAAGGCTGCTAAACCTGGGTGAGCTACCAGCCTCAGTGCAAATCAGGGTGGTTTCTGTTCACGCCACATTAACACCAGTCTGCCGCATTGCATGCAGTCTTTGGGGACAAGTCGTCTACTTGTGACCCACATTGATAATGTCGCTGACCCATTTCTCCTTGGCTCGCTTTCTGGTTCTTCTCTGGCGGATGATTTCCAGTCAATTCAGTAATGTTTGCGTGCAGGTGTAGCTGTGTTGTAGTTGTAATTCTTGGAGAAAGTGTGGCAACTACTAAGGTCGGCAGCTGCCCACGAGATGGAGCGTGTTTGCGCCATATCAAAGCCTTGTCTCCTCGGTTAGCGTCGATTACTGTAATGACACATGCAGAGGCACGAGATTCAGAAAACATTGGAGTTATTTAGGTAGTTCGAGGCTTCCAGTCTTTTAAAAATAGCAATGCAAAAACTATTGCTGGCTGCAACTTAGGTATTAAAGTAAAAAAAAAAAAAAAAAAACTACGGAAAAGTTGGCCGGGCTATGTTAAAAAGCTTAACGGGTCATACTGCTTTTATTGTGTTTGGAACGCAGCAGTAGCTTGACTACAGCTCGAGACGGACACGCCTCTGCCAATCTGAGCGCGACTTGACCTGCAATCAGCGGTGGTCATAGGTCATATGACAACACAAGTTGGAAAAACAAGGCTAAGACTTGTTTTTGCTTTCTTTGAAAATATACAATTTTTGTAAGGTGAACATTCTACTGTAGATCCTCACTTTTTGCGGGGTTACAGGACCACCCGGAAATGGAGAAAAACTGAGTAATTGATACAGCTATAATAGTGTCTATGTTTGATTTTTTTTTATTTTCAACTCTGGTATATAGAAAATATTTTTTTGCCCAAAAATCTGTAAATTTGTAGAATCACGAATGTTACAAACTATATTGGTATTTGAGTAATCCTTTTTTTTATGTCAATATCCTCTGATTTCAGCCTTTCAGTTGTGAATATTTTTAAATTTCCTTCGTCATCCATGAAAGAAGTCCTATAATCTTTGTATTTTAGGCAAAATACTGTTAAGATGTTAAGTAGGGATGCACTGATCGATCGGCCACCGATCAACATTGGCCGATTTCCGTAAATACACACGTGATCAGCGTATGCCGATAAACGCCTTTCAAAGCCAATCACAAAAAACGATCAGTGCACGGCAGCAAATCCTACATGTCTGCTGTGTCACGTCGGGTTGCCAACAAAATGATGCGTCTCGTATTGAGCTTAACACAGGCTACACCAATCGATGCCAGCCTGTTTGACCACTTCTTACCAAACCTATTGCTTTTCAAATATTCTTGCATCTTTGTTTACAGGCTTTGCCTCGCGGTCAGTGGCTGTACTTTGTATTAGAAAAAGAACACACACAGCAAAACAAAGTTCCTCTCCAGTCAGTGTCCGTCCATTTGGGTCCTTCCAAGCGTGATAGATAGCTATGTAGAGTTACTTGCTTCTGGTCTTCGGACTCCAAATGTGACTTTTTACCACAGTGACATTTTGATTTTAAAACAAACAAGCAATGTGGTTAGTTTGGAGCTCGTTTTTGTCCCATGGGGAAGTGGATATCACGTTCATGGGTACGTACTACCTTTTTAAGTGCCACTGAACAACTTTACTCTCTTGTTGTTATTATACTAATTATGTCTTGTCCTCAAAACAGTATTTGTGTGTGGATGTTTATTAGACATAAACACATAGTGTGTCCAGCCTTATGATGGTGATATTATGACAGCATGACAGGGGTCTCCTGTCTCACTAGCTGATTTTGAGGAGCTCACAAAGGGTTAAAGAATGTTTTCTTCAACTCTTAGTTTTTTATTGTAACTGTTGAATTTAGACTTCATGCCTTTTTATGTAATGACAAATGACCAGAAAATAGCATAGACAAGGTCCACACTGTCATATACCAAACCACTCACTGTTTGTGTTTGGTTCAAAAATGAAGTTAACAAGCTTTCTTACTGGGAATGCCGAAAAAAATACACGGACTACTACTATAATAATGATAATGATGAAACAAACTGAAATGATGACGACAGCCAATTAAAATATGGTTTTGACGCTTCCATTTGAATGTGTCAAACCCCTTGTGTCTTTGCAGCGCTCCAGACTGCGACTCAATGGTTGCATTTTCAGACTAAAATATGAGACACAGTACATTTTTCATCTCCTCATGTATGTGCGACCAAATAAAGGTACGCTCGTTGACAAGGGACACACTTTGTCCCTCATTATTGTGAGAATGAAAAATAGTCTGTAAAATGTGGAGTCAATTGACAACGGATTGTCACAGGCTAAGCGCTCACTTTCTTCTGTCTCTCTGGCGGTAGCTAGCTAGCTAGAGTTATCCGCCTAGTCTCTGGCTCACGGACTCCAATTGTGACTTTTTTTTTTCTTTTCTTTTTTTTTTTTTTTTTTTGCTACGGTGACATTTTGTCTTTAAAACAAACAAACACTGCTGTTTGTTCAGAGCTCCTTTTTGGCCCACAGGGAAGCGAGGATGGCTGTCACATTCATGAGTACGCGCTAACTTACTTTTTTTAAGTGTCACTTAACAACCTTGCTCACTGCTCTTGCTCTGTCCACTCTGATGTTGAGTAGCTCACCAAAGGATATTTGCTTAAAACTCTTAGTATTTTAATAACTCTTCAATTCAGACATTATGCCTGCATTTAATGACAAATGACCACAAAATAGCATAAAGACAATGAGCACACCGTCTGAGGGGAGATGTGCTTCGTAAATAAAGTACAATTGAAATGTTGACACTCACATAAAACACAAATACCTCACGTCGCCTTTCTTTTTCTGTCTTTTTGTCAAAGTAGCTTTAATAGTGATTGAAGTTGGATACACC
Organism: Dunckerocampus dactyliophorus; assembly: GCF_027744805.1. NCBI lineage: Eukaryota > Metazoa > Chordata > Actinopteri > Syngnathiformes > Syngnathidae > Dunckerocampus > Dunckerocampus dactyliophorus. The sequence continues at coordinate 24,614,254 of NC_072820.1, read as the reverse complement.
TGCGCCATCACAAACCCAGACACTCAATTTATATTGTTTTATACTGTCCTGTTTAAACAGGACATATTTCTATGAGAAAGATATTTAAAACGTTATTTTATTCTATTAATTGTGTTATTTTCAACCAAAAAATATATTATTGAGCAATTAGTTTCCCATGTAATAGAGTTACTCTAAAACAGACATCAAATTTTACAATTACAGGCAACCCCCCCCCCCCCACCCACCCACCCACCCCCACCCCCACCCCTCCCACCCAGAAAACAGGCGTGTTGGTTGGTCCTACCAACAAAGTGTCCCTTATTTAGTTTTGCAAAAGTTAGCAACCCTAGCAGGTAATTTGTGGATTTTATTTTATTATTATAGAATATTTTTTGTTGCCGACAAACTGCCACACACTTCAGTTTAGTAGTTGACAGTAACGCACAAATGAGATAGTTTGCCAAACGACATGAACTCCTATTTGTACTTTATTTATTTATCCCATAAGCTTTATAAGCTTTGCTTCTTCCTACTCCTTTTGGACATGTGGAACTGTCAAAGAATGATTCATGAGATGTATTCCATTGTAACCTTCATGTTCAAATAAACTAAACTAAACTAAACCAAACCAAACCCACAGCGGGGAAAATCACTTGTTACAGCAGCAAGCAAGATACGCAAGTAAAGAATACATATTGACTACAACTACAACATTTCTAAAGAGAAAGAAAGGAGACAAACACCAAAGAAGAAGAAGACAGGCCGTTGTGTGTGCGTGAAAAGAGGGCAGTATTGAAGTTAATAATATTTATCAGTAATACAGTGAAAATGAGATGAAATGTGAATGTTTACTTTGCAAGTCGATTTCCGCGTGCACCCCAAAATGTTCTGCTTGCGCTCCTCAAATTTTAAGTTAGGGGACCACTGTGCTCAGAGGAAAAAAATGTCTGGAGCCCTGGTTGGTGGTGTTTCATCATTTGGATTAAAGTTAAAAAGAATTATCCAGAAAATTCCATAATGGCACCAAAAACCTCAGACTTTTGAAGAGGTTTGGCAGTTACCAAAAAAATAGACAGTAAAAACACGCTGCCTGTCAATCACGCACATCAAATCACAATATTTTTGTGTTCTCTGTGGAAAACAATCTGATGGTGAGTCATTCTTCATTTAGTGCATTTAATTTGCTGTTGTGCTTGTCTTTGTTTTATACATTGGTAAATCACATTTCCTTGATCTGAGGGTATAAACCTTGTCATGCAGTCTGGTATAAGTGATGGAATTTGACATCGGAGGCCGAATGTCAGGCTTGCTGACAATGCACTGCTTCTGTGTGCATTCTTCATGACTAATGCTGGATGATTTAGTGCAGGCAAACATAAACAATTTGGATTTTTTCAGTCCAATGTCATTTTGAGTCTGTCAGCTGCAGTTCTGATATACTTTGAATAGTGCTGTCAAAGTTAACATGTTTTAGGGCTGGGCAATATGACCTCAAGTCAATATCACGATAAATCGGGCAGTTTTACCTTGATAACGATAAATGCACTATAAATCCCCGACCACTATATATCTTATATAGGAAATGCAAATTAACTGCTTTTTGTTGATTTATTGACCAACTGGCAAACATTACTTTCAATGACATATACTGCACGTAATGGGACGCACCTATTCCCCTGATAAAGCGTTCTGGAAAAACCTCCAAAAATCGCCAACAACGCGCCATTTACATAATGTGCTTCTAACAATTCTATTCAATTCCAGACATTACATTGTCATGTTATTTGCCTACATGTGTGTGCCATGTTGGCTTTAGAAACTGGATAGATAACCATCATCAAAATGATCATTTACACAAAGAAAAGAGAATTTCACATGTTCTTGTAGCCGTGTAGCTATTCGTGACATCAAATAAAGCATGGAATCCTTAAAAACTGCTACCAACAGCAAACTAATCATGGTTTCCTATAGACGCTTTTATAATGTTATTTTCTTGTTCTTTATTTGTGAATTGTCAATTTTGCATAATTGGCCATGATGTACATGTTCTTTTGTTTTTTTAAATGCTTTAAAAATCCGTATAATTTCAAGTCAAGTAATTGTATTCTTAGTTTTTAGTATCATTCGGAGTAGAAAGCAAAGTATTTTTAGCGCATGAGTGGTAAAGCACTATAGTACGTCACAGAGAGCAGTCATCTTTCCTGCAGCGCTTCAATATCCAACTGATAACATAGCAAGTTGCCGATGTGAACCAAGAAAAGTTGTAGGAGACTTGCGCCAAAATGTTACTCTAGTTTGATTCACTTTGTATGGAGTTATTTCAGGAGCAATATGCGAATGAAAGGGTTGAAAAACATAGGTGCACGTGTGCTCCCTTTTTATTTTTTTCTACTCCCACAGTCTATTTCTAGGCGCACATGCGGGTGAAATGCTGGCACTGTACAGCCGCTTCTTCATTTGAACCATCAGCCGTTCCCTCATCTTCTGTTTCCCTTCTTGTTCAGGCTGGATGAGTGGAGTCACGGTACCTCGTCTTAAAGGGGAATGAACATAGCATTAGTTATCATAGTTATTGTGGTAAATTTCGGTAAGGGTAAATTTTCTGTTTATCGCCCAGGCCTAACATGTTATAAATAGGATTATTGTCGTAGTTGTGGCAGAAATTTTTGTTGGTCTACCTGAATCAATCATTTTCAACTTCTTCGAGTTGAAAACTGCTCATTGGCATTCTCTTCTTTTTATACCCCATTTCCTGTTATATACCATTCAACTACCTTCTCCTACAGATCCTTTTGATAATACTTTTACCCGCTGTAACTCAGCAATGTCAGTGCAGCACTGGATGAAACATGCACGCATCTGTCAGGAGCCTAGACCTCGCTGACCTCTTATACATATAAAAGTGAAACTTTATTAAGGGGTCTCATGGGATGCTGAGGTTATACATCTGTTCTGGACCACTTGACTTATCAAGAAGTGTAATGAAAGCACAGTTGTACAGTTATGTTCCATGCACATGACGGCTGACCTTAGGGATTTTTCTTGGAACTTACCTTGATCACTCTTGCGTTAGCATCAGCCTGTTTGTCTTTCTCACAGAAAAGTAATAACAACTACTTAAATAACGTGATAAAATAATTAATTACCCCAATGTGACATACAAATAGGAAGAGTGATGTTCCAAGAATGGTGTTTAAGTACTGTAAGTCTGTAAGCTAAACCCATTAGCTTGGATAGAAGTGTGCTTTAGCTTAGTGCGTCCAACCTTCGCCAAGAGTTCAAGCCAGAAGCTTCACTGCTGCTCCAAGGAGTTACTCTTTGAGGTTTTCTGACTATTTTCTGCCATATTCAGTGTATATACATTTGAAGGAATGTATTTTACAGTCATAAATAATGTTACTAAGCTCATTGTGAGTGACGGTCAGACCCACTTTAGCCATGGGCAACAATGTGTACCTTGATTGCGTGCTTCCTCCTGCATCAGATTACCAAATGCTTGATAACTGTGTGGAATTCCAGGAACTGTTCTTGTGGTAAGCCCTTTGCTTTCAATATGGTGTTACAGTGGTGTTAATATTTTCAGATAGGGTCATGATTCATATTCTTTCCCTTTCGCTAAAAGAACAGGAATGTGTTGGTCATGCACGATGAAAGCTTGGTAATTTTTCACTCACTGGGTGTAAAGGTTGGCTCAAGACAGAACTGGCTATTCTAATCTGTTTCTTATTTTTGGGAGGAGGGTGCCTCTGCCCTTGCAGAATCAATTGATTAATTTCTTTGATAAATGAAGTCATCAATGAGGTATTAATTGGAGAAGTGGTGTTTGATATTTGGTAACTGGTTAGCATTATCATACAAACTGCAGATATGCAGGCTGCAGCTATCAAATATTTTTCTATTTGGGTATTCTACTGAAAATTCATTTGATTAATCTTAATTTGATTAATTAAGTAATCGAAAACATTTTTGCTTGGTTAAAGACTAATTCTAAATACACGAGAAAATAAGACATTTCACTTAAAAATGAACAACCAATTAGTTTCCTTTTTTTTTGGTTGATCAACAGTTTTATTTCTTAAATTCACAAACACTGTATTTTCTGGGGTCTGATAAATTTCATAACGGTGCTTTGTAAATGAATTTATCCATCCCAGATTGTAATGAGTTACTGAAAAAGAAGGTAAATTGACAATTGATTGACATTATTAAGACTAAATTACATATTCACTAGGATGCCCGATAAGCCGATACTGATAACCAATAACTTCCTGCTTCTCAAGGCCGATACAGATACGTAACGTAACAAAGTTGGATTTGACAAAGCATACCTGTATATTTTTCCAAATAGATAGATAGATGTTTATTGGCATTGCACACAATATACAACAAAACTTAGTTCGGTGGTGCCACTTCCATTACCAAATATCGTGACATCACAGTTAACAAAACCAAAAAAATAGCACCGACCCAGAAGTACAAACCGTGGGACGATGTGGTTTGCTGGCCGTCTGGGGCCGGTGTCTTCGGCAATGGCGGAGACGCCACAGCAATGTGAATGGCTCCGGCCCTTTCTTTGCGGCTGGCTTTAGGGCAGCTTCTTTGGCGGCGTGGGCATCTGCGTGGGCTTTTGGGGCACCGTTGTGGCCTCTTTTGGGTGTCTGGTGGGGTTTGGTGTGTTGAGGCTTTGATGAGTTTTTTTTCTCTCGACGTGAAGTGTTTGCAGAACTACTGTAGCTAACTACTAGCTCGGGTGTGAGGTGTCTGAAGCATTGGTAAGATCCCACATGATTGACATAATGTTTGTTTACAGCACGTCACATGTAGGAGAAAAGAAGCGCTTGATTTGCTCACGCTAACCTACCTACAGCACAGTAAGGGTGACCTCGCCTCATTGGAGCGTTTTTTTTTTTTTTTTAAATCATTGGTTATCAGAGCTATTCTTTAATGTCTTTAATTTATCGCTATGACATCATAATTCTTCATATCGTCCGACATTTATTATGCACCCCCAATATTACATTATGTTGATGGCTGTGCATTTATAAACCCTAAACTTAGACCGGCTGACTAGAAATAAGACAAATCTTCTTCATATGTTTGTTTTGTTCAAACTAAAATGAAGACACCTACTGTAGTGGAGCATATTATGATATGTCATCTATAAACCAAGAGAGTGAGACACACACTTCCATGTTCTATTACACAGTATTGTCTGCTAGAAATGACCAGCTACTATTTTCCATCGTCTTAACTCACAGTGCTGTCTTTTTGCACATGAAATAAACTCTGTATGAAGTCCCATTACCCTTAAGGGCAAACCGTCATCATAAAGTAGCCACACATCTGTCATAATGAAGAAAAAGCTAGTCCTTCACACAGCTATGTTATGTTAGTAAGGTACATTAACGTTCATCGCATTGATTTGCACTACGTTAATTTAACTTGTCTGCGGTCTTTCACTCCACTCTGGGTGTGTTTGGAGAGGCTGCAACATAGAAGATTCTGTGGTGGTACGTGAGTGCTGCGTTACAACGGATACACATCACAATGTTCAACCTGCTGTTTAGCCTGAAATGCTCCCGCGCTTTTGACATTTTCTGTCTACTTGAATCGTTTTTGTCCTCTTTCGTCATCATTGTCGCTTACCTCGCTTACCTCGCTTACCTCACCTCTTCTATTTTTCCTCTTTTTCAACACATGGGTGACATAAGCACACATGATGATTTCTTGAGGCAGAGAACATTCCTCCATTATTTTTGTAATCGAGGTACTCGAATTACTCGAGAAATCGTTTAGAGCTTTCTTTATGCATATACGATGTCAAGCATATACGATGGCGTTTTCTGCGAAAATAGGCTTTTTCCTTGTTTCTGATTGCTGTGTAAATAGGCAGGGTGCTTTCTGGTGGTGTACTGCAGCATGGATGGAGTACTTTTGTGGAATGCCAGCTCCATTGAAAGTGCAAACTACATTGTCTGTCTTTTTGAGTTTGAAATGATCCCAAACTTTTGACAACTTCTGTAGTTTTTTTTTAGGCCCTTTCCTCTCTTTTCCCCTCTTGGCTGTTTTCTTTTGAGCCATTTGTCTCCATCGGCACTCTCTGCTGTTCTCCGTCACACAGACCATGGCACCACACCACCGCTCCCACATGCGCTCTATTACAGCAGCTATGCAGAAGCAGCATTGTCACCAATTTATTATATTGTTAGCATGCTATTTCAATGTGTTTAGTGTACTGGTGATAGCTGAGATATTATGTTGCTATGCATTTGTGGATATGTCTAGGGAGGGGTGGTCGCTGTCTGTGACTGGCCAATCACAGAGCTTGAAGAGTGAATACATAATGAGGATTTTCCGTCATCACGATTACGGATAATGACAACAGGAAACAAGGAGATTGACTGACAATGGTCTATAGCCAATCAGGATGCAGAAGACTATGGGCGGGTTCTCCCTTAGCCAATAAGGACACAGCACACAATGCGCGGGTTCTCCCTTAGCTAATCAGAACACAATGTGCGTTCATACGCTGTTAAAAAAAACTGAATTATACAAAAAGGCCTGTTTCAGGGACCACAAAATGGGTCAACAATTTAAAGCTTTTCTGCAGAAATGGAGGTTGATCAGGCCTTGGCAGTTGCAACTAATTCAGGTAATACAGGTGTTCCAAGTTCTGGAGTACTTACTACCTCCTCTGTCTCAGGGTTTCCCCTAGGATTTTTTTAAAGCTGTGGTGGTGGGCTGCATGGGAGGCGGACTTCCGCCGCTGTGTCGTGCCGTTGCTGTGTCGCTGTGGCAGGAATTTTTTTTAATATTTAAATTTACTGTTGGTAATAATGTCAAAATTACAGTCGCTTCCACAGGCTTGAACAAAAAAATACATTAATTAACTTGAAATGCCTTTCTCTCTGCCTTTTCTTACAGTCCTTATCTGTCAAGTGCCAATAGGGCAGACGGATTCCGGTGCCCGTTTTTCTAAACAAAGTGTAGTGAAACGTTTTTATGATATTTGATAGATATTTTATTTCAAATTAATTGTGGTCAATATGTAAATAATGGGCTATAAATGTATCTATATAGCACAGGGGTCCTCACACTCTCAGCCTGTGGGCTACTTTGTCCCAAAGCTCTACCTCCTCTTATGAACAGAATATATGTATTTATTTTATTTATAAATTAGTATTTATGTACATTGTACATGTATATCAGTGGTGCACACAATAAAATTATCTACCTCTTACTATAAAACATATTGCATATATAAAATCTAAGTGGTAAACTTTGTAACTACTATTATAAATACTAATGTGATTTCACATTCACAGTTTCAAAGTTTACAGGTCATTAGAATAGTTGATATCATTCATGTATGTATGTATGTATCAACAAACAAATGTGTGTGTGTGTGTGTGTGTGTGTGTGTGTGTGTGTGTGTGTGTGTGTGCACGCACGCACGCACGCACGCATGCAGTGGTGTGAAAAGGTGTTTGCCCTCTTCCTGATATTTTATTTTTTTGCATGTTTGTCACATTTAGTGACAAATGCAGTTTTTAAATGAAACTTTTTATTAAAAGTGCTACATGGCCAAACCTACATGGTCCAGTGTGAAAAAGTGATTGACCCCAACCCTAATAACTGGTTGGGCCACCCTCAGCAGCAACAACTGCAATCAAGCGTTTGCAATAACTTGCTGAGTCTCTTACAGCGCTGTGGAGGAATTTTGGCCCACTAATTTTTACAGAATTGTTGTAATTCAGCCACAGTGAAAAGTTTTCCAGCATGAACCGCCTTTGTAAGGTCATGCCACAGCATCTCAATAGGATTCAGGTCAGGACTTTGACTAGGCCACTCAAAAGTCTTCACTTTGTTTTTCTTCAGCCATTCAGAGGTGGACTTTGTTTTGGATCATTGTCCTGCTGCAGAACCCAAGTTTGTTTAAGCTTGAGGTCACAAACAGACGGCCAGACAAGCTCCTTCAGGATTTTTTGGTAGACAGCAGAATTCATGGTTCCATTTATCACAGCAAGTCTTCCAGGTCCTGAAGCAGCACAACTGCCCCAGACCATCACACTACCACCACCATATTTTACTGTTGGTATGATGTTCTTTTTCTGAAATACGCCGTTACTTTTACGCCAAATGTAATGGGACACACACCTTCCAAAAAGTTCAACTTTTGTCTTCTCAGACCACAGAGCATTTTCCCAAAGGTCTTGGGGATCATGAAGATGTTTTCTGGCAAAATTGAGACGAGCCTTTTTGTTCAGCAGTGGCTTTCGTCTTGGAACTTTACCATGCAGGCTGTTTTTTCCAAGTGTCTTTCCAAGAGTCATGAACACTGACCTTAACTGAGGTAAGTGAGGCATGTCAGTTCTTTGGATGTTGTTGTGGGGTCTTTTGTGACCTCTTGGATGAGTCATCACTGCACTCTTGGGGTGATTTTGTTTGGTCGACCACTCCTGGGAAAATTCACACTGTTCCATCTTTGTCAGGCAGGTCCTATTTAAGTGATTTCTTGATTGAGAACAGGTGTTGCAGTAATCAGGCCTGGGTATGGCTGCTGCTGAGGTTGGATGCAGTAAGACAGTCATTTTTAACTTCTTCAAAGATCCTGAGGATTATGGGGAAAAAAAGTCAAGTGGTAGACCCCAAAAAGTGTCACCGGCCCTGAGCCGAAGGATCCGATTGGCTCAGGACACGGCCCAAATGAAGGTTGTTACTGGTGCCAAGTGCAGTCCAATAACCATCAGACAGCATCTGTGAGAGGAGGGTTTTAAGAAGAAAAAATGTCTTCAAAGGCCTCGTCTCCTTCAACGCTACAAAATTGCCCATTTTAAATTTGCACGAGAGCACCAAACATGGGACATTGAAAAGTGGAAGAAAGTTTTAATCTCTGATGAGAAAAAATGTATCCTTGACAGTCCTGATGGCTTCCAACGTTACTGTCATGACAAGGAGATCCCACTTGAGATGTTTTCCACACGGCACAGTGGAGGGGGCGCCATCACGATCTGGGGTGTTTTTTCCTTCAGTTAAACAATGGAGCTTCACGTAGCGCAGGGGTGTCAAATGGCAGTTGGCTATGTGGAGATGTTGCAGCGGACATCCCTCATGACTGAAGGCCCTCATCTGTGGGGTAATGACTGGGTTTTTCAACAGGACAACAGTTCACAATGCCCGCCTGACAAAGGACCTCTTCCAGAGGAATAAGCTCACTCTTTTGGACCATCCTGCATGTGCCCCTGATCTAAATCCAATTGAGAACATTTGGAGATGGATGGTAAGGGAAGTTCCAGACAGTGGATGGCCTCCGTGAAGCCATCTTCTCACCACCTGGAGCAACATTCATGGAATCAATACCTCATGGAAACTGGCATCAAGCATGCCCAAACCCATTTTTGAGGCGATTAACAAGAATGGCCCAGCCACTCATTACTGAGTCCTTTTTTGAAAATGTTATTTCTATTTGAGGGGGTTTTGGGTTTTTTTGAGCTATAGTGTTAAACTTTTCATCAGCTGATGAACAGCCTATTTCACTTTAATGCTTGTTGGCAATAAATTATAAATAAATTATCGGCCAACCTGAAAGAAATCCCTCTGTCAGTGCATTCAAACTCTTATTTGTCAGTGTCAGAACCACATACACAGATTGTGACTGTAGAGAAGAAAAATTCTGTTAGCTTTCAAAAGAGACCAAAGCTGTGTAGCTACTCTAAATAGTTCAAGGACATCTTTACATTTTCTTTTAAGTATGACTTTAGAAGCATTAGGAGGGTTTCAAATATGAGCACTATAGCAATATGCCGATGGTTCCCTATTGTTAGCTCCTGCTTTGAAGCAGCCTGTCCAGTGCCTGCTGAGAATGTGTGGGAGGAGACGGGAGAGAAGAAAGATGAGCAGGGTGGAAGTGGAGAGGTTATGGTATTGCAGTGAGTCATGGAGAGGGGTTTTGGCTCAAGCATCAATGACTTTGCTTTGCCGCCTGTGGAAAGGTCAGCATCAGATCAGGCGTATGTGTGTGTGTGTGTGTGTGTGTGTGTGTGTGTGTGTGTGTTTTAACCATTGTAACAGGAGGGAAGCTAGGAAATCAATGGAATGTTGGCACATTGGCCTGATCAAGTATTACGTTTACAGCAACGTACTGAAAAAAATGACAGGATGCAAGGACCACTTGGATATTTTGTAATGAAATATTCAGAGTTTCCGCTACATGCAATTGATCGTGGTTGAATCGCTTTTGTGACTCTGTGGCCAAGTCAGTGGCGAACAGATGTCTGCAGCGATACACGGATAATGCAACATTCATCTGTATTATTCTGATAACGGATAAACTAACTCAGCTGTAAGATGTCTATATCTATAACAAAACTTACATGTTCACTTGTAGTGGCTGGTTACAGTATGTAGAGGAGAAAAAAAAAAACAGAACCAAAAAATTTCTACAGTATATTACAGCATTTAATTCACGATGTCACTATCCACGAGATTCCGCGTTTAACAATAGATTCCGTTTTTATTGGCCAGTTCAACGATTCCGTTAACGCGGAAATTATAGGGCCCTACATGACCCTCGAAGTAACTGCACTGTTACTGGACCCCTTTCAGGAGACTCACCAATTTTTGTTTGCTTGCTTGTTACTCCTCACGACACTCACTTGCAGCACTTGCTAGCACCAACAAACACGTGTGCACATGTCAATTTATCGAGGCCGGCAAAATTTTTGTTTGTTTTTATTTATCCTGCAGTTAATATTGTTGCCCCTGGAATGCCCAGCATGTCTTGTGAGCACACAACAGTTGAAGTTATGTGTTTGCTGTTAGAGCTTAGTCGTTGTTACCAACATTGAATGGTAGTTAATTATTGTTACCTGTTACATCTTGTGATGCTTATTTTTTTTATTTGTGCCGTGAATAAGACATGTCTTTCATTTATTCAATTGTGGGCTATTGCTTGCAATATACTGGATGAAGGTGTAACAAAAAGCTGCTCAGACAGTTCTATTATAATGTGATAGCGCCAAATACTTCGGTGGCGGTCCAAATGGCTTTTCATTTTAGCTTCATGGTATCCATTTAGGTGCCTGTATCATTTTTTCTTTCTTCATTCTAAGTGTTTATGACATTTTAATTGCCAAATATTTGGCATATTTCTTCTCGTTCTGCGATCATTATTTAGCTTTTTAACCATACAGAAGCAAAAAACATTGTCATCTGAATGAGAGCAGTTGCAGAAATTATGTAGGACACACAGACTGACTTCCTGTTGGTGATGTATCTTTTATTGACAGCTACTGTTCAGACTGACACCCAGCAACAACTGGTGGAGAAGAAGAGAGCAGGTTCTACCAACCAGTAAAAATGAGAATCACCGAAGTGGCAGTTTGTTGAATTTACAATCCAATGCTGTGCAATCAAACATTACCACTCTGGTAAGAACGTTTTCTTTTTTTGCATTAATATTAAGCATGTTTTTTTCAGTGCTTCTTCCTGCTATACCAAGCATGACTGAACTGAAGTGTACATGTGTTTATGTTGTTGTACACCACAACACAATGTTTACTCAAATGTAACAGCAAGTGTCCTGACTACTTATGTGGGAATGTGGGATTTGCTGGGTCCCAATGGCTGAGAGCATGGTTGCTTTGCCCTATATGTCTCTGTTAACACAGGAAACGAATGGCCCGGAAGGACACTCTGTCTGTGTGTGTGTGTGTGTGTGTGTGTGTGTGTGTGTGTGTGTGTATATGCGTGCGTTGCGTGCGTGTGTGTTTTCTTTTGTGTCTTGGCTGTGGGCCCAGGTCTTTGGAGAGAGACCTAAAGCAAGAGGAAAGAGAAGAAGAGTAGGAGAGACATGTGGGGTTTTTTTGCTTCATTTTATTCCGTTTGTGTAGTTCGTTTGGCCAGGTGTGAACGCAGCATCCCAACTCAGCCGGTTTGAGACCATCTGAATGAGGTGGTCTCGGTGTGGTGGGAATGTTTAGCATTTGTGACTAAAAGTAGATATCAGGCATGCAAATTGAACAAATTGTTTCATAGCAGGATCTGTATTGAATAAGTATTGATCCAATACCAAATAAATACAGGGTCAGTATTGCAGATACCAATACATAACTTGAACATTTTCGAAATCTTTGAATGATTTTGAGAAGTGGTACAGAAAATGGATGGATGGATGGATGGACAAGTGATTTTGTGATTTTACCTTTAATTTGTTGATCGTGATTATAATAAAATAAAACATAGGGCAAAGATTTTAGGACGGGGCGTCCAAACTGTTTCCAGCAAGGGCCACGTACTGAAAAATGAAAGGATGCAAGAGCCACTTTGATATTTGTAGAAGTTATACAGAGTATATTTCAAGAAAAAGAATGCATCTCAGCTTTGTGATATAGGTGAAAAATATTATTAGTATCTTACTGTTTGCTCTTTTTTCCACATTTTTGCTCTTGTTTTTTTATTTTCAAAATATTTCAACTTTCTTCTCAAATAATTTTCAAAAATTTTCTTCTCGTAATGTATGACTTTACAATTGTATTCCTTTTTCCCCAACCGAGGGCCCTATGATTTCCTTGTTAACCGAATTGCGGAATTGGACAATAAAAATGGAATTTCCTGTTAAACGAGGAATCTCACAAAAATTGACATAATGTAAATGAAATGCTTTATTCTCATAATTTTATTACTTTTTCCCCAACCAAGTGCCCTATGATTTCCTTTTGAAATGAATCGTGGAATTGGCCAATAAAAACAGAATTTACTGTGAAACACGGAATCTCACGGAAATTGACATAATGTAAATGAAATGCTGTCATCCTGAGGAGAAGCAATGTCCGTGTGGGGAAGTATTTCCCCTGTGGACTACTCAATCGTGGCGGACTCTCATCACGAAACCGCCCCCTCCCGAACTGAACATGTCGAAGTGGCGACCTAAAACACCGGCGAAAGTTGGCAGAAACTCCTCTTACGGAATGGACTGAATGGAAACTAGTGGAGTTGGCTTAGTTTAGCAGAGTATGCTAGTGCAGCTGTGTGTGTGCCACTCAGGCTGGATGAGTACATATATTTTCTCCGTTATTTATATTTTCTTGTGTTTTACCACTTTAACATAAGGAGTGTTTTACAATGGACGCTAATGGCATTCAAGTTCTGAGTGGAAAAAGACAAGAGTTAACCGTAAGCAGACATTCTCAACACAGAGAATACACTTCCGGCCTTCAAAATAAGAGTGCTGTTTGCCACATCCCCTCTGATTGTGTAAACCAAATAAGGGTGTCATAAAAAATATCTTACATTAATAATTCAATTGGTATTGCATCCGTGACTACATCTTCCTTAATCACGAGTCCAGGCATTGTAGCAATGTGTGCAAAGGCTGATGTCCCATTAGAAAAGTTAGCCAGGCTACATCCACTTCTGAATTACTGGGCAAAATTTGCCAATAATGTATTGTATCAGTAAATGTAAGGATTTTTGCATTTAATTAATGGACATTTTATTCAGTAACCCAAAAAGCAAAAATGTAAAAAAACAAAATTCAATGGAAAAAAACGGAATTTGGGACAAAATAAAATTAATTTCAAAGGGCCCTGTCAGCATAATTTTTCAAAAATGACAAATGTATTTTGGTTTTTGTTTGTTACTGTTTTGTTAAAAAATAACGTATTTTTTCTTTAATATATCAAGTCGATGCTGCTAAAATGGCGTTATTCTTCCTTCCATAATATTACAAGTTTATTCCCATAAAATTGTGATCTTTTTTCTCATTAGAAAACATTTTTTTCTTTTAATATTTAGACTCTTCTTGTAAAATGAAAGCTGTTTTTTTCAGTTTCTACTCTTGTTTTTTTCAACTATTTCAAATTTTCTTCTAGTAATGGTGACTTCATTCCTATATTTTGACTTTATTTTCGTAACATAATTTTTTCCGCAAACCTAATTTTGTAAAAATGACAACTTGATTTGTTGTTTTTTTTTATTTCTCATAATATTACGACTTTTAAAAAAACATTTTTTTTTTATTTCAACTTTATGCTACTAAAATGACATTATTTTGTGTCATAATATTATGACTCTATTCCCATAAAATCTTTTTTTCTCATATTTGGACTATTCTTGTAAAATTACTGCTGATTTTTAAATGTTTTTCCACACACTTGATGGGTGGGTGGGCAAGCACTCCAGAGACCCAAATATGTGTATACATAGTGTATGTATACAAGCAACAAAAAGTATATTTTCCATAATGTCCCCCTTAGCACAATAACACAATACTTGTAGTGGCCAAAGATGTAATGGGTGGTCAAGGTGACACCTTGGTCCCTAGACATTTATTTCTCACACATTTGTTTCTCATCCTGTTTATCCCTCTTATGCTCTATTTCAGATATTGAGGCGAACTGAAGGGGGAGCTAAAGCAAGGGTTGAGTGGCAGAGGGGGGCTAGTTTTCCTTTATGACCCATCCTCAGGTGTTCCTTTGGCTCTGTGGAAGTGCTCATCCACACCACACTACATACCAATTTTCTTGTGTCTTCTTTCATTTTCCATCCATCATGCCTCATGCATAGATCACTGGAAACTGGAAACACCCAACACCAGTAAAAGCAATTGAGGTCACTGAAGCAAAGCATTCTGTCGGGAATACTTTAGAATTCGTGCAGAGTCTGGCTCACTGCTTCCCATAGGTGATGGTGAGGGTGTTTCTCTGTTTCTAGCTTTTCTCTTGTCCAACTCTTGTCTTCATGTTTTGGGGGTCCTTTAGTGACCCCACCCTCTGTCAACCCCCCTGCTCCTGCTGCCACCACGGCCGGCCACCCCAGCCACTACATTGCCATGCCAACAGAGACACTTGCTCCAGCTCTGCCAGATAGCAAGGCCGCTGGCACTGCGACGCCCTTCAGTTCCGCTGTACCCCTTCGTATTCTTAACAAGGGTCCAGACTACTTCAGGAGACAGGTACTGGTCTACCGTGGAGCACTGAAAGCAACACTAACAACCACTGACAATGCTTCATTTAAGTCTCAGAGGAATTTTTTCACCAACAACAATTTGATTTGATTCCACATATGCACTTTATTGCTTTACTGGGGATGTAACGGAATGGGTATTATTTTATTTAATTTTCCAAATAATTCAGCTTTCTGAAAATAATCTTCATAAATTTTCTTCTTGTAATATTTTGACGTTATGACCAGAATATAGCTTTTTTCCCCAGTCTAATTTTCTTTTAGTTTGTTTCTCATATTACAAATTATAAAAAATAACAATTTTTTTCTTTAATATTTCAACTCTATGCTACTAAAATGACGTTCATCGTAACCTTGCGAGTTTATTCTTGTGAATGTGCAACTTTTTTCTCATAAAATTTGGACTTTATTCTTGTAAAATTACAGCTACTTTTTCCATTTCTGTTTTTTCTGGTGTATTTCAACATTCTTCATGTCAGTTTTCCTCACAAAATTATGGTTTTAGTCCCGTAATATTTTGACTTAATTTCCATATTATAACTTTTTCCACAACCTAAATTTCCAAAAACTGCACCTTTTATTTATTGTTTTTATTTCTAATAATATTCCAATCTTAAAAAATGATCATCATAATAGTAATTTTTCCTTTATCTTTTAACTTTGTGCTACTAAAATGATATTTTTTCTCATAATATTAGAGTGTTATTCTCGTAGGATTACAACTTTTTTCTCTTAACAGACTTTATTCTTGTAAAATTACTACAAATTTTTCCGTTTTTGCTGTTGGTTTTTCCTTTTTAGTTTTCCTGTTTTACATTACAACACACAGTATTTTTAGAATGTGCCGCGGGCCGATAAAAAATATCGACCGACCACAAGTGGCCCCCGGGTCGCACTTTGGACACCCCTGCTTTAGCGACACGTCTTGCAGAGGAACTCTACTTGTGAATTCAACATACCCCAGTTTGAATGTTGGATGTATCTGTTTCAGGTTGAACCCAACCCAAAACGCCTCAGTGCTGTTGAGAGACTAGAAGCAGACAAGGCCAAGTATGTTAAGAGCCAGGAAGTTATCAATGCTAAACAGGAACCAATCAAACCCCAAATTCCAGCCAAGCCCCCCCTTGAGCTTACCCTTTTGTCTAAGAGAGGCACTGGAATGTGCGGCGGAGGACATGGAGGCGATGTCCCTTTCAAACCTTCGAACAACAATGCCAAGTCCGACAAATGTGCGACCAGCAGCGGCAGCGGAAAACGGGAGAATTTAAATCTGGAGATCCTCAAAAATCTCCTGAATTCATCATCTTCTTCAGGAGCAGGCCCTGAGGGGCTTCGTGGTGGAGCTAAGAGCGCCGTGTTGATGAGGTCATCTGGGGGAATGACAAGGAGTTGGACACCCTCGGGGTAAGTGATCAAACTGTGCTACTTTTTCAAGCAAATCACTGCCTTATTCAAACAATATACAGCACAAAAGGGAGTACACCACTCTCATTTCAGCAACATTGTATATATCATATCCTCAAGGGACAATACTACTAAAATGATTACAATCCACTGAAAATGACTGGACAAACAGCTATTATTGTCGAAATAGGTGGCAACACAAGGGAGTAAACCCCAAGTGATAGCTAAATATGTTGTTCACGTGTAAAAAGCTACGTGTCCTATTCATAATGTTCATGTGTTTGACTACTTGACTGAGCCATACACGTTTGTGTATTGTCTCTGCTATTTGTGGACGAAAGCTGTGACCTTCAGTGTTTCTGGGAATCGTTTACAGGCGAGTGTGACGCTTCTGGGATGAGACTGAACACCTCAAAATCTAAGGCCATGGCTCTCAGCCGGAAAAGGGTGGACTGCACCCTACGCGTTGGGTGTCAGGTCTTGCCTAAGGTGGAGGTGTTCAAGTATCTCACGGTATTACTCATGATTGGTCAGTGAGTGATCGGCAGATCGGTCCCGTACCATCATGGTGAAGAGAGAACTGAGCCAGAAGGGAAAGCTCTAAATTTGACACCGTTCCTTCTACATTCCTATCCTCACCTATGGTAACGAGTTTTGGGTAGTGGTCAAAAAGGAAAGATTGAGGATACAAGCAGCCAAAATTGTGTCCTTAGGGTGACTGGACTCACCCTTTTAAAATAGGGTGAGAAGCTCGGTCATCCGGGGTGGACTCAATAGAACCGCTGATCATTCACATGAAGAGGAGCCATTTCAGATGGCTCGGCATAGATTCCAGATGATTCCCATACACCTCCCTGGTGAGATTTTCCTGGCATGCCCCACTAGGAGGAGGCCGAGGGACTGGCTGCAGAGATTATGTCTTGCAGCTGACCTGTAAACGCCTTATTGTTGAGGATCAAATACTTATTTTCCCCACTGTTTGGATGGATGTATGCTTTATAAATCTATCTAAGAGAAATTTATTTATATACATTTAGATTTATTCATATAATGAATGAAATAGTTATGAATATGGATGGCATATTTTTTATTTGATTTTGTTTTCTCTCTAACACTTTGTTTTTATTTGTTTTCTGCCCCTAGGATGCCATTAACCTACCGATCCACAATGGCTCTCAATGAGCAACCGCAAGACTCTGCTCCCAGTCCAAGCACCTCACACTCCTTGCGCTCATTTTCCCATTCCTTGAAGGTACCACCCATGAACAGCGGTGGGCGGTGCAGTCCACAGCTGGTGGGAAACCTCAATCTCAGCAGAAGAGTACTGGACGAGAGAGGCGGTGAAGGACGGGTTATGGATCGATCACAGTCTCCACTTCCACCGCTACTGACCTCCCACTCTTCCTCGGACCTCCTGCGACTGTGCAACGGCAAGCCGCTCCGTACCGCTCGATCTAGCAGCTCCTCGGCTCCACCGCTGCCCCCTAAACCAAACCCTGCCTCCCTTCCACCTCCTGCCCTCTCGTTGTCGCTTCCTCCTCCTCGTCCAAATGTATCCCCATTGCTATGTGATAATGCCACCCCTCAGTCGCTGTCATGTGATGTAGGAGATACCGTCAATCCTTCAACAGATCCCAATCTGGAATTAGAGCTTGGTTCCTCTGTAGCACGTCGCTCCTCCCTACACAGGTCAAAATCAGACCTGTCGGACCGGTACGCCCGGGCTGGAGCTGATGTGGAACGTTTTTTTAACTATTGCGGCCTCGACCCAGAGGAGCTGGAAGCAGTTGGTTCAGAGAACTTTTGCCGGGCAAATTCAGATATCGTCAGCTTCAACATGCGATCAGCATCCATGATTTCCTCAGACTGTGACCAGTCCCGGCAGTCCTCTAACGACGGCCTGTCGGACGGGGACGAGGGTGAAGATGAGGACGAGGAGGCTGGGGAGCGAGTTCCTTACGGCATCTCTGCTGTAGAACGGAACGCGAGAGTCATCAAGTGGCTGTACAGCATCAAACAGGCGAGAGAGACGCAAAAGGTTTCACATGTTTAGCAACAGCCAACAAACAAGTGCTTCTTGACAGATTTAAACTCTTAAAGCCTGGGCTTGCTAGAAACAGACATCCATCCATCCATCAATCTTCTTCTGCTTATTCCGGTTCGAGTTGTGGGGGCAGCAGCCTAAGCAGAGAAGCCCAGACTTCTTAGTCCAGCTCCTCCTGATGGATCCAGGGTCATTTCCAGGCCAGTTGAGGGACAGTCTCTCCAACATGTCCTTGGTCTTCCTTGAGGTCTCCTACAGGTCGGACAGGCCCTGAACACCTCCTCCAGGGAGGCGTCCAGGAGACAGAGTCAGAAGACTTTGATGCCTATTGTAGATGTAAAAATGTACAGACTGTATTTTTACTACTGGATAAGAGTTGCCCTGGTACCCTGTACTTGGTCAAGTTTTGGGTGTGTCCATCCACTTTAACAAATGACTCCCCAAATCTCGGAACTGTCTGTTATTTTTTCCCATGAAGACAAAAATAACAGATAGTAGGGGTGTAACGGTTCAGCATAATCATAGTTTGGTATGTACCTTTTACCATCCAGGAGCAAAGATCTGTACATTTTCACATAAAGGTCTCCTCTTTACGTCATCCCAACATCATCATCCATGTGGACCTCGTAGATGCACAGTATGTCTTTTTCTAGCAAGCCTTTCATGTAAGTCCAAGGTTTAAGAGCTTAAAACGTCATTGTCATTCACCTATTTCAAATAGACACTCGGAAGTTGAGGAACTAAACTCCCCCGACCACTATATGAGGAACCACACTGGTGTAGCTAAATAAAAACACAGGTTACAGGTTTTCATGCGGTGTATTAGTCCCTTAAGCAGAGCCTTTTATGATATCATTCATGCTCATCTGATCAAAATGCTGTCGTTTTGTGAGTGTAATCAATTAAACGAAACTAGAGCTCTTTAAGACCTTTCAGTTATGCAGGTGCAATATGTACCCGTATTTTAGTTCCTTGATACTGTAGTTCTTACAGGTTGATTTTCACAGAATCAGAAGTCATTGTCATGTTATGAAAAACATTGCCTCATGGTACTTAACCTCTTCGGACAACGGCCATCAACAAGATTCTGGTCCTGTGCCAGTCTCTCCACTTTCCTCCGGGTATCGTGCAACCTCCAGACATCAACCTCTTGGTCCCATCGCCAGGTATTTAATTTCCTTTTTCCCTGTGGGTTCCAGCTGAGTGCTGGTCTTGTGATGTTTTGGTTTGGTTTTCAGAGACTGTCCTAGCCAATGCCAGCGTCTCTCAAGTATTTCCTGTTCTATGGGCTGCTGACTTGTCCTTTCCCATAACTCTTGGTTGCTGATCACATCTGGATAGTCTTAGTATTCTTCATGAATAAGTCTGATTGTTACGGTGGTTCTCCATGTTTCAGCCCCATACTAAAAGATTTAATTGTGTTGAAGATCCTTGCGTTCTCATTAATATGCTTCTTGAGTCTACATGACCCTTGAGAGAGGAAGAGAAGTCTTCTCAGGGCATTGAATCCATCGCAACTGGACTCTTCAGATTGTCTTAAAAGACGTTTGTTTCGTATCTCATCCGAGCAGGCTTCACCAGTTCATGCATCTTCTAAGACAACGTGAACTGTCCAGTTGCAGTTACAATAGTGAATAAACCTCATTTGCGTCCTTGGGTGGTTCAAGAGCACCTGATACTTGATCATTTGGCTGAAAATATCCAAATGCTGGGAATGTCTGCTGAATACAATTCAAAGAGATGATTGTTGTCTAATCTGGAGAAAATTAACAATTAATGTTCGAATGTTCTATTGGTATCGTTGCAGAATAATTGTACTGATGCTCGCATGCAGGAGACACTATTTAGAAACTAGAACCTTAGTTCAAGTGGCTCTCCAAACATGTCCGAAATGACTTAAGCAAGTAATTTTTATGTTAACTGTGAGGGGAAAAAACTATTTCAAGAAGATATTTCTGTGGATTGTGACAATTAAGCAAATTCCCCCCCCTGACTTGGAAACTCGGTGGGCAGAGATCCGCCACTGTCTTTACACGCAAGTGACGGACACAGAACCACAATCATGTCACAGCCAAAACCAAGGCAGAACTGCAGTGGTGTTGGATGCACAGATTGTCACACAAAATTACATCACACATGAGCAAAGTGGATTTGTTTTATTTACCGTTCTTAGCTGTTCCTGTTGGGGCTCCAGACCTTGGTCAGGAGTGCAGCGTGATCTCCGTCTGCTGCTCTAAGGCTGAGGCCTGTGACATCTTGACTTGATGACTCGTCCCCGTATTTTCGTCCAATGTAGAAATTTTTTTCTGGACAAAACTTATTACAACATGTGAGCGTTGACTCACTCGCTCTCTCTCTCACTTGTACCTCTTTAGAACCTCCAAGTCTCAGTACAGGAGATCGCGTCAGCTTTGCTGTGCAATATACAGTGGTGTGAAAAAATGTTTGCCCCCTTCCTGATTTCATTTTTTTTTTTTTGCATGTTTGTCACACTTAAATGTTTCAGATCATCAAACAAATTGAAATATTAGTCAATGACAACACAACTGAACACAAGTTGCAGTTTTTAAATGTTTTTTTTATTATTAAGGGAGGAAGAAAATCCAAACCTACATGGTCCTCTGTGAAAATGTGATTGCACCCTAAACCTAATAAGTGGTTGGGCCACCCTTAGCAGCAACAACTGCAATCAAACGTTTGTGATAACTTGCAGTGAGTCTCTTACAGCGCTGTGGAAGAATTGTGGCCCACTCATCTTTGCAGAATTGTTGTAATTCAGCCAAATTGGAGGGCTATCACACTACAACCACCATATTTTACCGTTTGTGTAATGTTCTTTTTCTGAAATACGGTGTTACTTTTACACCAGATGAAATGGGACACACACCTTCCAAAAAGTTCAACTTTTGTCTCATCAGGCTACAGAGTATTTTCCCAAAGGTCTTGGAGATTCTCCAGATGTTTTCTGGCAAGATTGAGACGAGCCTTAATGTTCTTTTTGTTCAGCAGTGGTAGGCATGTCACGATAATCGATAAATCAAACGATTAAAAAAAACGAAGTCAATAATTTTGCCGCCCTGATAAATTGACATGTGCATATATGCCTGTTTGTATTCATCGTCTCTCTCTGTACCACACAGGCTGGGTGACGAGTGTTCACTGTGCGAGTTAGCAAGCAAAGGCTAATATGAATGAAGGCACAAAAGCCGTGGTTTCTAAGCCAAATGCCACACCCCGTGTGAAGGTGCAGCGGAGCATTCATCCAGACGGTCAGCGCTTACTGAGGCGTTTGATCGGCAAAGTAAATATAAAACAAAACAGCACAAAATGGTACGCGCTCACAGACAGTGTCGTTCACTACATTGCAAAAGAAATGCAACCTTTCAATATGGTTGAAAAGCCAACCTTTTGGAAAATATTAGAAATGTTTGACACACAGTAAGTATTGCCTGGGAGAACGTACATGTCACAAAAAGCAATTGTTGAAGGACATCAGAAACATTTCATTTTGTTCCGCCAAAACAGATATGTTGACCAGCTCAAATATAATCCCCTACATTAGTTTAACAATACACTACATAACCGTGTGTGTATGTGTGTGTGTGTGTGAGAGAGTTTTTAACAGAGCCTGACTCTATTTTTTATTGTTTTTGGTTATTATTGAGATTTTTATTTAAGTGCAATTTTTGCTAAAAGAGACTGCGAGTCCGTTTTATTTTCATTGAGTTTTTTTGTCTTTTTGTTTTATTTATTATGTTGTTTATTTAAAAGCTCCTGACATTCCAATTACAATGTTAAATACTCTTGAGGAATTATAAGTTTATTTCTTTTGATACAATATACTCATTATTTTGCCATATAATTAAATGAAAAAATTGTCTAAAAAAATGTCTATTCATTATAAACAACTTGTAGGACAAATATCATCCAGCAAAATTTGTTATCGTGAAAGGCCTAAGCAGTGTTTTTTGTCTTGGACTCTGCCATGCAGGCCATTTTTGTCCAGTGTCTTCCTTATGGTGGAGTCATGAAGACTTACCTTAACTGAGGCAAGTGAGGCCTGCAGTTCTTTGGATGTTGTGGGGTCTTTCGTTACCTCTTGGATGAGTCATCGCTGTGCTCTTGGGGTAATTTTGGTTGGCGGGCCACTCCTGGGAAGGTTCACCACTGTTCCATGTTTTCACCATTTGTGGATAATGGCTCTCACTGTGGTTCGCTGGAGTCCCAAAGCTTTAGAAATGGCTTTATAACCTGTTCCAGACTGAGAGATCTCAATTACTTTCTTTCTGGGGTGGGGGACAATTACTTTTTTACACAGGGCCATGTAGGTTTTTTTTTTTTTCTTTCCTTAATAATAAAAGGTTTTATTTTAAAAATGCATTTTGTGTTCAGTTGTGTTGTCATTGACTAATATTTAAATTTGATGATATGAAACATTGAAGTGTGGCAAACATGCAAAAAAAAAAAAGAAATCAGTAAGTGGGCAAACACTTTTTCACACCACTGTACACGTGCTATATATCCGCATAATCGGAAGAATATCAACTAAAAGCTCAACCAAACCAATTTTAGAGAGAAGACAATTCAAACCACAAGCTCTTAACCCCATAGCATTCTGAGATGTTTTGGCTGAAACGCCTGTAAAAAGCTGTCATTGAAGCATTGGGAGTAGAGGCATGGATTTGGGCTCTTTTTAACAAGTTTATCCCAAACAGTCAGAATCTGTCTAAGAGGTACTGACATAGTGGATTAGGAGTTTCACACGCAGAGGAAAGGTTTTTTTTTTTTTTTTAGGAATGCTTGTATTTTTGTCAGAAAAAAATGTGCCTTCAAAATATCTAGTTTTTAGGTATGGACTTCAAACCACAAAGGGGCCATAGCTTACAAAGTCATAGTAGGCCATAGTCCTTACATACTCCCATTTCAAATTTGACAATACTACTACCAAAAATGTAGTATTTCAGACAGTTTTTTTTAAAGTTAGGATCGGGGGCGGTGTAAAGCGTGGGCAAGCAAATGGGCATAAAATGTTGAAGTAAAAAGTCCAGCAAATGTCACGAATTATCTCATAAAACACTAATATGACCCAATTGGTATCATTTGAAACCCAAAACCTAAGTTTCTACGTTTCACTGGTACAAGTCTTCAGCACACACCCAAAACTGACTGCTCTGAACAGGGCTGTTATGTGGGGTGCTCAAATTCTTTATCTTTGGGGTATTTTGAGTGAAGCATGTCACAGACACAGACTGAGATACCTAGGAACTATTTCAGTCTGTGGAAAAACAACATGATACACCTGCGATATAGCAATACTCGCAGTTCCAGGCCATGTCATTGTGCAGTAGGAGTGTTCTCAAATGCCACAAATGTGTTTTGTATGCACTTTTACTACAAAATGACAGTACATCATGCATGCAGCTATCAAAGTGTCTGATAACGATTGCTTCAAAGTGTCTCAAGGCTCTGCTCATCCCGTTTACCTCTGCATTGTCACGATCACTCACACTGAAAGTATGTTTGCTTGTGTGATGTTTAAAAAAAGGCAACTGAGTGGCTTTGCGGACATGAAGTTCCAACCTCCACACTCAAACTTGAGTACATTAAAACACATTTCTTCCAAAGGTTTAACACACTGTTTACTGTCGTTATATGTGACAGAAGATTTCTTTACAATAGGGGTGGATGATACTGCATATTTTGGTATCAGCCTGACACCAAGTAATTACAGGAAAATGTATCTTATTTTCAAATGCAAATGTTGACCGGTATGCTCCTGTGTCCAACAACTTAAACCCAGAGTTTGTAGAAAACATAACAAATAAATATAATATCAACAATGTAACCAGAACAACACAACCAAAAAACACAAGATATGTATTTTTGAAAATAAACATCAAACTGAAAAATACCAATCTCATTACGCTTGTATCGACCAGACTATCAATATTTCGATCCGCCCAACCCTACTAAAGTAGTTTTCAAAGTCATGCCTTGGGTGGGTCAGCACTGAGAGAATGAAAAAATCTTTTAATTCTGCTAACTAAAGGCAAAATGGAAGTGGGGGGCATTTGAATTTCAGTGACCCCCACTTTAAAAAGTCCTGCTTTACAAGAACTGTACAAAGCTCTGTGTTTTGACAGCTGATGGACTATTTCTTTTATGTTCCAAAAGTGAAGGGGGTCCAGTCTAAGCTAGCATGTTGCTATTTCGTACCTTGTCCTGTCATTGCTGTATGTCTTTCCTGTGGAATCCAGAAAAAGAACAACGTGTCAGCATTAAGAAAACAGTATTGTATTGTTCTTGTAGTGTCATCATGCTTTGCTCTCGGTTCTGTCGACAATATGTTTTTCTTTGTTAGATTTGGATGGACAAAAGTTCTTCTGTGATACTTTAAATGATGTAAGAAAAATGTATATATTTGGCTTGGGTTGTTGAACATGAGTTTTTTTTTTCTTCTCTGTTTCCAGATTCAGAACAGCATTGTTTGGTCACCACAGTAAAGAACTGTCTAATCTGAGCAAGATGCTTAGTGTTTTTGATGTGGAAGAGTTCCATTTGATTTGATTAAAAACAAACATGTTCATGTTTCCATTCTCGTTTGCATTATTTCAATAAATGGCTTTTTTGACATTCACTGGCCTTTATTTTGTGTGACATTGTATCAAAGTATATATACAGTATATATATATGTATACACACAGTATATTAGAGGTGTAACGGTACATGTACTGTATTGTGCACTTTTTCTCACATTTGGCCCTTCCAACGATAGAAGTGTCATTGCTGTACCGCTAAAACTATTCAAGATTCAAGAGAGTTTTATTGTCATGTGCATGGTAAAACAGCAGTTATACTATGCAATGAAAATCTTCTGTTCATTCTCCCAAGAAAAGAAAGAAAACACAAGAAAGAATAAGAACATAAGAAACATAAACATATATACCAATAAATTAAGCAACAACAAAAAGAAGAGACATTAATACAAATAAATATACAAATAAATAAGTAAATAAATAAAGTGCTATGAGTGTATACACAATATACAAATAAAATACAGGTAATTAGGCTGCGTCTCAATTCGTGCACTTCCATACTAACACGTTTTGAGTGCATAAGTGCGTTCACACTGAGAAGCAAGGACACTAGACTTCAACAGGCCTGCGGAGTCAACCGCAAATTAATTGAACAGTGTAGTATGCCATGTAGCAGAAAGTCCGCCATTATGGTGAGCACGAAAGGTGGGCGTGCCTAGTCGCACAACGGTGTACAATGTATTCACGAGCTCTGAGTATAAAATAGTTATATGCTGTGTGTATACTTTGATGAAATGGATTAATGTTACTTGCTGAACACAATGAATTTACATGTATATATGTACACACACACACATATATATATATATAAATGTGAAAAAATCCATTAAATATGACCTACATGTAGATGTTAATAAAAACCTCCATCCATCTATCCATCCATTTTTTATTCCGCTTGTCCTCTCCAGGGTCTTGCAACTCTTTCTTATACTATTATTTCATGATGAATTGGAAAATGTGCCCGTTACTGAAACCTTATTAATCTGTTGGCTTGACTTTGGTTTTATTGTCTTTTACAAAATAATTTTCATTTCTTGTATATCGGTAATGTTTGATAGCAAATGCTAACTGTCGGAGTACAAGAACTGTGTGTCTAATGAACACTACGTAGCTATTTTGACTGACATATTACCGGTACTCGGGTAATGTACACAACTATTGAGGAATTACATGTAATTATCTATATCGCCATATTGTATGGAATTGTGAATTATTTGTGAATGATAACAGCTACTTTGATCATCTACCTGTACACTTTGAAACTGTGAATATGACATATTAATCATTAGTATTTAGTATAGTAGTTTAAAAGTTTACCGGTTAGATTTGATATATGTTTGTGAGATGTGATTATGTGAGATAGATCATGTTGACTTATAACTTGCATGCCGAAAAAGTGCATGCACCCCAATATAAATGTACACAAATACTCAATTTTAATCAAGAGAGTAAATATATATTTTCTACAGTATATTTATAGTCGGAGGTAGATCTTTGGGACATTTTTAAAGTAGCTTCCAGGCTGAAAAAGTGTGAGCACCCCTGACCCAGAGAAACAAATTAATTTATGCTACATTGTGTCAGTCCCACACAATATACACTTTGTGAGTCATGTTCACTGTCCTATTTATTTACAACAACCAGTGTAAAAAATCTACAACATTTTTATAACATATACCTGTCTTTGTTTTTGGGGAACTTCAAAAATTACAAATGGTCTTTTGTACAGTCTATTAGAGCAATTAAGCAGTGCTGGGCAGTGGGCAGAGGTCATGTTTTCAATGCAATGTTTCTGGATTCAGCTCACCATCATGGCGGCCAAACCCGCGCAGGGCATACTACGGAAGTACAAGACGAAAAGTCTAGTGTCCTTGCTGAGAAGCACTGCAAATGACAGTGTGCTGTCTGTACCCGGATGTTGCACTCAACATGGCGAGTTAGTGCAAAGTGATGGACTCTTGACAGCATGCTTGACGACACCGCCCTCGATAGTGGCCATCTTGGCGACGTATTTGATCGTCATTTCCGGTACGTGTGCAACGACAGGATATAAACTGTCAAAAATAGCGCACTCGGAAACTAAGTACACGCTGTATACCATATACTTAGCAAAGTGTACTGAGACAAGGCAACTTAGGCAGTTATGTATCTCCGTGCAAAAGCGAGTAAGATTAGCTCTAGATAACGCCGATTACTATTTGGTCATTTCCGGTCACGTTGAGTATGACGTTTTGTGTTAGCTGCCACCTAGCGGCCATCTTGTAGCAGCACATGAACGTTAACAAGTAAAGCGCCATGTTTGGATATGCTCACAATGAAGAAGGCGTCGCTGCGTTTTTAACATTTGTTAAGACACTCGTTGTCAAGATGTCAGTAGTTTCGTGACCTATTTGTTTTCTCTTTCCTTGCTGCTTCAGCTTCCCGCAATCTCCCCATTGTTGGTGAGTAGTAAGATTAGATGTAAGGACATGTAATGTAAATCATATACCAGTATGTTGTTGTAATTTGTTTAACAAACAACTTAGCTGTTCTTCCTGATCCACATTTTACCCGCTTTACTTCTCACAGAATGCGTTTTTTAAAGGTGTGAGCAACCGCTGAGTGTCTTTGTTTATATGCTTTCCGTGCAGTCTTTTTCGCTGCGTCTGTCAAGTGGACGAATCCAAAAAACGCGCTCCTTCCGTTCGGAGGTCGGAATGACACCTGAGAGAACGCGTGCAAAAAAGTGTAAATGTTCGATGTTTTAAAGGAGGAATTACATAATGTGTTGGAACTGTTTGTCATTGTTATACATAAAGACAAACGTTAGTAGTGCACCACATTTTTTTTTACGTTTTGTTACAGGAATTAAGTGGGGTTTTTTTATATAGATTTTTATATTGATCCTGATATGTGATTATACCTTTAACTTAACTTATTTTTTTATTCCAATGGAAAGACCAAAATTTCCCTTATTTTTCCCTCATGTTCCACTAGTTTCCAGAAAATGTCCCTTTTGCAAATGTTGACATGTAAAGTATACTCTAGTGAAGTGGATGTTTTGGTCTGCAGAACTTTGCTTTGGCGCCTGAGCTGAAGACAAACAACCGTTAACATTCCCAGCCATGGTCCACGTAGCGACTCTCCTGTAGATATGAGCTTGTGTCTGCAGGGGGAGGAGAACTTCCATCAGTCCTGTCAGATATTCCTGAAGCAGTCTGATCAGTTGAGAGACAGCTGGAGTTGGGAGTCTGTCCAGGTAATGAAATGTTTACGGCAGAACAATGATACAGTATCTGTGGCGCATGTGTGACGCATTTCAGTGTGTCACCAGGGTTCCAAAGAGGGTTACCTGAGGAAGACTGTTCTCAGGTCAGTCTTTATTGAGTCCAGACCTAAGTGGGATCACAACGGATCCAGTTCAGACTCCTCCAGCCACAGCGTGTCTGATGAACAGGTGAGTCGCTGCAGGACAAACCTTTGTTCTTGAATACACAACAGAATACACAGTTACATTATATACAGTGACCTTATACAAAGTTGCTTATGTCCAGTTAGGTCCATGAGTATTTGGACAATGATAGATTTTGCCTTTATACACCGCATTGAATTGGAAATATGTTACAAATATATGAATCGGCTTAGCTCAGTCAAGTGCAGCACCTTTATTTTTTATTTTAAAAATCTGTTGTGTTAGTGTGGAAAAAAAAGAGAAGCATAACAATTCATCCATCTGTTCAAGTACTTCTTGACCTGTTTACAAGTTGTCTTAAAAATGTATAGTAGCCCAGCCAGCAGCCCAGTTACCCAAGGGAGGGCATCATGCTCTGCTTTAGTACTGTATGTCACAATGTTGGCATTCACGTTTCCCTCAGTGAACGGTAGGTCGCCAGAGCCAGAGCACTCATGCCCATATCATGACACTCTCACCACCATGCTTGACTGCAGACAAGACACACATGTCTTTGTACTCGTCACCTGGTTGCTGCTCATACATCTACAAACACAACCTCTGGTATGTCCTGTTAAAGCGCTGTATGGTCTTGGCCACGCTGCTGCAGCTCACTTTCAGGGTGTTGGCAATGTTCTTCCAGCCTAGAAAAACTATGTAGAGCAACTATGCTTTTTTTCCCCACATCCTCAGAGAGTTCATGTGGTGCCATGTTGAACATCCAGTGACCAGTATGAGAAAGTGTGAAAGTGATAACCCCAAATTTAACACAACTGCTACTCAAAAAAAGCTATAATAAAATATTAGCAAAAATATGAGGGGTATGCTAAGTCTGTGCAGCACTGTATGTCTCCACAGGGTGTTGCAGCCAATAAAGATGTTTATGACACAGACGGTGACTATGATGATGAAGATTCAGTGTGTGAAGGCAGCATCCATGTGCTTCAGTATGAGTATCACATCCTGTACTCGTGCAGCTTCATGACCCCCGTGCTCTATTTCAGAGCATCCAGTCTGGGTGAGTTATGTCATTCTGTACTCACCAACCCTCCCGGTTTTCCCCGGAATCTACTGTTATTCACTGTCCTTTCCCAGCGTTATATTTCTATCCATTTTTTTGATTTGCCAGTTTCTAAAATGCATTCGTTTCTACAATCTTCTACTCTTCCATTTCCACCTGGGCAACAGGATGGGTGGATAGTTTGTCATGTGAAATTATCTTCCAAATGTTAACTGCAAGTTTACGAGACTGACTAATAACAAGACAATAGTGTGTGAATTGACTACCGTCATCCCTCATCACTTCGCCCGTAGAATTTTGTGGCTCCACTCTACAGTATCACCGTTTTCAAAAATACATTCCTAATAAAAATCTTAGAACCAGTTGAAAAATTGCTAGATTGTACATTTTGCACTGTTGGATCTAAAGGAGGCTCAAAGTACAGCTTCAAAATGCAAAAAGAAGAAATGGGAGTGACACAAAAAAAAATTGAGTAAGCAATGTATTACAAAGAAGCATTAAAGTGAAATAAGCTGTTCATCAGCTCATCAAAGGTTTAAGACCACAGCCTTTTAAAAGGCCAAATCTTGACAAAAATGTGGATTCAATGTGAGTCAAGTATTCACACTGTCATGATCTCTTGATGACAAAGGCAAAAATGCTTTCTCTCTTTGAAAGCAGTCGGATTGTTGAACAGCGTAACCACGGCCTCTCGCAGCGCGCACCATTGCTGCTGAAGTTGGACGTAGTAAGACAGTTATTTGAAACTTCTTTCAAGATCCCGAGGCTTATGGAACAAATAAGTCAAGTGGTAGACCCAAATAAATGTCACCAGCCCTGAAGCAGAGTATCTGATTGGCTGTCAAGACGTGAGACCATCCTCAGCCCAAATGAAAGTTGTTACAGGTGCAGAGTGCGATCCAATAACCATCAGACGGCATCCCTCATAACTGAAGGCCCTCATCTGTGTGGTAATGACTGGCTTTTTCAACAGGACAATGCTGCAGTTTGCATGCCCGCCTGGACTTCTTCCAGAGGAATAACCACACTCTTTCGGACCATCCTGTGTTTTCTCCTGATCTAAATCCAACTGAGAACATTTTGATATTGAATGGCAAGGGAAGTTTGCAAAAATGGACATAATTTCCAGATAGTGGATGCCCTTTGTGAAGCCATCTTCACCACCTGGAGCAACATTCCCACTAGCCTCCTGGAAACACTGGCGTCAAACATGCCCAAACCAAGTTTACAGCTGATTAACAGGAGTGGCGCAGCTACTCATTACTGAGTGCTTGCTTGGACATTTTATTTCTATTTTAGGGAGTTTTTTTGAGCTATGGTCTTAAACTTTTAATCAGCTGATAAACCGCTTATTTCACGATAATGCTTGTTTACAATAAACTACTTACTCAATTTTTTTGCTCTGTTTTTTATGCTCTTTTTAGAACTTCCTTAACATCCAACAGTGCAAAATGTAAATTTTTGCAATTTTTCAAGTGGTTTTAAGATCCTGATCAGGAGTGTATATTAATTTATAAAGCATGCTGTTTTGTGGTTGAGTACAGCTTATTAAATTTGATCTTTTTTGCCTAAATTAAGGATTTTCAAGCATAAAATTGTCTAAATGAACTAAAATGCAAATACATGGGACTCAGAAGACACGTGAAAGATGTGATGATATGTAGTATTCTACACTGGTCACTAAGTGTCAGTAATGTTATGTTGATGAGACAATAGCCACCACAAGATTGTACAGAACAGGAAATTAAAAAAAGAACAAGTAACTCTACCAATGCTAAACTGTATGAGTCTATATCAGGGGTGCTCACACACTTACAGCCTGCAAGCTACTTTAATGACCAAGTCCCAAAGATCTACCTCTCTCTCTCTCTCTCTGTCTATATAATGTATTTATATAGACAGAGAGAGAGAGAGAAATATATTGACTATATTTATATATAAAAAAACATGAGTACGTATTTATGTACGTTTATACATGTATATCAGGGATGCACACACTTTTTCAGCATGCAAGCTACAAGTCAAAATGATCTACCTTCTATAAAGCACATAAAATACTGGATAGAAAATTTAACCGGTAAACTTTGAAATACTGTTGTAAATATTAATGATTAGTATTTCACATCCACATTGTCAAAGTTTACAGGTAATCAAAGTAGCTGATATAATTATATTATAAAGATAATTATTGTATTGTATTTGTTCGTCAGTAGTTGTGTACATAACCTGAGTACTGGTCAAAATAGCTACGTAGCATTCATTAGGATACACAGTTCATGTATTACATCCAGTTAGCTTCTGCTATCAAACATTACCGATATACAAGAATAGAAAATGATTATGCAAGCCAAAGTCAAAGCAACTCATCACCAGGTGGTGATCAGTTGGCAGCTTCACTTGCGTACCCACAACATGCAGACGCAGGTCTGATGATACGACAACAAGTCGATCATTGACCTGCAGTCTAGGGTATCCTGGTGCCAGGTACAATTATGGGCATTCTTATGGTTGAACATGGTGTTTTGTTATGAACAAACTGTGTTTCGCACACAATTCCAATAACATTACATCACACAGGTTCAGATCGGGGAGGCCATTCCTCCCAATTACACCCCTCCAGGTCACACTGTCATTGCCCACATGGGCATTGATGTCTTCCAGTAGAACTAAGGAGTCACCAGTAGGGATGCTCTCCAGCACCCCCTTGATAGACTCCAAAAAGGCTGGGTACTCTGAGCTGCCATTTGGTGCGTACATACAAATGACAGTCAGCTCCCTTTCCCCAACCTGAAGGCGTAGGGAAGTGACCCTCTCGTTCACTGGGGATGACTCCAACACAGAGGCACCGAGCCGTGCTATTAGCCGGGCTATTAATAAGCCAACACCAGCTCACTGCCTGTCCCCTGCGGCAACTCCATAGTAGAACAAGGTCCAGCACCTCTTGAGGAGTTTGGTTCCAGAACCCAAACTATGGGTTGAGGAGAATTGGAATGTCTCAACCTCAACCCCACAAGCCCGGGCTCCTTTCAGATCTACCATATTGTGTTATTTCATATCTTGAGGACTCTAGTAACGTTAAAAAACATATTTAGATGGTTGTAAACAGGTTTTCTATGCTCTAATTACCAAAATTGTCGAACTAAGGAATCCTACTTTGCGAAAATTCCCATATCACAGTCGCATCTGGAATACATTAACTGTCTTAAATGAGGAATTACTGTACTCCTTGTTTCAGGGTGGTGCCCTGAAGTGATTTAATGACAATATATATTGTTGATCATTATGTTTAATGAATATTAATTATAATTGATTCTCCGAAGTGTGTGCCCCGACAACAGCAGGATAGACATTGATGATGACACAAAAAGCTAAAGAAAATGCAAAACGGGCAGTTTGTCCCATAAACGCTACCTTAGCTGAAGTGGATATGCTGAGGTCTTGCACGACATTGTGCCTGATGGCGTGTGTATACGGACATTGTATGACTTCAGTGTGTTCTTGTGCTGTTCCTTGCCTGTCAGAGGGGAGGAGTTTGTCTTTAGAGGAGGTCTGGAGTTGTGTCCATCCAAACTTCAGGTTGCGTTTGCAGCACAGTCCCTTGACGACCATTACACAGCAGGTAAAAACACAGCTTGTCATGCGTGAGCCTCCTCACCTGCATGAGTTTGTCTGACTGTACAGTATGTGTTTTCTGTGTCAGGAGCATCCACTTCTTGGCCAGCCTTTCTTCATGCTACATCCATGTAGAACTGAGGAACTGATGAGACCTCTACTGCAGCTGGCGAAAGAGCAACACAGGTATGATGTGTGTCATATTTATATACTGTATACAGTAGTATTATTTGGATGTGTGTGTGTGTGTGTGTGTGTGTGTGTACACAGGCCAATGAACTACATTTTGACATGGCTCAGCACGGTAGGTCCTCTGGTGGGTTTAGATGTTCCCCTGGAATACTCTACCCTGCAGCAGCTGCTGACTGAGACTGAAGCTGCTCCGTATCCTTTGTCCCCATCATGAGATGGGGAAGTCACGGCGAAGAACCGAGACAACAATCCAGCCTGGCTTTGCCGCACTCGCATCAAGCATGCCCAAAGCAATTTTTGAAGTGATTAACAAGAACGGTGGAGCTGCTCATTACTGAGTCCGACTGAGAACATTTTCTTTGTTCTGGTTTGGAGAGTTTTTTGTTATTTAAGCCATGGTCTTAAACTTTCGATCAGCCGATAAACAGCCTATTTCAGTTTAATTGTTGTTTTCAATAAATTACTTTTTCAAAGAGCTTTTTGTCTCACTCCCCTTCTTGTTTTGCATATTGTTCAACTGGTCTTAAGATTTTGATCAGGAGTGTATGTATATATATATATATATATATATACAGTATATATATTTTTGTGTGTGTTCAGTAAATAACATTCATCCATTTCATCAAATCATAACTTTATTTTATGCTTAGCTCAGAGCTAGTGAATACATTGTACACTGTTGTGTGGACTTTCTGCGCCATGGCGTACTACACTCTGTTGCATTCATTTGCAAAAGACTCCGCAGTTCTGTTGTAGTCTAGTGTCCTTAGTCTAAATTCACAAGACTGGTGGAGGGTGGAGGAGGAACCTCTGAACGTCTGACCGGGTAGACTACTGGCCTTGTCGGCTGCAGACCCTTAAATTGGACACAGCCAGTAGAAACATCTGCTTGCGAGCGAAGGATTTTAATAACAATCACTAAGGAAATAACACCAATATATTGCATATATGAAGTATGGTTATTGACCATTTATGTTCATAAATTTAAAAAATAACTACAAAAATTTCAGTCGAAATTTTGAACGGGCCTGCCCATGCAATTACCCCCGTTACGGTACTATGTTCATGTAGGTCACTACAGTATGTTATCACAACCTCGACAACATTGCCCACTGTATTGGTAATGTCGACATTGGAGTCGTTCCATCCACCGCTTTCTATGCTTTGCAATTGCTCTCTGCAGGACGCAGTGAGTATTGTATTCCTCACTAATTACTCGATCAAAGTTATTTTATCAACAAAGACAGCATTACCGTAGCACCCTGCTAATTTTACTTTATTGCATGCATTATAAAGTTCATCAATAGAAATACATTTGGTTCATTGCCTGAAGAATATTGTACAGTGTTCCCTCGCTCTATCGTGGTTCACTATCATGCATTTGCTGTTTTGCGGAGTCTTTTTTTTAATTACAGCTACTGAAAGCTGTTACAGGCCGAGCCTGGCCCTTTAAGAAGAATTGCATTGTGGGAAGTTGAGTGTCTATCTTCCCTCTCTCTGCCATCACCGCCCATGGTTTTCTCCGTCCTGATTGGCAGTAAGCCATTGTCAATCAACCTCCTTCGCGTCCGTCCTGCCATGTGTCCTGTGTCATCGCTAGCTTGTAAATGAATCTTCGGGTCGTCTGCAGCAATATATTTTAACAAGGATACAAAAACGCTACAGTACAGCGGAACGGCGCCAGGATGAAAAGGCATGGTCACAGGAGTGAAATATGCGTGAGAGGCTTAATAATTTCTTGTGTTGATCATTAAAATTCAAATGAAGGTTTTCAGAGAAATGTGAGAAAGTGTTATCTGTCTGAGAAAAGTGTATAAAGTGAATGGAGGGGGGGTTTACAGCCTTAAAACATATATAATAACATATATAAAAATTTAGTTGGCTACTTCGCGGATTTCACTTATTTTGGAAACCTATCTCTGCAATAAACGAGGGAACACTGTTTCAGAGTGAACTCAGAATGAAGTGGAAAGGTTAAAGACTGTATGGAATTGTTACATTTACATAGGTATGTTTCATTAAGAGTTGTCATTTAAGTTCGCTAAATTCGTGGTTCTATTTTAATGTTTAACGATGCTTTTATTTTGAAGGGATGTTTAGCGGTCACGGTTACATAAAATGTTGTGCTTTACAATTTTCTTCATATCCTTTTTCTTCTTCTTCTCATTGATTGGCGCATTGCATCATAGTACTCCTCGCAGCCATTGGCTGCCGAATGTAACTATGGTCATGGAAATGTATCGCTGTAAAAGCATTCATTTTCTTTTGAAAATATACTGAAGTAAAACTAAAAGTCGGCCCTAACAAAAGTAGTAAAGTAAGTGTACACAAAAAGTATAAATACTACAGTATACAAGAGTAGTTATAGGAAACGCTGTAATGTAAATTGCATACTTTGTTCTAGCGGAACACTTTCAGTATGCGGCAGCATACAGACAGGGGACACACTTGTATCAACTACTATGGCGTGCGTTTCTATCTTTTGCCTCTGCAGTGCTGGAGAGTGTCCGTTCAAACCCAAGTGTAATGTGTTGCTACAGCCAACAGATGGTACTGTTCTCCATTTTAAGGCCCTGCGGCTGCTGCGGTATGCTGTGACCTAAGTAATAAATCCAATTCAATGTTGGCAGATCTGCGTATGGGTGATGACATTTCGTGGGCGTCAAAATGTTCAAATTATCACCACCTTAACCAATAAGAAGCCACGGTTACACTTTAAAATGGTAAACATGTGTTATACTCCTACACAAGGTTAGCTTGATTTCAGATGTTATCTGTGTGGCCGCCTGCAGGTACGTAGAGAACTCTTTGACCCGCCTGAAAGGAACTTCCAGCCATCAGCAGGTTTCTCTCTACAGGACACTTTCAGATGATGCAAGAAGCCCTTCAACTGACATGGAAAAACAGACGGCCCGGTCCCACATCAACGCTTCCCCCGCCCCCTCTTGCTACATGACTTTCCATCCCTTCTCTGTTCTAGTTTGGCCTCACTTCCCTCAGTCCCATTTGGCTTCATGCCCTTCTCTAGCTCCTCTCATAATAAGCTTTATGAAGAGGTTGGATACATTAGAAAGTGATGATTGTTATGCTGACAGCATATTATTAATAGCACTTATTGAACATCCATCAGATTGCTGTCTTATATCAGTGTATATGCACATTTGCACCAAATGTCCCGTTTGCTATGATGTCAATTAACCTCTTAAAATCCAAAATATTTTTTTTTTTCTCTGCATCTATAAGGTCTACATGGATGAGCTTGTTATCGGAGCGAAGAACTAAAGTATGTGTTTTGAAATAACTGACATACAGTATCAATAAGGGTACACCATAATTTGGTAGATACCTCAGTTTTAAGGTGAATTAATGATTTTTAAAATAAAACTGCTGGCAGATAATTCTCCAATAAATAAAATCTTGTCACATTATTACCATTTTTGTCTTCTATTGCGAATTTTTTTTGGAATAAATTCCACATATTACGACTTTTTTTTTTGGAAAATTTTATATTTTTGGATGTCCAAACTGACTTTTTTCCCAATTTTTCTTTCTCTCGACCAAACTGCCTGAGTCAGACAAACAGTGAGTGTGTGACAAGGAGGCACAACCATATAATTGGCAGAGGTGGGAGAAGGTCCATGTTTTGCAAGTCTCAAGTCTTTAACCCCAAGTCTCAAGTAAAGACATGCACGTCTCAAGTCAACACAAGACAGGCCGAGTCAAGTCCGAAGTCATAGGGTTGAGATTTTTGAGTCCTTCCAAGTCTCAAGCACTGTTAAATGTTTAGCAAATAAAATACCATGACCTCATGGTTTGCAAATGCAAATTAAATTCTCCTCGGTAGCATGTTGACACATCCTGGTGTTAATGACTGCCACTATCCAATAGCCTGGCTCTTACAGTGAGCCACACCCTCCTTGCTGCCATTGCATTCAATGAGAAAGATTTGGTGGGAAAATTTGTTGTCCTGCTGGAAAACTTTGAATGGGGACACATTTTACTCAACACACTCACTGAAAAGTGTTTTCAAGCCATCCGACTAAAGTCCGAGTCTTGATGCCAAAGTCCAAGTTTAGTTGCGAGTCTTTGATTGCATTTGCAAGCTGAGTCCACAGTCATCAATATTGTGACTGACTCGTCTGACTCGAATCCAAGTCACGTAACTCAAGTCCACACCTCTGAAACTGGAACCCAAAGCATATGGAAAGGAAAAGGTCAAAAATGTATTAACAAAGGGTGCACGTACGTCAACAGGCAAAAAAAATGGAAAGCACAAAGCGACAGCAACATAAGGTCGCTGTGATATGATACATACAAGGTTCTAGGAATGTGAATTGGCATATTTTTATAAGGGCCTAATTGAAAACACAAAACAGGTGTGCAGCAGGTAACAGTGAATGGCTCCGCCCCAAGAACTGCAAAAAAGGGTACTGCACAGAGAAGAGAAAAAATCATGAGAGAGTTCAATGTTACATAATCAGTAGGGCTGTACTCCAGATGCAGATGTGTGAGGCCGAAAAACAGTTAGTCTCTTTAACGAGCGCAGGTACAACAAAGCCAACAAAGGAGAGAGCAGCAGTCACCAGCTGAGCTTTGTCTTGAACTGGCAAAAGGCATCACGAAAACGTACTGTTGTAACACAAAGAAAAGCATATGACCAGGCTGAATGGCAGGGAAACAACCGGGCAGACTACTAGAAGATGTCCAAAAACTAGAAGGAATCCCAGCGAGCGTGTCCTCTGAACATGGAAGTAAGAACCGGCATCTCCCAGCTGCAAACAATCGCTTTTACGTAGCCAGCCCAAAGTGGTAGAGAAGGCAAGGGCGTACAAAGTGCAGAATGTAGAACGTTAATGGTCCCAGTTCTGTTGGAGGTTTCTTCCTGAGGGTTTCTCCTTTCCGAAGTGCTTGCTGGTGAGGTTCAGATGGTTTTTGGTTATGGTCTTGAACCAGTCGTCAGCACTGCTGTATGACAAAATGTACCATAACTTTATTACAATCAAAGAAGGTGGTGCATGCAAAAACACAAAGCTTGAAAGTGCAAGCATAAGCATTATATAAGCAATAATACTGTGAGATTGTTTTAGGATTATCTTTTGTAACTTTTGTTATAGGCAGAAGCAAATGCTTGAGGTCACGGGCCAGAAGGGGGCCCCCAAGGGCTGACCAACATGGAATCACAGACTAGTGACAAGAGCTATGGCAGTAATCCCACTAATGTGTGCCTGTCAAGTACTGACTGTGGAGAGTTTGCAGTGGCAGTGGTTGGTCGGCGCACAACTCCCGAGGCCCCACCCCCAACCTCTCGCTCTTGCAGCAAGTAGCCGGGTGCGTCTTGCTAATTTAGCTGAGAGCAGCTTAGGCCCTCTCTGCATGGAAAGACTTTGGGCGACTTAAAACGGCGTGAATGTAGTAGCTCATGAAAATCACTCCTTGGATGTTGTTGGTAAACACGATGGAGCAGAATCAGCATCAGTGTACAGCAAAAGTGTCCTACGTTTTTGGGCCACATTGTGAAAAATGAACTGACGCAAGGGCCACTTTGATATTTTGCAAAGCAAACGTAGATATGCTAAGACGTTACAGTACATATATTTCAAGAAAAACCTGCATCTCAGCTTTGAGATGCAGTGTTCCCTCGCTCCATCGCAGTTCACTTTTCGCGGAGTTCCTGTTTCGCAGATTTTTTTTGTTCAATTTTTGTGCTTTTTTTTTTTTTTTACAGCATATGAACGCTGGCCCTTTATGAAGAACTGCATTGTGGGAAGTTTAGTGTTGTAGTTCTGTGCTTTAGCGCGAGGTGGCGGTGTCTCTATTCTCTCTCTTCTGTCTGCAACAGCCATAGTCTTCTGCATCCTGATTGGCTGTAGACCATTGTCAATCAATCTCCTTCATGCCATCTCTTGTTGTGGTCATGCCTAGCAAAATAGCTAACCATGTGAGCTCCTTGCTAACCGCCAATACTGTAAACAATAGAAGAAACAGAAGAAGCTAACCGCGTGTGACTCTGGACGCTATACGGTTGCACGTTTTCTCCCCGACAAAACCAAAAATGTCGAGGAAATGTTCTGCACCCAAAAGGCAGCCATCACACAAAAAGTTGGACTTCTGTACATGCTGAAGGAAGGCAGAAGTCACGCAGCCGTAGGGCGCAATTACGGAAGACTGTCAATGAATCTTCGGTTCATGGAGGACGACAAGGAGGAGTAAAATACGACAACAGGAGCAATATGTTTTAACAAGGATACAAAAACGCTAGAGCCGAATGGTGCCAGGATGAAGAGGCAGCCAGAGGAGTGAAATACGTGTGAGTCGCTTAATAATTTAATGTGTCCAACCTAATAGGTTGATCATTAAAATTAAAACGAAATTTGAACTTTGAGAGTGTTTAAACAAAAGACAAATGTGTCTGAGAAAATTGTACAAAGTGTATGGTGAGGGGTTTGACAGCCTTAAAACATACAGTATATAATAATTGTTGGCTACTTCGTGGATTTCACTTATTCGGGGCTATTTCGGGAACCTATCCGATATAAATTATACCGATAAACGAGGGAACACTGTATACAGCAGTGGTTTATTGCAGTTAAATGGTTCCAGACCTGACCGTGAAAACTGAATTTCTGCAAAGTAGGATTCAATATTAATTAAAAAAATATTTTTGTAGTTAGGGAATAGAAAAGCTGTTCATGACTTTGTAAATAAAATGTTTTTACATTATTAGGGCTCTCTAGACATGAAATAACACCCCTATAGTCACCTTTATACTCATATTACCCAGTATAGTAGACACAATAAGCAGAAATAAGGCATTTAAGACATAATTAAGACCTGTGTGTTTCAATAAATGTGTTCCGGACGTGTGGACAGGAAGTGACGTCGGGATTCAGAGTTGAGTTTTAGCTGAAATAACACCACAACATAACTCAACTGACTGACCCGATGACTATTATTAATATATTATTAGTGTGCCTACTGTGAGATAAGTAATTCTAAAGTAATATACAGTAAAAGCCCGTGGTTGGCTATTAAGTCTGGTGTGTGTGTTACTAGTGACACCTAGTGGCCAGTGTAGACTACAGTTCCTAAACGTCTTGTATTGCCTAAAACTGTATTTGTATATTAGTTCATTTCGGACATTTTTATGTTTGAAAATGCTTAATTTAGGCCAACAATATGTAACATTTGCTTAAATATGCTTTTTTTTTTTTTTTTACTAATAATAGGTCGTAGTCAACCTCGAAACAGCAATAATTTATTAAAATTATATTTTTAAAATGTGCTGCCGGACAATAAAAACAAAGATGCGGGCCACAAATGGCCCCCCGGCTGCATTTGGACATCACTAGTGTACGGGAGCAGGTAGGTTTGGAGGGGGAGGAGCGAGCCATGTGTTGAAAATAGACATTTTTACGGACACATCTATTAGTTGTGTTTTTAGTTGAGGCAAGACCAGAGAAAAATCCTTGACTTTTACCCCTGTGGTTGTCGTGCACACTGGAAGGAGCGTTGCAAGGGAGGGAGAGACAGGCTTATTGGGAGGAGGAGGTCTCAATAATGAAAGCACTTCACTGCTTAGTTATCACTGTCCATTTCATAGGATACCATCAAGGATACCATCTTTATCCTTGATGGTGTTTGATACAACCATTGTTGATTTCTCCTCTTTCTAAGCATTTTACCATGTCTAATTTCACTTAATTTTTCACTTTCCAAAAAATGTTACACATTTGTAATCTCCCCAAGTACGAGAAAAACACGGGACAAAATAAAAAAAAAATAGTGGTGTACATACTGTATGTTTCCACTTGCACACTTCCACACTAAAAAACAAATTCTGGCTCCAAACGCGCACACAGACTGACACATTCGCACATCCCATGGAGTTTGTCCTGTGACCTTGATGAGCACCATATGCTCCACCATTTTCTGACTGTGAATCCCCGCAGTCAATGCCTCGTGTGCACACGTGGACACACGCTCGCTTTCATACCGTTAATAGAAAGAATGCCACTCATTATAAACAATGAATGTGTGGCATAAACCTACTAGCATATGCAATAAATACACCCACATCTTCTCAACATAATTGTTACATCACACTCACTTTTCACGGACTCTTATGGTCCACACAGGCAGATGGCCAGGTGGTCCAGGAGGAATGGAGGAGGAGGAGAAGGGTAAAAAAGGAAGCAGGAACTAAGATGACTCAGAAAATAGATTACCATGTACTGTTCATGATCTTGCTTAAGATGCTCAGCTAGCATATATACCATTGTAGCATATATTGTAGCATATATACCATATATACCGTAGTAGAGTGCTCCAGCTAGTAGTGTAGTGTTCCACGCCTACCAGTGAATGACAAATTGAGACAACCATAAAAATGCCCATTTTTAACACACTACTCACTTCCCACCCACCAAACCCTCCTGCTAGCTTGACGCTGACATTTTCTTTCGATGAATCGGAGTCAGGAGCGCGACAGCCGTGCTGACATCTGCTGTGGCTCTAAAGTAGGGGTGTTCAAAATGCAGTCTGGGGGCCATTTGTGGCCCACGGCTGTTTTTTTACTGGCCCACCGCACATCCTAAAAAGAAAAACTTTTTTTTTTAAACTACAGCAGAAATGGAGGCTCTGCAGTCATTTTAGAAGAATACAGTCAAAATATTAAAATTAAAAAGTTGTAATCTAATGAGAAAAAGTGGTACTTTTACAAGAATAACGACTTAATATTATGAGGAAAAATAACATGTTTGTATAATAAAGTTGAAATATTAAGGAAAAAGGGATTTTTTTAATTATGAGAAATAAGTTGTAATGTAACAAGGAAAAATCCTAATTTTTTGTGTTTTCCCCTTGTTGTTGACTGGAAAGGACCTACATTGGCAAGAGCTCTGCTGACGATACTAGAAATTTGAACTATTTTGGTGCTTTCCTGACTACACTTCACGAACACAAGATCAGAACTGCTGGCTGACTCCCTCAATTTTAACTCGGATAGGCGAGAGGTACATAATAATAAACCAGTTACAAGTGCTGATCGCTACTAGCAAGTCAAGCTCATTGGCTAACTGCTGAAGTTGAAAGCGGTTGCCTAGCAAAAATGTTAAACACAAAGCGAGACGATACTGTCCCTGGAAATACGGATTCAAAATCAGAAATAGGGTCAGTCTGAGCATCGGATGAGGAGGACGATGCCTCGAAAGAAAAAACAGAATTCCAAAAGATTCTCGAGTTTGGTATTTTTACACACCCTTGAGAAGAAGATAAATGAGAGGTTTCTCCCATCTTCCACACCTCCCGGCACAGAAAATATTCTAGAGAGCAATAATCTGATATTAGTACATGCCTTGAAGAAGGAGATGAATGACATCCAAGAGCGTATTGCAGCACAAACAGAGAAAGAATTGAGGTGTTCAATCACAAACAAAGCATAA
Source organism: Dunckerocampus dactyliophorus (assembly GCF_027744805.1). Classification (NCBI taxonomy): domain Eukaryota; kingdom Metazoa; phylum Chordata; class Actinopteri; order Syngnathiformes; family Syngnathidae; genus Dunckerocampus; species Dunckerocampus dactyliophorus. The sequence goes on along the minus strand of NC_072820.1, from coordinate 24,571,569 downwards.
TTTTTACAAACAAAGCAAGAATTTTAGTATCTGCAATCACAGATTCAATGTGTACAATCGCAGAACAACAGCCTCATCGAACAGGCCTTGGGGGTCCAAAGCAAGGACTGAGCACTGAGCAAGGATACCAAGGCATTAAGAGAGAAAATCGAGGAGTTGCAAGATGAAAACGCTGCTTTACGTGCTGCTCTTAAGGAGGTTAAAAACCCTATGGAAGAAAATAGAGCATTATGCAATGATGTCAAGGTTCTGCAGGATGATATCAAGGCATTATTGGAAGATAATGCTGCTTTACGTGCTGCTCTCAAGGAGGTTAAAAACCCTATGGAAGAAAATAGAACATTATGCAATGATATCAAGGTTCTGCAGGATGATATCAAGGCATTATTGGAAGATAATGCTGCTTTACGTGCTGCTCTCAAGGAGGTTAAAAACCCTATGGAAGAAAATAGAACATTATGCAATGATGTCAAGGTTCTGCAGGATGATATCAAGGCATTATTGGAAGATAATGCTGCTTTACGTGCTGCTCTCAAGGAGGTTAAAAACCCTATGGAAGAAAATAGAACATTATGCAATGATATCAAGGTTCTGCAGGATGATATCAAGGCATTATTGGAAGATAATGCTGCTTTACGTGCTGCTCTCAAGGAGGTTAAAAACCCTATGGAAGAAAATAGAACATTATGCAATGATATCAAGGTTCTGCAGGATGATATCAAGGCATGATTGGAAGATAATGCTGCTTTACGTGTTGCTCTCAAGGAGGTTAAAAACCCTGTGGAAGAAAATACATCCTTATGCAATGCTGCCTTGCGCCCCACTCTTGAGGAAGAGAAAGAAGCAAAGGAAAATATCACTGAGCAAATGAAAAATATAATTGATGAAATGGATCAGAATGCACAAATGAATGATGTGATCCTCACAAAGCTCTGAATTACACCCAGGCCAAGAGATAGGCCAGTCCAAACCAGAGGAGAACCAGGTGAAATGGATGCTCCTTCAACAAAGCAAAAGATTACCAACTTCCTACATTCAAAGGAGGTGGATGAAGATATCAACACCATCGATACTTGCGTCCCACTATAAGGCAGAAACAACACCACACCCATCATCATCGTTAAGTTCACCAACAGGGAATTCAAAACTGCACTGCTGAAACAGGGAAAGAAACTGAGAGGTACAAACGTCTACATGAATGAGCATCTGACAAAACGCAACACTGACAAGATCAAAAGTCAAACGTTATTGAATGTAATCTGCATGGTTCTTTCATGGTGGGTTGTAGCCTCCATTTTCCTTGTTGTTATGGTAATATGATCTTTAATATGCATCCAGATCAAGCACCCTTGCTTCTACTCGTCCTCCATTTAGTTTAATGTAGATTTTACCGTTGGTGCTCCAAGTACCTTGAATCTTTCCCTGCTTCCTCAAGTCTCGTGCTTTCCTGGCGATGTCAGCATTCGTTTTGTCAGATGCCCATTCACGTAGACGTTTGTACCTCTCAGCTTCTTTCCGTGTTCCAGCAGTGCGGTTTTGAATTTCCTGTTGGTGAACTTAACGATAATGTTGTTTCTGCCATACAGTGGAATGCATGTATCAATGGTGTTGATATCTACATCCACCTCCTTCGATTGTAAAAAAACTGGCCGTTTGTTTCCTTCGTTGAAGGAACATTCATTTCGTTTGGCTGTCCTCTGTTCTGGACTGCTATGTCCTGATAGCCCATGTGCCCTAAGTGATGCAATTTTGATGTTGGAATGGTGTTAAATTGGATAAAAAATTAGGAAATAGTTGACGGCCAAAGAATGGGGCAGAAAGAAATACGCAGAATATTAAATGTGTAAATTTGATAAGGATGGCAAAAGGTCACCGGGGGGATGAACCCACAACCACAGGTTGGCAGATGACCACACCTGAGCCATGCTTCCATGATACAATGTTAGGTGTGACATGATTTCCCACCAGTAGGGGGCTTCAGATAGATTATCCATTCATTTTGCATGAGGAAATTGTCACAGAAAATATAACATTACAGGAAAGTCCTGATAGATAGTCTACATGTCCTGAATGAGTGGAGCATTTTGTTGTCGGAATGATTTTAATCGGTTGAGAAATGTAGGCGTCGATAGCAAACTAAAAAGGGTGGAATTTGAAGTAAAGATGACTAAATGTTGAAATATGCAAATAAGTTCAATGACTGCGGTGCGATTAAGGATCAAACCAGCAATGATGGGGTTTGGAGACGACCAATCTACCACCAGAGATCCCCTTGTCCCCTTGTCCCCTTGTACAATATGTGAAATGTTACAGCAATGGAAAATGTAAAATTACTTTCCAGCAGTAAGTGGTCTTCTTCTTCATTTTGTTTTTGTCCAAACGTTGGAAAGTAAAAAAGTAGACTGAATGTTTCTGCTGTTTCTAAATAGGGTGAATGACCACGGCGGGATCAAGGATCAAACCAGCAACCACCACGTTGGTAGTCAACCACTCTATCACCTGAGCCATGTCACGCTTCCAGTAATGGAAAATCATTTTTTCCACCACCAATAGGGTGCGCCAAACAAATCGCCCATTCATTTTCCATGGTAAAACTGTCACAGAAAACATACAATTGCAGTAAATGCGGGAATTCTTAGGAAAGTCCTGGTAGATAGCCTACATGTCCTGAATGAGCTGAACATTTTCAGGTTGGATTGGTTTGAGTCGGCTGAGAAATGTGGGAGCAGTTGGGGGGGCAAAAAATGAGGCAAAATAAGAAGAAGTAGAGGAATAAACAAACAAAAAATGGTCTAGTATGTGCTGACCTGAGCTCAAATTAAAAAGATGGTTTGCTAAAAACAGAGACTTATTTATCACTGATTATTACATATATTTATGTTATTTCTATTTATACATTTTACTATCACAAATCATTATGCTTTTCTTTTACTATTCAAGATTAGTATCGTATTGTGGTATATGCTTCTTCCTATGATGTACTTCGGTCTCATTTTGTTAGGCATGTTGCCAATAAATGAACCATTCCCATTCCCATTATCAACCAGCAATGATCCCATAGTCAGTGTGGCCAATCAGGCCATGAAGGGCAAAAAGGAAGACACGGAGAAATTATTTGATAGATTCATAGATGCTTTACAAAAGAAAGTGGCTGTTATTAAAATAGTGCGTGTATCCATCGTGTGCTTTGTCTGATGGATCTGCTCACTCTCATTGAACTGCCCTTCATATACCCTCCCCAAGCAAACACACGCACACACACACACAACAAATACTCAGATGCCTGCTGTGGTCCTAAGAGACATCCACAGAGTAGCAGCTGCTGTCCACACACACACACACGCACGCACGCACGCACACACACACACACACACACACACACACACACACACTGTGTCCTGCTGACATGCTTGTTTGCCATTTGTAAGGGCTGGTAAACATCGATACGCCTCCCTTCACACACAACTGCTATTCTGTGATATGAGCCTCAAGGATTTAATTATTCCTTTTTTTATTGAAGGGTAGAATGGTCCAAGGATGAATAGATAGCTGCATGACATCACCTGCTCAGGGACACTGTGAACCTGTCAGCAAAATACTAAATGAGTCCAAACTTATTTGGGCTGGATTCATAAAGAATCAGTTATCTGGGCGAAATGATCTTGATACATGGAGAAAGCTTTTGGCAAACGTTCAATCAGACCTCTCACTTTGTGCTGTCTTTGGGGTCCCATAAAGCAATGGGACCGCATACAGTGTGTTTGGGGACATTATCAACAACCAAAGACTAGTGATGTGAAATCTTTGAAATTAATTCTCAAATCTAAATATTGATACTTTTGATATTTCAGTAATTTCAGGTAATTCCATTCCATCCATTTTCTTCTGCTTATCCGGGTCGCGGGGCAGCAGGCTCAGTAGAGAAGTCCAGACTTCCCGGTCTCTCGCCACCTCTTCCAGTTCTTTCCCAGGAAAGCTGTGCGACATAATCCTCCAGCATGTCCTAGGTCTGCCCCAGGGCCTCGCCTGAACTCACCTGGGATAGGCTCCAGCATACCCCAGCGACCCTAATTATGATAAGCGGCATAGAAAATAGATGGATGGATTTCCCTAACAAACATGTATACGAATGAAAATACACTCAATATCATGTGAAAAAAACAACATTTTTAAGAACGTCCCCACGAACTCCCCACGAACAAAGGGTACACGCTCAGTGACAGATTTTTGCATTGCTAAAGTAGGGGTTTTGTCACATTGCTACATGTTGGGCCAGAAAAAGTGTGTGCTGAAATGCTAAAAGGCTAATGTGCTATTTCTGTCGTTACAGAGTCACGTTTTGATGAACAAACAAGCAGTACACATCTCTTTTCTTGGTCATGTGTACAACAGTTGTACTGTCACGATGTGCGTTGCCTGTGTGACAGCTCATTTCGGTTCCCTTTTTATGCCTTAGTTTCTGTTGGTTGCCTTTATTTTGTAGTACTTTGAGTTATGCTTGTTTTTAGTTCTGCGTCGCGCTCCTTTGTTTGTTGGAGCATTGTCGTGAACTGGTCTTGTGTGGGTTCCTGCCGCTACACAGCAGCCTTAATAATTAAAAAGACTTTTGCCTGCACTTTGAGTCTCATCTCACGCATCCTGGGGTCGTGCCGCAATGCCAAGAAGTGGCAATATTGGTGCTATTAAGAGGTGGATTGTGTCACTTAGGTCCCCACTGTGGGCCCAGGTGCCAAATGCACCACCCACCACTGATTCACGTACATGTTTGTGGCACGTGCATGTGCACAGAAGCAGTCTCACAGACGCGAACAACACATTGGAGTCATTATGTGGTTAGGCTGTACATTCAGAACTTTGCCAAATCGCTTTCATTCGCTGACAATAAACATAACTAATGCGTGTGCATGTGTTGTGTCATAGGTTCTCAAAGCAGGAAGAGGCAGGATATAATGCTATTCCTACGTCCGAATGTTGGCGCCCTCTAGACAGCTGGAGGAATCTCGACGTGGACATACAGGAAGTCGACCGCTTTTGTCGACTTAAACTGTGAGAGCCATTTCTATGAAAAATATGATACAGTATTGTTAATTTCATCATTAAAGCAAAAGCTGTCTTCTGACACAGCATTAAAACATGTACACAGTTTCTTCCTTTTCAGTGCAAATTAAGCTTCAAAATAAAAGCATAGCTGTGTTAGCCTGGATTCAACCATATCAACTAACAAAATTCACCCATTTGAGTTAGGTTTTTGCCAGCGTTTATCTGTTTGTTTGTTGGTTTGTTTGTGTTCAATATAACTTGAAAAGTTCTGAATGGATTTGGATGAAATTTTCAGGAATTGTCAGCAATGGGAAATGGAAGAACTGACAAAATTTTGTGGGTGATCTGGATCACCGTCTGGATCCAGGAATTTTTTCAAAGGATACTTTAACATTGCGAAATAGGACCATTTTCTGCATTGGGACATACAGTATAACTCCGCAAAAAATGGTCAGAGCACTTGGAAAAAAAAATACAGACACAGACACGTTTCCAACAGATTCTACAAAATATCAAAGACTTATACAAAAAATGTAGGATTATTATTTTGGTGTGAATCACAGCATGGGTGGAACTGTGGCTTTTGTAGTTTTTCTTTTACATTTATAGATTTGCGCATGTGTGAAAGCTTTATTGCCATTGTAGTCAAAACATACAACAAAATGAGCACAGCAGTGCTGTTAGATTAGAGGATAAAATTATGAAAACATAGGAATCTAAATAAAAATATGTAGAAATGGAGGAAAACCATGTCAAGCATGCAAAGTTGAAATAAATGTGCCACAAATGGCTATTTTCAGTGTCAGTTTTGGTTATGTCAGCAACTGCTTATGTTGATGTCAGTCAGCTTGTTGGAGGGGTGTTGACTTAAACAAGTTGGTTAATGTATTTAACCATTTTTTAAATTTTATTTAGAACTAGAAATAAAAGAACACTACCATAAAATAATCCCTCTCCACTTTGCGCTCCAACTTCACTGTGTTCTTTTTTTCTAAACATATTAATTTATAAATCATCGCTGTTTTGTAGTTGACTACAACCTATTATTAGACAAAAATATGCATATTTAAGCAAACTGTATGTATATTTTTGCCTAAATGAAGCATTTCAAGCATAACAATGGCTTAATGGAGTAAAATACAAATATTAGGCATTCAGGAGAAGCGTTCAAAGACATTGTGATGATATGTTGTATTTGACCCTAGTCACTAAGATAAGTAAGTATTGTTGCACGGATGAGACGACAAGAAGTACTGTATAGAACAGGAAGTAAAAAAAGAAGAACAACAAAGAACTCTCCCAATGCTCATATGTGTAAGTCTATACTGTGTTTTGTTTGTCTTGTTTTCTGTGATTACTATATTGGGTAATAGGAGAGTAAGGTGGCTGTACGGGTGTTATTTTATGTCTGGAGGGCTTTTAAAAATGTTAAAAAACGTATTTACAATGGATTACGGAACGGATTGAGTAAGGAACTCAAACAATGCACTAAAATGAGTGACTTCAAGAAACAGTACAAGCAGTTGATGTTTACAAAGTACAAGGAAGAAGAGTCCTGAAGCATTGTGTACATACAATGCTACAGTATGTCTAACCACTCTTACACTGACTATATATTTATTATTATTTAGCATGATTATTCATCACATTTTCCTATGTATTGAAACTGGCAAAGAGTACATTTGGAATACAGGAAGTGAACAAATGCATAGCAATTGATATGAAATGGATGGGGGGTAGAATTAAATAAGTTCTGCTTCTTCCTACTCCTCTTTGAACATGTAGAACTGTGAATTGTACTGTGTGATGTATTCCAATGTAACTTGTATGCATGTTCAAAATAAATGAAACCATTACCATTACCATTACAAGGTCGTAAGCTGGTTTTCTATGCTCTAACTATGAAAACATTCAGAAATCTACTTCGGGGAAATTCACTTATCAAGGTCTGGTCAGGAACCAATTAACCACAATAAACAAGGAATTGCTGTATCTTGTGACAAAACAACGCCATTGCCAAGGTTTGAAATGAAAAAATGAAAATAATGCATATTTCAATAGACTTTTTGCTCATGTATTGTAAGTGCTGTACATCCTATGTCAAGACTGGAAGTGAAGCATACTGATAACCATGACTGAACGACTTTGTGCTACTTCCTTCTCGCTCCCACACGCACACGCATGCACACACGCGCACACACACACAGTGAAATGTTCCGGTGTTGAAATGATAAACTGTAGCAGATCATTATGACAGTCAGTGAATGAAGATGTTGCGCTGCTCAGCCATGGTACACTTGTGCCTGCTGACAGCCATGGCTTGAATGTGTAGTATACATGTGCGTAGTATGCTGGGAATGTTTGGTATGTACTGTAATTTACCTTTAAAACCATCAACATACCAATACTATTCAACAGGGAAGTCAATCAGACATTTTCATTATCACTGAAGCACATTTGTTAGCTTGCTTGTCAATGTGTAGAAGATGAAGAGGATGCTTGTTCAGCTTTGCCTTCCGCCTCAGCTCTTAATTTACCGGTCAATCTACAGTATGTTCCCATCCTCACCTATGGTCATGAGCTTTGGGTCATGACCGAAAGAACGAGATCGTGGATACAAGCGGCTGAAACGAGTTTCCTCCGTAGGGTGGCTGAACTCACCCTAAGAGATAGGGAGAGGAGCTCGGTCATCCGGGAGGGGCTCAGACAGTAGAGTCGCTGCTCCTTCACATCGAGAGGAGACAGTTGAGGTGGTTCGGGCATGTCTCCCGGACACCTCCCTGGTGAGGTGTTCCGGGCATACCCAGGTAGCAGAAGGCCCCGTGGCAGACCTAGGACATGCTGGAGGGAGTATGCCTCACAGCTGGCCTGGGAACACCTTGGTGTCCTCCGGTGGAACTGGAAGAGGTGGCCGGGGACCGGGAAGTCTGGACTTCCCTGCCAAGACGCTGCCCCCGCAAAACGGACCCGGATAAGCGGAAGAAAAAAAATGGATGGATGGCACTTATCAGGGTCGATTCTGGAGCAAATGAACCACGATGAACGAGGCATTATTGTAGTTTGTTTTATTTTCGTGTATGTGAATGTAGTGACTGATCGTCTTTGTCGTGTCTTTGTTTGTGTTTGGTTATGCTGTAATCCTCTCTATTTCATTCCAGTCGAGGGAGCATCAACTAATTAAACATCACTGAAGGTGGATGTAGAAGTCATGGTAACAGGAATGATGCCAAGTAATCCTGTGTTTAATCCCACTACAAACATGTCAAGGAAACGAAGGACTTGATTATTTGAATGTGGAAAGCAAACCATGAACTGTATCAACAAGGACCCAACAAACAGACGTCACAAATGTACTGGTAATACAACTTTGAATTTCCTCCACACGTCAGGGAAGTTGTTCATCATAGGTCAAGGGTGACGAAAGTCCAGTCTGGGGGCCATATTTGGAAGTAGTTCCCACCAACCGCGTATCATTTAAATGAGATCTCAATCATTTTGTTACTTTCCAGTGTTCGTGTTAATGACTCACATTGCCTCAAATGACTGAAGTATCAAAGTAGATATGTTTTCATATGAAAAACTATTTCACTGCATAACGATCGGGTGTCGGATGTATTGATATTTCAGTATTGAGCCACACCTCACTAGTGTGTGCCTGCGCAGCCACACTGAAAATAACATTGCTTATTAGTTCACTTTTTGCACTTCTTTACGTCTCCCAAGCAGAAGTGCCGTAATCATAAAAAGCTCAGAGAGAGGCGCCACGCCCACCAATACTGGCCGCTAGACTGTGGCGACCATTATTAAGGATAAAGATGATTGAATGCCAGAGGGGTCATGGATTCTGTGTGCTGTTACAAGGACATCTTAGAGGAGAAGGGCAGCTTATCCTTCCAGACTAGCCTGGGACAATATTTTAGCATATTTTAGGCAACACTGTACAAAGAAGGCATGCTCGTACTGATAATATAACAGTCACATGCGCACGGCATAACCCGCCACTTGATCTAACCTGACATGCAATCTTCTTTAACGCTTTAAATTCCAAATTACAAGCCTGCTACTGAACGTCACGGTTCATTCCCTCACGTGGCGTAATGAAATGATTCCATATGACACCTCCAATTGGTGCCTTTTGGAGGTGTGCCCAGCAGACGCGCCCGCTGTCACACCAGCTTTACAATGAAATTGGAATGAGGGGGTAAATTAATCAGCCAGAAAATAAAGATGCTGTATATTCTTTGAATTGTCTGAAAATCACTCATAACATTACCATTTTATGTGTAAAAAGTTTGTAGAAATTTTTGGAGATGAAATTCTTCTCAACCTAATAGAGGCCACAAGGACCACTTAGTTAAATAATACATTTCACCGCCCCTTGTGTGTCCATTAATCTCCAATTATGAGAAGGAATAAGACTCACACTCCAATTGAAGTTTTACAAAATGTACTGAAAATAAGTCAGACAGAATAGTTTCACAAAAATGTCCCTCCTAATGTCCTGACCAAAACGAGAGAGATATTCTCCCCCCCCCCTTTAAAGCTCACAGCTTTTTATAGGGGTTCCTCCAGACGACTGACGAATGCTCTCTTGACAAGATACCTATCTGTAACATTCCTTGTGAGTGCATGTGTGGCAGTAACAGCTGAGAGTCGTGTTTTTTCTGATGTCGTAGTCTCGCATCAACATCTTTTTCTGTGCAAAATATAACACGCACTCCCAGCACAACACATCCTATCTTTGACCCACTTGCCCCATTCTCTGACCATATCTTACTGCTGACTGCTGACTATGTGAATGCACTTTATCTTTATGTGTTTCTCTAACCTGCCATCATCCATTTTCTATGACACTTATCCTATTTCTATAACCTACTTAATTAAATGTTCATCCTTGTTCAAGCCTTGTGTCGAAAATAGAATTTTTTATGGCTGGTAAGTGTGGAACGTAACTCCTGTGAAAAGTGGGGGTCTACTGTACATGCATGGCAGGCGCTGTTAGAAATGGCCTTGCTGAATAAACCAAAGGTCTACTAGTTTGATTTCTGACCGCAACTGTGCGTAACACTGTGCCATTTTGCACCTGCCTTTTAAATGTGCTAAATATAGATGAAAAAACACAGGCCGCAAACATGTTTCAGATATGATAAATCACATTGCACATGTAAAATGCTTACACGTGCATCTCCACCTCCGGGTATTTTGGGCGTTCTGATAATCTGCATATACACTGCATATTCATGAAAGGAAACATGCAAAATGGATTGCAAGTGCTGTTTTACTCATTTGACAGACACAATCCTCAATGCACCCTCAAGTTTGCACGTGTTTTATTCACACAAACCTTCAGTAAATAAAAAAAAAATGTATGGATAGGTACTTTGTTTATTTCCATTTTTTTCTGCCTATTGAAATGAAAATGAACAAAGTCACAGCAATGACAGTGTGGCATGTAATTGTCATGATTGATCCAGTCTACTTGATTTGTACATTGTGTATCCCCGCCAGTATAAAAGTCCAGACTACAGATTTGTTTAGAACAAACTCGGTGAAAAGCAATTAGCTTGGCTCCTTGACACAGCCTCGGTCAATATTTCTTTCAACACTGCAGCAGCCTTTATTTGCGATTGAAAAGCTTTGAATTAGCTGTCACTGATAGCTGTCACAGCAGATCAGAGATGCACAAAGCACAACCTGCTGAGAAGGTCATAGAAGTGGCCGTCCATTCAATTTAATGACATTGTCAAGTACAACTCTAAGCATGATGACCCGACAAAAACACAAGTTCTGACTCTCGGAATTACTTGCAATATGATATTATTGCACTGTTTTGTCAGCGCAAGCTAATTAATAGCATGATTCAGCAATTCAACTTTTAAAAGGGTGTGTTGCTATGGTAACTGTTAAGTGACACTTGAACAATATACACAAGCTACACATGTAAATAACTAGAAGAAGGTCACATTCTAGGTCACATTATTAGCTTCTGTTGATCAGTACAGTGGATCCCAGCATATTTTTATTCGAAATATGATTCTGTTATTTGTACTTCATAGGAAACCTATCTCAGTTGCCCTATGTTTGTATAGCTTGAGTTGTGAATAGGCTTGATATTTATACTCTTACTCACACATCAACCCGCATGCCTACCTCACTCATGATGCAGCCATAAATAACACAATGTGGAACACACAATGTAGCTGTACCACACAAACTATGATGCTTAAATAGACGCTTACACACTAATAACATAATTAATTCATGATAATTAATATAATTATAATTGATATATTATTGGGAACTAATTTTGTGCATTACTTCATTGGAGAGGACCCGTGCTCTCAAAGCGCTGGGGACTACAGTGCACAGCCCCCTCGCCATACAGACGTTGTTGCAGCATGAGAGGTCATCCCTGATACCATGGAAGGGAGCTCTGGGACTCTGGCGGGCCAGTCCTCTTGGATGAACGTTATGTTCAAGGACACACGGACAGCAACTGTGTCTGCAGCAATCGCACAAATATCTGATGACAATATTGAATCGGGACAACCCTTTCTGCTGTAAAATAAGGTTTAGTAACATGAAATAATGTTGCACATTTCTTATAACGCAAGACAACAAAAAGCTCATTTTGAGTACTATATACACAAACGCTGAAGCTGGAAATAAAAACCTAATAGGCTGTGTACAGTATAACGTACAAATATACTACCCAACTAGCTATGATTGTGCTTATGGACGTTAATGCAACACTTAAATGTGCAGAGACATTCTCATCAGCTATTGTTGATGTTATAGATTTAATGGTAGTATTTAATTAGCATCGTGTTATTGCTAGCTGTTTATGTTTGCTTTTACCTAATACATTTGGAGGTTGTTAATGTCTTATATTCTCAACATCTTTCGATGTGGGTCCTGATTGGTTCGCCGGGTTCGTGTTTGACTGAACGTGGCTGCACCAGAGCATGGCACGTCAAAACTCATCTCGTCGAATTAGCAGGAAGTAGGTAGTGTTAACCAGAATGTATGGTGAATACGCCTTCAAAATAAACCCCCAAATTATTTGTATCTAGCCAATGTAATGGTCATTTACGAGCAAACGTTTCTACTCAATACGATGAAATTCCTGAGGCAGAATTTTTTGGGGGGCGCTTTCGGCATCTTAACAAAGCAATTTACATCGTTCATTTTTCACGCTTCAATTTTGTTTTTTTTTGAAAGTGTACCGGAAGTTATATACTTGTAGTGTGGATTCAATGAAACCTGACGTTGCAGTCGTACAGTTTGAGAAGTTGAAACAGGTAAACGCAGCCCACATACCCATATATACATATATATCTATATATTTATACAGTTTTTATTATGCTTTTATTTCGTTACGAACAACCATTCGTCTGCTGTAAGACTCTTTTAGCTTCAGGTCCTCGCCAGGTAAGACAAGCTACGTTCGCTTCAGACAAACACGCCGAATTTCACCTTTAACTTGCTCAAACTCTGATTAAAATGGCGAAACGTATGCAATAATTACAATGCTTGGAACTGAATAGAGCTGGCTTCAATTCATTCAGTAGTCTGTCTTAAATTATGCACATATTCATTGTTTTGTCCCATAGCAACAGGTGATTCAATGACATCACCTGCGCTTCTAATGAACATTTTTAATTATGTATTATTCGGTTTATAAGCGTTACAGTCATTTTCTTTCTCAGAAAAGTATAGTGCAATATTGATTTTTCGTAACTATTGACATTAGTGTTGCTGATGTGTATGTTTTTACTGTGTATTTTGGCATGCGCACTCGTTTCCCGCAGGTCTGCAGTTTATGTGCAAATAAGTGAATGTATGGAAAACGCTGCACACTGAAGATGATTGTTGTTTTTTCACGCAGTCCAACTGATGTGTGTCAGCCTTTGTAGGTTAATATGACTCCATCGGTTGGTCGGCTGACGGTGGTGATTCTTGTTATCTTCACCTGCTGCTGCCAGGCAAAGAGGAACCAGGTGTTGTACTGCTCTGGTAAGATAGTTTGAAACGCATGAAAATTTGTCAGCAATGAAAACAGTGCAATTTGCCTGCTCTTATATTCTAATAATGTGATTTTCTTACAAGGAAGTAAGAATCATGCATTTATTTCACACATTATTTTTATTTAACAAAGGTATTGCTTATCATATATACTGTACTTACTGTACTTAGTCGGTCTGTGAAATTGTGCTTTTTTTTAGTTATTTATGTATTTGTTTGTCTTAATTTCTCAATTGTTTTTTCCCCCTTTTTAAAGGAAAATTGCACATTTTTTATTTTGCCCATCATCCACAATCCTTATGTAAGACATTAACGCACGTCTTTCTCTTTTCTGTGTGTTCTAAAGATATAAAAACAGATAAAAAAGTGACATCTCATTCCTGCACATAATGGGGCACACCTATGCCGCCTACAAAGACCGCCATTAAAACACCTCCAAAAACCTCTCACAAGGTTTTAATATACATGCTGTGGCCATGTAGTACATTCATGATAACATGTAATACTTACAGTATTTTGCCATATTTTGGTCCTTTTAAGCATTACCGGAACTTCGTTCCGGTAATGCTTAAAAGGCGTATTGATTTCGCTTAGCAACATAGAAGCGAATGCCTACACCCAGCATTAACTTTTCCAAACTCCATAATAAAAACACAGAAGCAGTGGCGGCAGCTCTGTAGCCTTACCTTTTTGTTAGTGGTCTGAGTCATTGAGACTCATTGAGAAGCTAGTTGAGAAGCTAGTCAATGTGGCGTGGCAAGGTCTCAATACGCCAGTAACCTTGTTTGATCGGCATAACAATGTTAATAATAATGATAACAATGTCGCTGTGGCTTGGTTAATATGCATGTCACATTATATGTAAATGGAGCATTGTTGGCACTTTTTGGAGTTTTTTTCAGAAGGCTTTATAGGCGGAATAAGTGTTTCCCATTACGTGCAGTAATAAGCTGTCTCTTATCTGTCTGTATAATTTCAGAACGCACAGAAAAGTCAGACATATATGTTCATGTCTCGCATAAGGATTGTGGATGATGGGCAAAACTCCAAAAAACGTGCAGTTTTCCTTCAGTGTGCACCTGTTATGATACAGTTATGTCTTTGTCATTTCCAGCGTGTCATGCAATTGTGGATGAATTAAATCACTCAATCAGCCTGGTGGACCCCAAGAAAACCATCAATGTTGGTAGCTTTAGACTCAAGCCAGATGGATCCATGAAAGACAGAAAGGTAAAATACACCCTTATACTGCATGCTCAATTATTATAAGTGAGTACAGATTCCCGAGCCAATGGTGAAAATCTGCGAGTAATTGATACGCCCGTAAAAATATCTTTTTGACACACAGCTCGCTGCTCCCTCTCCAAACCCTCCTGCAATTTCAACTCAACATTTGCAATAAAAGCGATTGTTGGAATTATTAGATTAGATTCAGCTCCAGAACCCGCCATTTCTCTCTTCTATTGCCATTGTTCACTCGTGACACAATCCGGGTTTAAGCCCTAAATGTGCCTCACGCACTTATTAAACACATTTAAAGTGTAAATTGTATTGCTGCTCACCACTGAACAAAGTGCGAAATCTCAACGCTTAAGGAAAAAACATTCAGTGAAACATCAAGACAAAACCGTAAAAGTTGTGGGGGGGTTAACAGTGGTACATGTATACTGTACGTTTTACCTGTATTGTCATGTGTTTACAAAATATTACCGACTCATGTACTTTCTGAGGGAAAAAAAACTGTAAACATTTACTTTTTGACCAAAAATCCACAAATTTGCAGGGCTTTGAATGCTGAATCACAGATTCACTGTATTTTGTTGAGCACATTTTCCAAATCTGGACACTAAATATTAAACTTGTCGTACTGTAATGAGGAAGGGTGTAAGGGTGTAAATACCACACTTTAAGGTGTGCATAGTAATTAGACAGCTTTTTGGATTTACAGTTTGAACTATGAACACTGAATAGCAAAGATTACAGTAATCGCTCGCCACTTGGCACTTTGATTTTTGCGGCTTCACTCTATCACGTTTTTTTAAAAATATATTAATAAATCATGCTGTTTTGTGGGGGCCGCACGGTGGTCTAGTGGTTAGCACGTTGGCCAACACAGTAACAGCTTGGAGATCGGGAAGATCGGGTTCGATTCTCCCTTGGGCATCTCTGTGTGGAGTTTGCATGTTCTCCCCGTGTGCGCATGGGTTTTCTCCGGGTACTCCGGACTCCTCCCACATTCCAAAAACATGCAGGTGAGGTTAATTGGCGACTCTAAATTGCCCATAGGTATGAATGTGAGTGTGAATGGTTGTTTGTCTATATGTGCCCTGCGATTGGCTGGCGACCAATCCAGGGTGTACCCCGCCTGTCGCCCGAAGTCAGCTGGGATAGGCTCCAGCATGCCCCCGCGACCCTAATGAGGATGAAGCGGTATAGAAAATGGATGGATGGATGCTGTTTTGTGGTTAATATAGCCTCTTATTAGTCAATATTCAAGTAAATTTTACATAATTCTTTAGCATAAATGAAGCATTTTCAAGCATAAGAATGGCTAAATGAAGTAAAATACAAATATAAGGCATGCAGAAGACGCATTCAAAGATGATCATGGTCATGATATGTGGTATTGTACATTGGTCACTAGGTGTCAGTAAAGTTACTGTAGTCTTTGGTGTCTTATTTTCTCTTACCTCTATGTTGGGTAATAAGTGTAAAGGTGACTATATGGGTGTTATTGTAGGTGTAGAGGGCTCTAATAATGTTAAAAAGTGTATTTTGGAATGTCAAACAGTTTTTCTATGTATGATCTAACTATGAAAATGTTCCATGTATTAATAAGGAATACTACTTTCTTTCTTTCTGTCTTTCTTTTTTGGAAGAGTCTTACTGACTGGGATTATGATGATTTCCTCCCTCTTTTAATCAGCTGTGTAATGACCTCCTCAACTTGTTTGCGATTAAACAAAAAACAAAACAAAAACATGACAAAAATGCGATAAACAACACTGCCCAACACAATAAACAAATTTAAGAAACACCCAAATGTCAGAATAAATATCCCTCATCTCTCGAACTTTGTCATATAAAGCTTGCTTCCCCGACCATCTTTGTCACAAA
Source organism: Dunckerocampus dactyliophorus (assembly GCF_027744805.1). Taxonomy (NCBI): domain Eukaryota; kingdom Metazoa; phylum Chordata; class Actinopteri; order Syngnathiformes; family Syngnathidae; genus Dunckerocampus; species Dunckerocampus dactyliophorus. The sequence goes on along the minus strand of NC_072820.1, from coordinate 24,555,387 downwards.
GGCTCACACTACTTTGTAGCAGACAGCGTTTTAAACTTACCGAGAGGACTTTTCGCCTGTGTACTGTTTTTGCTGCACATTAACAAACAAAGCCGCCATTGTTGGCTTTGAAGGATGCTGCTGCTGCTCTTTTGCTCTCCAATATTGCTACTGCATTCCCGCCAGCCACAGCAGTTTGGGACAAGACCCAATGGAACCTCGAGCTAGTGGGACAACTTTGACAAGCAAGTTGTTTGGTAGATTGGCGTGAGGATTTTCAAATGTTTAAAGGACATTGTTATTGTATTTGACTGAACAGTTTATGTATGCCTGTTTTGTGCTATCTACAGTGCCCTCCAGAAGTTTTGGAACAGTGACATGAATTTCTTTGAACATACCTATTTTTCATGTGAGCAAAAACATTTGACAGATGTTTTGTCGGCCAGGTGTGTCCTATTGCATTGCTTATTCAATCAATAAATAGCACCTAATGCCTTCGCTCAGTTTCAGATTTGGTAGGATAGGTTTTGCCTGTGCAAACTACATTTTGAGGTGAAAACAACATGAAAACCAGGGAGCTGTTTATGAGTGGAAAAACAAGCAATTGTAAATCTGACTGAAGATGAAAAAACAATCAGAACCATTGCACCAACATCCATGGAACACCATGAGGCATAATGGCAATACACAGACAGACTGGGGGGGAAGGATACACTGCCGTCATCCTCACAAGTGGAATTGATTTCTCTTGTTAGTATTTTGTGCGGGCGTGCGTGTGAGCGTATGCAAGGTGATGGATTCCGATTATTTGTTGCTAGCCTACTGAGGTCACGTCCCACTGGAGCGTGGATATCCCTTATTGCCCAGGGACCAGACTATCATAAGGTGTCCAGCTCTGGTATTGATTCCCCAGGATTAGTCTGTATAGACTGTCGGTGATATCTGCACTGATTAGTTGGGACAAGTGAGAAAATGGGTACTGGGTAAATGTGTGAAGGCAGCACATGTTAAGGATTTGATTTATTTATTTCATGAATCAGATTTGTCACCAGAGAAAGGAAGTTTGGTTCACTTTGGGATGAGCTCCTTCTCAGTCCTCCACAATCCTCCACCTGTCGTTTAGTCCATCAAATGTTACTGAGCCACATAAGAAGCCAAACCTTGATCCCATGCCCTCCTGGCTCCCTCCTTTTCAGCAGCTTTTGACCTAGTGTGAATCAGAGAGGGAGGGATGTCACAGCTTAGATGCCATCAGCGAGGAGGATTTGCCGGTTTTAAGTCCCTGCTCTTTGGCCCTCCTCACAGTAGGACTTCCTGGGGGCAAGGGGGCTGCTCTGTGGCACAAAAGTTAAACCTGCCTGCTGTAACAATGACACATTTAAGATCTCCAAAGACATTGAACTTTGCAAGTAGGAAAGCAAGCTGGTCTCTTAGTGATGGCTGGGAAGTCATGCATTGAGAATGAGAAGATGCACAATGATGGTCTTACACACTGACACATAATATCAGGGTGCAGGAATGTGTTTTCAGCTGGAGAGTAAGCAGTTTTTCCACGGCACTTTGCAAGGATTTTCACAACAATAGTTAATGGTTTTCTGACAGAATTTGATTTTTTCTGGCAATTGTAATATAGATATATTATATGTATTTACAAGACTTTGGTTATATCTATCTGCCTCAAGTCAGGAGGCATGTTTTCACAGTCGTAATTCACCATTCATGGCCTCGCAAATTTGCTGATTTTTGGTCAAAACATTTTCAATTTTGTTTTCTGTGAAAATAGGCCATCTTTTGCACAGAAAACACATCTCATGCATCATAAGTTGGTAATCATTTATAAATAATAAATTGTTTATAAATGATAAATCATTTATAAATACATGATAATCCAGGCACAATGGTTTCACTCCTCTAAGTATCTGGAGTATAAGTGGCATCAGTCAAAAAATGCATTATGAAGAGGAAAAAAAAACATAAGTTGCACTTATGTTGACTCTGTGTCAAATTTAGCGGTATTTATGATGGCGCTATCACGCCAGGAAGTTTTGTTTTTTTGTTTTCCCCCAAGGAGTGTCATGACCCCGCTCCTAACATTAAATAAAGTAAAGAGACAAAGACCAAACCAGAGGGAGGGATCAATGTTACACCAACAAGGACATAATAAAAACATACCTGTTTAATGTCAGAATGTTCGGGAAGAAGACACTTTTATTACGTGACACGACGCCTGGACTCATCCCACACAGCTTTTTATTCGAACACCATTCATTTTTGTATTCGCAAATGAATAAAAGTAGACTGAAAATTATACATGTGTATTTAATAAGTCAGTGGCTGAGACAGCAGCTACAGTCTCCAAGGTAGACATAATTTGTTACCTAATTTAACAACACTGTTGTCTAAAATAGCATATTTTTCAATCCACACAGGTATATTATTATTATATATGCACATTACTTACAGACAAAAGAGAATTAGACAGTAGGGATGTCCCGATCCGGGCCACACGGTGGCCTAGTAGTTAGCATGTTGGCCACACTGTCAGGAGATCGGGAAGACCTGGGTTCGAATTTCCGTTGGGCATGTCTGTGTGGAGTTTGCATGTTCTCCCCGTGCATGGGCTTTCTCCAGGTACTCTGGTTTCCTCCCACATTCCAAAAACATGCAAAACATGTTAGGTTAATTGGCGACTCTAAATTGTCCATAAGTGTGAATGTGAATGTGAATGGTTGTTTGTCTATATGTGCCCTGCGATTGACTGGCGACCAGTCCGGGGTGTGGGATGGGCTCCAGCATACCTGCTACCCTGGTGAGGATAAGCGGCATAGACAATGGATAGATGGATGTCCCGATACACATTTTTTGGCTTTCGAGTCGATCCGTTTTTTTTTGTAGTCTTGCCAAGCCAATCCGATCCAATCCAGTACCAATCTTTTTTTGTTTGTTTTTTTTAATAATTATCAGCTTTTGTTACAAACATGAATTTGTGGAATTGAATATGGTTATGAAAATTCTTCTCTTCAAAGCATTCAAAATAAAGCAACCAAAGTATTGCTGAATGTACTTTTTTATTACACAGCATGACCAACAGTATTGTTTGGCTTTTGTAACAAACCTCTGTGAGTCAGGTCCCTAATCCAATAAAAGTCCATCCAATAAAAGATAAAATTGGAAAAAATGGGCATGCAAAATACTTTTAGGGTACGACTAATTTGACATGGTTATAGATCAATTTGTCGTGTGATTTAGAATATATTACTGTATTTTTTTTTTTAACAAACTCCCTTAGGGCTGTATGAAATCTGTTTTATGTTGTGCTACATTCTGTTTGTTCCATTTTTATTTTTTTCAGAAATCAGTTTTACTCTTCCACTTAGTTTACCAGCATATAGTGTGTGCTATTTGGGTTTGTGAATGAAATGCAAAAATCCTTCCGTTTATTGATGCAATACATCATGAGCCCTTTTTGTCCAGTAATTGAGAAATGGATGTAGCTTAGCTAACTTTTCTAATGGGATGTCAGCCTCAGCACACATTGCTACAAAATCTTCAACAAACTGTAATGCCTGTGCTTGTGATTAAGGAAGATGTAGTCACAGATGTAATTCCAATCACATTATTAATGTAAGATATTTTAAAGACACCCTTATTTTGGTTACACAATTAGACAAATGTGACAAAGAGCGCTCTTATTTTGAAGGCCGGAATGTGTGGTGTGTGTTGAGAATGGCAAATGATGGTTGATATGCGCTTGCCACAAGAATAAACGTGCCTCCCGTCTTTTTTCACTTCACGTCGAGAATGGGCATTGTAAAATGGTCCTTACATTGAAGCAGTAAAAGACAACACGGTGGAAATATACTCATCCAGCCTGAGTCGCGCGCGCACACGTATTCATTCACGCTCCGTAACAGAGGAGTTTCCAAGGTTTTTTGCCACCGTTATGACATGTTTAGTAGTGTTTGTGCAATCCGTATTATAAGCAAACAGCGGTTAGAGCGGCACTTCCCAATGCGAACTCCCTACACGACGACGTAGCAGTCCGGGCACAGTAAGAGGAAACTACCGCTGTAGCTACGGAGCCGAATATCCAACGTCCAACATGAAACTAACTTCACCACGGTACACCGCAGACATGTCTGCATAGTGGTGTTGCCTTTTCTTCTTCTTGGGGGTGGCGTGAGTCGGGTGGCAACCAGCTTTCAGGTGCATTACTGCACCTACCATGTTGGAGTGTAGCTCAAGAGTTACAAACATGATATGGAAACCGAATTGGCTCGATCTCATGGCGGAAACCGATATTATCCAATTTTTGGGACATCCCTAACAGAAAGTATTTCAAACCAAAAAACTGTCTGGTATGCTCTATGTCATTCAATTTGTGTACCTAACTGCATCACAAGCTCAACTCAGAGAATTATCATGGCCATTAGATGTCACTAAAAATCCAACCAGCACTCCACTTTAATGTAAAGGCAGCACATTTTCAATGACCGGGAAAAAAAACAAAGCAATAACATTGGCAGTCACTCCTCAAAACTTGCAGCAAGCTGAATTATAATGAATTCGTAGGGATGAAATCTCCCGAGATTAAAAAGTGACAACATTTCTTGTTTGGAGAAAAGCAGCATCGCGAGAGCAGGGCAGCCAGAAGCAGATTGTGAACTGTGGCATCGCTACTATGAATGATAATACAGTAATATGGAAGTGGAAGTGTGCACGGCATTATTGGAAGTGCATTAAGTGCTTTAGGCACACCTGGCAGTCCACCCTACCTTGGTGTTCCTAGCATCAGCATCAGCGAGTGATGTGTGGCTGGCTGTTTTTTTCCATTAGCTGCTTGTTAATGTCCAAGCAGAACATGTAGAATTTCTACATATGATAAATTTTATTTAAGATTTGTCAGATCAACCCACGTAGATGTTTGGACTTGTCTGCACCCCTAATCACGAGTGGTTCTATTGACACTCATTGCATTTGGCTAAGCACCAACTTTCAACTACTGGTGATCATCTGCTTCATAACACACATCATACATTTCGTTTGAGTTTCATGTTGACAGTTTAGTGACATGGTTGGTATATTTAGCAAGTAATGGTGCCGCATTTAAGTGTTTTTTGTATCATGTATTTATTTGGTAATTAAGTACAAAAGATCAACAAATGTGAAATATAGGAGTGAGCTCCACCTCCATAATGCCGGGCAATGCACGTCTGAAAGCTGTAAAAATCCCTCCACAAAGCAACGCAGCCGTTGACCAACAGTGCCAAGAAGGCGCAGCTTGGATACACTCGGCTTCCTGGCAAACATGCATGGGATTCCAAAGTGTGGCACAGGGGCCATCTGTGGAACATTGTTCATTGCAGAAATAAAATGAACAAAACCCAACAAAAAATAGAGCAGAAAGGCATTATACAACTAGAAAATGCTAAAGTGTTGATACTAATAACAAATAAAAACACAAAGATTTGTCTTTAAATATATGTGTAATTTTTTTGTATTGTAAGTTGTTTTTTTTTAAATTATATTTATCAAAGAACAGCTGGAGAGCCCTGACGTAAATAGACAGAGACAAGTAGACAAGTGAAAAGCAGTGACCTGTATTATTATTATTATTATTATTATTATATATTATCATAACAGTGGTTTATTTAGTGTCAAAAGATGTTAATGTCTCTGAGCCTCAACTTGTGGGGCAATAAACATTTCAAAACGCACCTGCATTGTTTTGTGACTCAGTTAAATAAAAAAGTTTTTGTGGATCAATAAAGTTTTTTCATTGTACTGTTCTTAAAATTAATGTTAAAATCTTGTCTCATCTCGTTCTCATGGGCCCAGTCCCGTGCAGCGACTCGTCTCGTGAGTTGGATGTCTCGTGACCTGGATTGTGTTGTGAATGAACAATAGCAATTGAAGAGAGAAGGGGAGGGTTCTGGAACTAAGTCTAATATAATAATTATAATGTCACTTTTATTGCAAATGTGGTTCCGAAATCGGAGAACATCAACGTCATGCTAGCAGGAGGGTTTCCAAACATTGGCATTTTTATGGCCGTAGCTACTACTTGGGTGCATGAGGTGGTGGTCCGAGGACGTAACTCCCAGGAAAAGCGAGGATTTATTGTATTAACCCCTTTTCCACTCAGCTGACTTCTCTCTGTCCACATTCAATCCTTAGAAAATGTGTAGCATGACGAGTAAAATGTTTCAATTTGAAAGTTAAATTTCAGAGCTTTTTGTTTTGTTAGTGGTAATGGTTTGGTTTACTGGGGAGAAGCTTAAAGGGACTATATGTAGCCATTCCTCCAGCTGCCTAAAGGGCGCCGACATTTCATCCTACTGCTAGGATTATAGTGCCCTGCAGAAGTATTGGAAGAGTGAGGTCAGTTTTTATTAAAAGATGAATATGAGAACATGTGACTGACAGGTGTGTTTTGTTGCCCAGGTGTGTCCTATTATATTACTTATTCAGTCCATAAATAGCACTGATTGTCTACGCTCAGTTTCAGACTGGTAGGATAGGTTTTGCCTGTGTAGAATGCATTTAGAGGTGAAAACAACATGAAAACCAGAGAGCTGTTTATGGTTGAGGGAGCTGTCTATGAGTGAAAAAGTGGGAGAAGATGGAAAATCAATCAGAAGCATTGTAGAAACATTGGTCATAGCCACTATAACCATTTGCATTGTCCTGATGAAGAAAGAAAGCACTGGTGTACTAAGTAACAGACATGGAACAGGTACACCAAGGAAAACCTCAACCTCATAATTTAATAATTTATGATGATCCGTGTACAGATGAAATCATGGTGTAGAAGTTGTATATAAATTTCACTTTTGCATCTCACAGCAACTATGGTGCGTTCAAGGACTGCGAAACAAAATGGGAAAGCTCAACGCTTGACACTGAAGAATAGGCCTGTGACGATAACATTTTGCTTGTCGATAATTGTCCTGCAAACTGTTGATAATCGATATTAGGGACAACAGTTTTTTCTGGTTTGGAGAGTTTTTTGTTATTTTTTGAGCAATGGTCTTAAACTTTTGATTAGCTGATAAACAGCCTATTTCAATTTAATAGTTTTCAATAAATTACATATTCAAAGGGTTTTTTAAAAATGCCATTAAGATCCAAATGTGCAAAATGCAAGTTCTAGCAATTTTTCAACTGGTATTAAGATTTTGGTCAGGTCTGTATATTAATTACGAAATAATGCTGTTTCATGATCTCATGACTATATTTTAGCAAATATTACGTTTTCTTTTTTTTAATTAAGCACTTTCAAGCATAAAAATGGCTAAAAGAATTCAAATACAAATAAGACGTTCTGAAGATGCATGCAAAGATATGTAGTATTTTACATTGGTCAGTAGGTGTCAGTAATGTTACAAGCACCTTGATCACCGAAACAACAGGCTTTTATTGCAGTTTTAAATGATCTTACAACAGGCACAATAATAATAATAATAACATAATAATCTAAATAATAACACGGGCTACTGTTGTGGCCATAATCCACTCCAGCTAAAACTCAACTCTGAACCCCCGACGTCACTTCCTGTCCTCTTCTCAGGGCATTCAATCGATTGCAACTGGACTGTTCAGGTTTTCTTAGAAGACGTTTCGCTTGTCATCTGAGCAGGCTTCAGCAGTTCATGCTCAAAGACTAGGTTGGACACACACTCAGTCCTCCCGTGGTCGTGTCGAAGTGTCCTTGGACAAGATACTGAACTCCCAGTTGCTCCTGATGCTGCATCATCAATAGGTAAATGTGCTAACAGTGTCAAAGTGCTTTGAGTGCCTTGGAGGTGGAAAAGCGCTATTCAAGTGAAAGAAAGACCAGTTAGACCAGTCAGACTAGATAGGAGCTGTCCTATGAGAGGCGATACGTCTTCTAAGACAATCTGAACAGTCCAGTTGCAGTCGATTGAATGCCCAGAGAATACAATGACCTTGATGAATGAGAATATTCACAGGCATCCTGACTTTATTATTGCATTTTCATTGTTTTCTTTTCCTATTAAAATACTGGTACATAATAAAGGCAGGAAGTGAACAAACTTTCACTCATTGCTGAGTCATGGAGTAGGATGGAATCAGCTCTGCTTCTTTCTACTCCTTTTCAGACGTGGTGAATGGTGCAAGTGTAAACATGTGATGTACTTCCGTATAACTCTGTTAAGCATGTTCCAAATAAACCAAACCATTACCATTACCATGCTAATAATGCACAGCTGCCATCTAGCTTCCAGACTGCTGACATCATTTTAATGCTTTTTGATGGCCTTTTTTCCAATTATGGATATTTTGGATGTTCACTAACATTTCAGTTATTTTCCAGCCATATGCTTAGAATCTATTCATAGTAATAATAGTATTTTTGAAGTTATTATTATTATTTATTATTATTGTTGTTATAATAAGGTCTTCATTGGCTCACAGCAGCAGGACAATGAAAGTGAAAGCAACCCCCCGCCCTCGTCCACAGCAGTATAATAATGGCGCCCCGTCCAATGGGAATTGAATGGCGGATAGCATCCCTGACAAGCCTATTCTCTGGCCCAACCGATTGCCCCGATACACCCCCCCAACCCCATTCTTCAAACAACACAGTGACTGACAGCTCCCTTTCACGAGGCTGCGGCTGGCAAGGAAAGGGTTTAATTCCAAACCATTTTGTAGCATGGCATGATAATGACTCAGATACAAGCCCAAAAAGCTGCAATGGACCAACATTGTTTTGTTGCTGGGCTGTGTGTGTGTGTGTGCGTGTGTGTGTGTCTAATAGAATCAGGTTTAGATTATTACTTTGAATTAAACAGAATTATGTGGCAGTAATTGTGCCAATTGTCTAATGAATTATGATTGATTCTCAATACAGTGCCTCACTCCCACACAATTTATAAAACTCATAATTGCACATAATTACTAAGCATTACATTGTAATAATGTATTACGAGCATTAAGTATTTTTAATTTGTGTATTTTGTTTTTATTTTTTTCATTTTATTTTTTTCTACAAACTTTAAGTATACTTGTTTACTTTTCATATTTTCACATTTTGGTGCAAGTAGTATCCAAACGTGTTTTACTCAGAAATGAAAATGATCCCACAAGGCCGTTGCAAATCAAATAATTGATATTTCAATAAAGAAACATGCGATCGTCATTTAAAAAATGCTGAACAAAGTTACACCGAAGTACATCATGTCTACACATGCACTTGTTTAACACGTAGCAGGTTACCCACTTTTGTCATTGTGAAAGAGAAGGATAAAAATGTATTATACAGTTTGTAGAGAAGGTGCATGATAAATGGTACATTCATGAAATAATACAGAGTATAAGATTAAACATTGTATTTAAATACATTTTCTTTAATATAATTTTATATGTACTGTATCACTTTGAGATTCTGTGGAATTAATGTTTTTTATAAATAAAATCTATTTTTGTTTTTTGATAAAACTAACCAAAACATTGTCAAATATATCATAGATGATAGATAATATCTTATTAAATAATAAACTAGTGTGGTTCATAATTCGACCTCGTTATACCTTGTAAAAACCGTATGTTGTTAAGCCCAAATAAAACCATTACCATCAATCAAATGTTTTAATGCTTCTTGCATAGCATCATATTTTTTGGGAAAATATTATTTGTGAATTTTAAGAAGCCGTCCGTCTGAAAATAAATATTTGGCAGACATTATTTGATGGTAATATGATCCTTTGAATTAAGACATCACAGGACTGATACTATGCAATAATAATAATAATAACTTCAATAATGTCATCAAAGGCAGATGATGATTGATAGATCGCCATGGGTGCCCTATATCCCTCCTTGCTCACCCTTCAGCCTTTGCCCTCGTGCTGTACCATTCTCTTGTCCCGCTAACTTCCTTCCTCCTGAGCACAACAACGTATTCTAGCTCAAGAGTTTCTCTTCTGAATGAATCGCATGTGAAAGAGGGTGGGGTTGACCTTTCAAGACAGGCGGATTAGTTTTGTTTTTGTATATGACGTTGCTATTTGGTGAGCAGCGGAAGTGGGGTAGAAAGAGGAAATGCAAAGAGTTTTATGGAAATCGCTATTCTGTGGCACAGATGGAAATGGCAAGAAATGTCAAAAGGCTCTCTGTATTGTTGCAAAATTACATCCATGTCCACAGGAATACATATGATTTCCTCCACTCAGGTGGAGTTTTTAAAAATTCAAAAATTCCATTCAAAAGCCGTCATGCACTTTTTGTCCAATCAGAAGCCTGAAAAAGTTACCATCATAACCCCTCTGTTCGTTAATACAGTGATATATAACATGTAAACTGATGCGTGTGTTATCTTTCAAATCTGGCCAGCAACAAAACATTTGCTCATGTGTTTTATAAGTTGCTCTAGTCTACCACTGCACGCAATGAAACCAGCACTCGCACATCACTAACTTAATGACTGGTGCTCTGCAGTTAAATAAGATTTAAACTGAAAATGCCATACATTTCTTATGACACAAGCCAAAAATCTCAGTTTTTACCCATCCATCAGGGGTGGCAAATACTGTAAATTATTTATTGAGCCGATACAAAGTAAATACAACGCCAGTATTGCCAATAACGGTAGTTTGTACTTGACGTTTTTCCAAGATCCTTGAATGATTTTGTGATTTTTTTTTTTCCTTTAATTTGTTGAGCATGAAAATAAAAAAAACACAATATATATTTTTATCAACAAACATATGGAAAATAATTCAACAATATATAAATATTACGTAAGACAATGTCAACAAAGTATTACAGTTCCCTTTTATTACATATAATAGATTGGGCAAAGTAATTAAAAGAAAATATTACTATCTAAAAATTTTCAAAGCCTTGCTGTGTGCAAGAACTTATTTCCTAACTTTATAAACAATGTAACCGTATCAACAGTGTTAGTGAACATACAATAAACATTGAAGACTGACGCAAAAAACGAGGAATATCAGTCTCATCACACTAGTATTGATCAGATACTGTTGATATTTGGATTGATCTGCCCACCTCTACATCCATATGCATGATTTTTTTAAATCTTCATCCTGGCCGGAGTTTTCCAGAAGCTCGAAAACCTTTGTTTGGTGCGGACGAAAGGCTGAAATATTCGTGTTGGTGTGGACACAGCTTTAGTTTATCTGTAAAACACCCTCCATCATTCCCTTCCTCCCCCTTTGATCGCCATCCACCCATTAACCACAGTCAGCGATACGGGAGATGGCCATCCTTTGATCACTGGAGGATGTAGGGAGGGATGAATTGGACAAAAAGTAAGTCAGGGACAGAGAAGATGGGCTTCTTAGCCTTCATTGCGTTCTAATCAAACACAAGGAATTCATTCTGTTTTTTTGCTGTTACTGGTCAGAAAGATCACCCCTCTCGTTTGCCCTTTTCCTTACCCTCCCCACACCTTCCACTCCCCCACGCATCATCAGATTCACGGATACCAGGCTCCTTCCGGGGGCTGGTCAGGGCTCTGCACCTGTCTTGACCCGTCTAGACATGGCTGCTTTCTTTTTGTGTGTCCTCCGAGGGGGCACAGGAAGACGACTGCAGGGTTGGGACAGAGAGGTGGGGAGGGTATTGACATAGGTTAAAAGTCAGAGTTGGAGGGTGAGGTTTGTTAGTGCGGAAGGAGAAAACAAGGCAGGAACAGGAGGTCACAGTGCTGACCTTCTGGTGAACACGACTGACACCATGGCCCTCTGAAGGACATTGAACATTGAGGGGTTTTTTTTTTAGCCTCTTAATAATAATAATAATAATTAATAGCATAAAAGCATTTTTTGCATTTTTCTAGATTTCAGTATTACTGGATTACTTGTCCAATTCAGGACAGAAAAAGACATGAATATCTAGACTCCCATTTTTGTTTTGTCTTGCCTGCCAGGTACCCCTGGCTCGCTCCGAGACTCACCTCAGTGAGCTCTTAGATGGGGTTTGCGACCACATGAGCGACTACGCCATTCACACGGACCCCGACACCCAGCAAAAACAATACCTTAGGTTTGCACCCAGGAGCAGTGGGCCCTCTGGGGACTTCCCTGACCTGAAGAATTTCCAGTTTGATGGACCTGAAGCTCCTAATGCCTTGAAATTTGCAGTAAGTGCAACAGTTTGACTTTTTGTTTTTTGGGGGTTTATGATGGAAGTGTGCATTGTTTGTATAGCTAGTAAATGTATAGAACCAGTCTAAATAAATACAACAAAATATTTCATGTATTTATAGATGAAATCATGCATGATCTCCCAAAAATTAAATTCTTGAAGTGTCAGGAACACTATGAGAGGGAGTTTGTGTTTAGTTGTTCAAATACATTCCAGCTGTACATTTTGTACCACTGAGTCCTGTTCAGTCACAGTGAGCTGGAGCCTATCCCAGCTAACTGCAGGGAAAGGCGGACTTCACCCTGGACCGGGGCACATTCTGTATATACACACATAAGCATTCACACCGCCCCTAGGTGGGAACTGAACCCACGCTGCCTTCAGTGCACGGTCAGCCCAGTGAACGGGGGCCATTTGTAGCTCGTTTTTTTTTATTGGCCTGCGTACACTAAAGGTACCTATATGAAATATTGACCCTAATAACACTAATCATAGTATTACCACCAATAACACTCAGCTGAGATGCAGGCTGTGAAGTAGAGTAACTAAAGTTATATATTTGAATCAGTGCTGACCACATTTTTGGTGTAGGAGTCATTCTATGGCAAGGGTGTCAGGGGCAACAATAATTCCCCAACCCCCCAGTAAAACAGAAAAAACATGGAGGAAAAAAAGCAAAAATGTGAGAAAACACTGATACTAATAATAGAAATGATCAGGGATGGGTATTGTTTCCATTTTATCCGATACAGTACAATTAGATTTATGTAATAAATTCACCAATATGAAATAAAATCCACTACAAATTGGTATAAGTATCACATGAAAACCACCAGCCATACACACAACACAGGAAATGTGCAAACAAAAAAGGAGCCTGTTTGTGATGTTCAGAATTCCGTTGTTCCGTGAATGCACCTCGCTCAGCGTAACCGTGATGAGTGGATAATGACGACACTTCGTACAGTGAAATGTGTGTTCAGTGTTGCAACTGTTGGTGTAAATCAAGTTTAAAAAGACCATGAGACTGTGTTCTTCAGTCCAGACTTACAAGACGCTACCTACATGATGTCACCTACAAGAATTTGTTGCAGGTGTCTGAGTCTGCATTCATTTAAAACCCAAATGAGGCACCGATAGTCACTTGGTCTGCTTACTACCGTTAACATCGGCACCAGTGCCAGCATGGGACAGAGTTTGCCCTTCCCTGATCATAATATCAGGATTTGTATGTATAACACAAAGCTAAAATGTAGGCTGTTTTATATGCAACTTATTAATATATCTATATTGAATGAGCCTTTAAAAAAATGTACGTCAAATTGGCCAAATATGTATTATTACTAATGTACATAATTGTCTGTGTATTTGAATAATAGCTTTTTTTATGTACCAACAAATTGATGGAACACTTGTTTTGCAATGCAACCAAACATGTGGAAAACATACAGTATTATGTATAATTCCATGGTTTGGTAAGAAAAAAACATGTTTCTATATGTTGCTGCATCAAATAATATTGGCTTAAAGGGGGACTTTTGCCATTTTTTTTGTGATGTGCATCATTCCCAGGCAGGCTGTCAGTTTAACACAGATGAATTAAAGCATCCAGCCTCATCTGAGGGGTTTGTATCATACAAGTATTTATGATTTGTATGCATACAGTAGACACCGCAGTCTAAACTAACCCTTCTCATGAGAACACATGAGAAGTCTGATATATTTCAAGGTAAAACTGCATCTCAACTTTGTGATAGAGGTGAAAAGGTTTAATTGCTCTTTGCTCTATTTTTTTACCCATTTTTTCTTGTGTTTTTCTTTCCAAATATTTCAACTTTCTTCTCAACAACTTCACCAACATAATTTTCAAAAAATTACAATTTAATTTTGTTTTGTTCGATTCTCACAATATTATTCTAAATATTATTTTTCCTCATAATATTAAGAGTTTATTCTCCAAAAACTTTTTCTTTTTTTTGGTCAATATTTTTTTTCTCATAACATTACAGCTGTTTTTTTTTAAATTTCTGCTGTTTTATTTTTTTAATTTTACAACTATTTCAACTTTGTTCTTGTACATTTTCTTCTTGGAATTATGACTTTATTCCCATAATATTTTGAATTTATTCTCATACCATAACTTTTTCTGCAACCTAATTTTCCAAAAATTACAACTTCTTGTTGTTTGTTTTTTCATATTATTACTACATAAAAAACATAATTTTTATTTAATATTTTAACTTTACACTACTAAAATGATGTTATTTTTCTCCAAAATATTATGACGTAATTCTTGTAAAATTACAACTTATTCTCGGCAGATTACAACTTTTTGCTCTTAATATTTTTACTTTATTCTTGTAAAAGTACTATTTTTTTTCTCAATTAAGCTTTTTTTTAGTTGTTAAATTATATTTTTAGAATGTGCTGGCCCAACGGCCGTTTTTTGTACACCCCGTAGACCTTCTGCACCTTGTCAGTCCACAAACATTCTCTTATAATCTCATTTAAATAAACCCTAGGCTTCAGTGTGTAATTTTATAACTTTCTATGCACTATAGAATTTGTGCTTTTCATGACTGCAGACCTTAAAATCGTTGAATCACAGTTCCGCAGAAGAAAATATACTTATTATTTAGACTTGTTTGAAACAGAGATTTGTAGTTTTTGTCATGTTGTAGTCTTCCGGAATCTCTGTCATGAGACATGATAAGCATATTTTAAAACACATGACACATAATGTGTTTAATGTTAATGTTACTTTCAAGTTTTAAGTCCCGAAAGTGTCTTTAACTGACCTTTGTTTCATCCATTTGTGTTTTGTACATGCACTTTACAGGGCAGCAGTTTAACCCATAAGAAGCCATTTGTGTTTAAAGTCAAATGGATATAGCACATAGTGATGGGTTTTTTTGTAAAATACGACTAATTGATCAAGTGTGATGTTACATGTGTTACATTCTTCATGCTGTGTTCTTAACTTCATACGTTTTTATGTAGCACGAATGTACTTTAAATCGATCGAAAAACTTTTATTGATCGAACAAAGAGCATACATTCATTGAAAATCATGGAAAGAGCGACATTTATTGGGCGCCTTATTAGCATCTTTGCTATTGTGACAAATACGCCATGTCAGGCTTTCCATAGCAATTTTAAGGCTAAAAATGTGCGATATTACATACAGTAGGTTCCATG
This sequence comes from Dunckerocampus dactyliophorus, assembly GCF_027744805.1. Taxonomy (NCBI): domain Eukaryota; kingdom Metazoa; phylum Chordata; class Actinopteri; order Syngnathiformes; family Syngnathidae; genus Dunckerocampus; species Dunckerocampus dactyliophorus. Next base: position 24,540,072 of record NC_072820.1, on the reverse strand, counting down.
TTCATGCTGAATGTATTAACTTGACACTTTTTTGAGAGTATAAATCCATTTTAAATTGAACAAAGAACACATACTGTATAGGAAATCAATGAAAGAGTGATAGTGATATTTTCCTATCTTTTTTTCTATGGATTCGTTGAAGAGATGTAAGAAGAGTTGAATTGTAATATTTGACAGCCTATTACCGCATTACAATTGTTAAATGGCTTTAAAATGAGCTTTCATGGCATATAATAAGCTTTAGCTTATGTGACACACTGCCATTTTGGGGATAGTCACATGACAACCATTCAAATGTTTCCTATATGTCATTTAGGGACTTGAGTTCAATTCAAGCACAAAGCTGTATCGGACACTTTTAAAGTGCCACTATGGACCATAACAGTTGTTTTATCAAAGATAATGTGAGGATTTTGCTGAATCAGAAGCATATTGACAAAGTGGGCACACTGTTGAACAACAAGCAGTGGGGGGGGGGTGGCCACCACCCTGCAAACAGCGCACGCACCATTGTATAAAAAAATGTGTGTCTACGCATGGCTGTTTTCTCCAGGCCAAATATTTCCTCTCTGAAATGTTTTTCTCTCAGTGTGAAAGCATCGTAGAGGATCTGGAGGATGATATCATTGCTCTTTTCAGTCAGCAGACAGAGGACGCACACGAGGAGTTATGCAACAACATTTCAGGTAGCAAAGCTTCTTCACACATTTCATCACAGTTCATCGGTATGTAACAAGACATGTTACAACATACTCATGTATATATTACTGGCTGTATATGCATGTATATTCTGTACCACAATTATTGTATTTTTTTTTTCTAACCCATTACTCAACATGCAACTACTTCCACAAATTGCTCAACCAATTCAAAGCATCCAATATGAAAACATTTAGGACATTCAGACTAACAATTTTCCACATCCCAAATATTCCCACATTTCTTGAAATGACACAAATGTCCTTTTGACCTTAAAGGAAAACTGCATTTTTTTTTTTATTTTTACCCATCATCCACAATCTTTATGTGAAACATGGACACACATTTCTTTCCCTTTTCAGTTAGCATGAGGGAGCTAACAATGCACGTAATGGGATACAACTATAAAGCCCTCTAAAAAACATCTAACAACGTTTTATGGTTTTATGTACATGCCCTGATCATGCATTAACAGATACATTCATGTTAACATGTAATACAGTATTTTGCCGTATTTTGATCATTTGGCAGTGGCTTGAGGCGTTGAGTGACGATGACTAGCGAGGCGTTGTGTTACTTCGGCAGAAAAATATAGTTCTTTGTGTATAGTTCGTGCAACAGGAACAATCGCTGTAGCGTGGTTAATATACAGGTCAGCTATGTAAATGGAACATTGTTGACAGGTTTTTTTAGGGCTTTATAGTTGAAATAGGTCAGTCCTGTTACGTGCATTGTTAGCTCCCACATGCTAACTCATTTTCTCTCTTTAGAATGCACAGAAAAGGGAAAAACGTGGTCATGTTTCACCTAATGATTGTGGATGATGGGCAAAATTCCCAAACAGTGCAGTTTTCCTTTAAGAATTCTTACTACTTACACATTTCTCAACCGATTCTATATATTGTATATATTTTGCACATTCCAAAAAAATGGCACATTGTCCTCCACATTCCAATTGAAAATGAATGAACATTTTTTCATGTACCATATTTTTCAACCGATTCAAACCATTCCGATGTCCACGTTACAGTTCATTCAGCAGATTCAGGTTGATGTACTTTCCACATTCCAAAAACTCACACTGTTCCTGAAATTACACATTTTCCATAATGCAAATGCACTTTCACCTTAAAAATTCTTCCACCCCAACCTCCACACATTACAGTTCCTCAAACATTCAGGTGATGTGTTTTTTACATTTTTAAAAAAGTTCCCCAGTATTCCATGTTTTCCGGACAAAAAAATTCTCATTAAACATGCCATTTTTCCACATTTCTCAACCATTTCTCAAACCATTCCAGCATCAAAAAATTCTGGATAACAATTTTTGACATCCCAAAAAATCCCACATTTCCCTGAATTTCCCTTTTTCCTAACACAAATGCCCTTTGATCTTAAGAATTCTTACTATTTCTATATTTCCCAAAAGATTTCAAACCATTCCATCACCAGCTCATTCGGAACACGATGGCTATATACAGAAACATTTTAAGACCAGTTGAAAAATTACAAATCATACATTTTGCAATGCTGGATCTTAGGAGGTTCTAAGTAGAGCTTCAAAATGAAAAGAAGAAATGGGAGTGAAACCAAAAACACTTTGGAGTATGCAATTCATTGCAAACAAGCACTAAAGTGAAATAGGCTGTTTATCAGACCACAGCCTTTAAATGCCAAAATCTTGGCGAAAATGTGGGTTCAATGTCATTTTCAGCCAGGTATTCACACGGTCATGGTCTTGATGGCATAGCCAAAAAAGCTTTCTCTCTTTTGAACGCTGTCAGACTGTTGAGCTGCATAAGTAAGTCCTCAGCTGATGAAAAGTTTAATAACATAGCTAAAAAAAAAAAGCTGAAAGGCCCATAAAATAGAAATAAAATGTTTAAAAAAGGACTTAGTAATGAGTAGCAGTGTCATTCTTGTTAATCACCTGAAAAATTGGTTTGGGCATGCTTGATGCCAGTGTTTCCAGGAGGCTAGTGGGAATGTTGCTCCAGGTGGTGAAGATGGACATCCACTGTCTGGAACTGATGTTCATTTTTAAACTTGGCTTGCCATCCATCTGCAAATGTTCTCTATTTCATTGAGACCAACGGAACACACAGGATGGTCCAAAAGAGTGAGGTTATTCTCCCTGAAGAAGTCCTTTTGTCAGGCTAGCATTGTGAACCGAAGCGTTGTCCTGTTGGAAAAACGCTCATTACCTCACCGACGAGGGCCTTCAGTCGTGAGGGATGCCCCCTGCAACATCTCCACATAGCCGGCTGCCGTTTGACTCGCCTTTACAACTTCAAGCTCCATTGCTCCATTGAAGGAAAAAGCACCCCAGATCACGATGGCGCACCGTCCGCTGTGCCGTGCGGAAAACATCGCATGTGGGATTTTTTGTCATGCCAGAAACTTTGGAAGCCATCAGGAACGTCAAGGTTAATTTTTTTCTCATCAGAGAGTACAGCGTTTTTTCACTTCTCCTCAATGTCCCTTGTTTGGTGCGTTTGTGTCATTTCCAAACGGGCAAATTTGTGGCGTTAAAGGAAATAAGGCTTTTTTTTCTTCTTAAAAGCCTTCACTCACAGACATTTGACGGTTATATTGGACTCCACTTGGCACCAGTAACAATCTTAATTTGAGCTGAGGATCATTCCGCGTCTTGACAGACAGCCTATCGGATCCTCCGGCTCAGTGGTGACATTTTTTTGGGCCTACCACTTCACTTATTTTGTTCCATTGACTGTCTTACTGGCGTCCAACCTTAGTAGCAATGGCACGCTGCGAGAGGCCTTCCTTATACAGCTCAACAATCCGATTTTGGCTGCTTTAAAGGCTGCGGTCTTAAACATTTGATCAGCTGATGAACAGCCTATTTCACATCAATGCTTGTTTGCAATAAATTGCTTACTCAAAAAGTTTTTGTCTCACTCCAATTTCTTCTTTTTGTATTTTCAAGCTTTACTTAGAGCCTCCTTAAACATCCAGCAGTACATATTCATAATTTCCCAGTTTCCCCAACAACATTTCCATTGAAAATGAATGGACATTTCACAAAAGTTCCACATTTCTCAACCGATTCAAACCATTCCAATATCCCAACTTTAATCTCATTCAGGAAATTTTTTTTCCGTAATTTTGTACATTAATTTCCTTTGATCTTAAGAATTCGGTCATGTTTCTTAACTGATCAAAGCATTCCAACTTTCAGCTCATTCAAAAAATTCAGGCCATCTGTTTTCGCCATTCCAAAAATTTGGTGGTGACCCCATAATTTCAGACATTTCCTACATTTCTCACCCCATTCAAACCATTCCAGTATCAAACATTCATGCTACCACTCTTCCACAATCCCAAAAGTCCCACTTTTGCTGTGCCTTTCAGTTCTGTTTCATCTCATCAGCATTCACACACTATTTCCACACAAACTGCCATGTCTGGCAAGGTTTACAATTGTCAAAGATGAATTAATGAAGAGACTACCAGAATACATGCATGTAAACATAATTAGTAGGATAAAGCACATATCAAATTACATTTCAGGATATTTGTGGTGGAGTTCAATCTAAGTGTCAAATATTTAAGCCGAATTGTGTGAAAGCTGCTCACACCGCTGAAGTACAATTTACTCATGTATGTAGAAGTCCTGATTTACATGTGATTCTACTATATTAAAAAAACATACATAATCCTAATATTGCATCTTAAAACCATTTTGTTTCTTCTTTTTGTTTCAGACTACTGTAAAGGCACCAGTCACACAAATGAAGAGTTATAGATTGTTTTTACATACAAAAAGTGGGATCAACTTTTTTTTTATTTTTAAAGTTTGTGACACACACGTAATAAAAATCAAGTCAACAAATAAGTGGGATTTATGATTTATAAAGTATTCATAGCGCTTCATTTTTTTCACCTTTTTTGACAGCTATATTGAAAAATAATCCTCAGAATTCCCAATAATGACGGCAAAATAGTTTTTTCTCGTGAAGTTTAAAAAGTTAAAAATAACCAGTTTGCATGTGCGTAAGTATTCACAGCCTTTGCTCAATAGTTGGTTAATGAACCTTTGGCAGCGAGGACGGAGGATTAAACAACAAAGATAAAAATGTAACATTGTTCAGACGAAAGGTGGGCTGTGATCCATATTTGGGAAATTTAGAGAAACGGTCTCACAGTTTGTCCGCTGACCGCCATCAGCATAGTAACTAATAAAGATTATGATTCCTGTGAATCTCATCTCATCCGCACAGTCAAAGCCGCTATTACCAGTACCAAACGCAAAGGAGATGGAGGAGAAACGAATGCGGAAACATTCTGTGAGGTTGCACTGTGGTCATGTTAGCTGTCTGGATCTAAAACTAACTGGTATGGAAATGCAAACGTCACAATCTGGAGAGTATCTGAAGAGAGGAGGGCACCAAAATCCCCCTTGAGATGTGCTTCGGGGATGTTCAATAAGATTTGACTTCATGAACTAGACGAGGGGTGTTCAAACTTTTTCTCAGCGAGGGCCACATAGTGAACAATGAAAGAATGTAAAGGACCACTTTGATATTTTGTAAAGCAACATGAGAAGCTAAGAATTTATATATATTTCAAGAAAAAACTGCGTCTCAGCTTTGTGATGTAGGTGACAAGGCATATTAATATGAACTTCACTCTTTGCTCCCCCATTTTTGCTGTTTTTTAAAATTCTCCAAATATTGCAACTTTCTTCTTGAAGAATCGTCATAAATTTTCTTCTCGTAACATTGTAGGATTTTATTCCCATAATATTTTGACTTTATTCCCTTTATGACTTTTCCCCAACCTAATTTGACAAAAATTAGAAAAACATTTTTTTTTGGTGTTGTTTTTCTCCTATTACGACTTTACGAAAAAACAGCCATGGGCCGCAAATGGCCCCCGGGCCGCCGCACCATGTACAATACCTTCGCATCTTGGATTAGAACCTCCTGGCCTCAGCCAGAACAACGAAGATGGGGATGGGTCTTCCAGCAGGACAATGAAGCAAACCTAAGGCCAAGTCAACAGAGGAGTGGCTCAAAAAGAAGTGCATTAAGATCCTGGAGTGGCCTAGCCAGCCTCCTGACCGTAACCCCATTGAACTTCTATGGAGAGAACTGAAACGTTGAGTTGCCAATTGATGGCCTCAAAACCTTCACAATTTGGAGAGTATCTGTAAAGAGTCAAGAAATAAAATGTTATGTATTATTAGGTAAATGAGGTAAATGATTGAATTCTAACATCAGTCCATCAATATGAAGGTAATGTAAGATAGCAGGATTGTAAGGCAAGCGCTTGGGACGTCGTTCACCACAGGGGGCGCCACAAATTTTTTTAACATTTGATTTGATTTCTTTTATTAACCCAGTTAATAAAAGGACTGCACATGACAATACCTAAAAAAAAATCCCCAAAAAATCAATCTGATTATAGGAAATTAAACATATATTCAAGAAGAAGACAGGATGAACGAAGCTATTGGAGCTACAAACTAGTCATGTTGCCAGGTGCATCTCAATCCCGCAACTCAAACATCAATAAAATGCTGCATAAATTCGCTTGTTTGTAAAATGTTTTGTGGTCGCTGAAATGCTACTTGCTTTGAATGAAAGCCTTGATTTTTGATTGAGAAATAAACTATCAGACCAATTTATTTGGTGTTGGTTGATGTTTATATTTTGCTAACAGCCACTCAGCTGCTGGAGCAACACAACATCTCATTAGCATAAGCATATAGTTATTAACATAAGTCAACGTAAACAACAAGCCCAGCACACACACACACACACACACACACACTTTCATGTACAGTCATGCTAGGACCCAAAGATTCTCTTTGTGTCACTGCCTGTCTGGAAATGTTAGCACGCTCGGCTTCCACTGGTGACAGATCAATGCTGACAAAAGTGCTGAGTGGATAGAAGGTGACAGAAAAGCCTCACAGTCGTTGCCTACGTCATTTCCTTCAAAGCATTCGCTAATGAGCCAGCATTTAACTTTAACCATGTCATGTGTATTATGCAGGGTGTCCTCAAAGTCTGAACACAGAATACTCTTGCACAAAAAAAGGTTTATTTAATAATAATAATAAATAATTAATCAGACGTTAAAACAAACATTTAATAATAAATTTATTTAATTTATATAATACAAATATGTTTAAAATTACAAGAAAAAGAAAGAAAGAAAATATGTATTTATATTGTACAGTACACTTATGCACTTATGCCTTTGTGCCCACACTTAAGGGAGAGCCTATTTATTGAATTAATAATTAACAATATAAAATATATTAAATAATACATTATTTTACGAAATATATAGTTAAAAGTAAATCATAAAAAATAATTTGATTAATGAATACAAATATTTAAAATGAATACAATTTTTTTTATTTTATACTATGTATGTTAAATTAAATGTATGCATTTTTGTCTATGGGTTCAGAGTTTAGGGACATATATTAGTCTATATATTTAATAATAATTAACAAATAAAACTAATTATTTAACAATGAATTGTTTAAAAAATATAGTTAATAGTAAATAATTTTTCAAAGAGAAAGAAGAAGAAGAAGAAGAACTTTTTTTTTTTTTTTTACATATGTATGTTTAAAATTTTGGGGGTTTAATTTTTCATCTTTATGTTTATATAATGTATTAATTTTAGCTCATGTGTCCAGATTTTTGGGACTGCCTACATTAGGGATGCTCTGATCGATTGGCCGCCAATTAGTATCGGACAATTTCCATAAAAAAGTCGTGTGATCGGCTTATGCCGATCACGAAAGCCAATCACCTGTGGCTAGCACTATTGCAGTCCACAGCGAGCCTTTTGGGCAGTGTCGTGTCTTGACCTAACTAACATTTTAGCAGTGTTATCCTCCCACTTCCTTTAAAACAATATCAACCATGTCTGCCATGTGGAACCTAAATGCTAACACATGCCATGAAAAATACGTGGTGGTGGTAGCACGTTAAAAAGCTTTTAATATGACATTTGAAGAACAACACTTGACGGAGTATGGTGAGTTTTGGAGGCTCGCGGTCACAGCCTTATGTACCTGTATGTGGCAGTCAGACGGCTAAGCTAATAACCCCAAAGATAATTCGATTTATTGGACGAGATTAGAAGCCTTTCTCAGCGGTGGACTTTGGGGTCGCCAAAGTCTCCTTAAAGAAGACATCTCAGCCTCTGGAAGTTTCAAAGTGATATACAGTATGTTGTCTTCAAAAAGTAAGTAAAATATGTTTTTGTCTAAATTAAGGTGATTTGTGACAAATACGTCTCAAAGCCTGATCAGGATATTTTCCTAGCTTGTTTTTGATGAATTGATTGAAGGAATCTAGTAAGAAGAATAATATAATATCTGACAGAATAATCATATCTGGCAGTCTATTAAAGCTTTACAATTGTTAAATGGCTATAAAATGAGCTTTCATGACAAAAAAATCTACTTTAGCTTACCTGACACACTGCCTTTTTGGGGAAGCCATGTCCTTGGTGAGTCACATGCCTGTCGCATGACAACCACTCCAAAATGTTTTTTCCCCCAAAGTGTTGCTGACTGGGTTCTTTGGGGTTTTGGGATCTTCTTCCAGCCAGCACAAGAAAGTAGCTTATGAGACAGTGTGGTGTTTGTATCCTTGCAGTATAAAGTTTGGTGACTGAGCTGTGGCATTAACTTGTATTCTAACAAGATTAAAATATATTTGTCCTGGAGATTAGCATAGTTAAGTGTCCCCTCTTTTGGCTTTTGGGGCGGCTAGCAGGCTTTGATCAGTGTAGCGCAGCCAGGCCAGGCTTGGCCTGCTCATCCAACGCCTGGCTGTGAAATTGCTCTGATGTCATCCCCCCATTCTCCACCTCCTCCGCTTTCAGGCCCGTAATTATATTTCCGCCACAAAGCCCCCGTCTCCTTCATTCCATATTCCAAGTTTGACTAGGTAGCATTTTAGAGAGCTAAATGACTCAGTAGGGGGAAGGGATGGCTCATCTTTTGTCCGTCAGTGACACAGGACGTCGGTACTTTGCTTATTTTCTTTTCCCTGTTTGTCTGCCCTTTGCCTTGTACTTAAGCAGAGGTTAAAAAAAAGCCATTTTACTTTACTCCAGAACCGGACCTGTCACTTAAATGTCCCAAGTCAAATAGATAGTGGCCTGAGGCATTGTGAGCGAGGCCCTGATGCGCTGGAAGCGTGTGGTGAAGCTAGTCGATAGCTGGCTAGTAGCAAACCAGTGTGGTGTGGCGAGGTGTCACTACGCCGGTAACGTAGTTCTTCGGCGTAACAGTGTTAATAACAATAATAATATCAATATCACTGTAGCTTAACATGATGTAAATTGAGCCTTGTTGGCAGTTTTTTTCAGAAGGATTTATTGGCGGAATAGGTGCGTCCCATTATGTGCATTCGTAGCTGCCTCTTTTTATCTGTTTACATGTCTTTAGAACGCCCAGAAAGAAAAGAGAAAGACGTGTTCATGTCTCACATAAGGATGATGAGCAAAATTCCAAAAAAAGTGCAGTTTTCCTCAAAAAACACTCAAACACATTATGTCTACCCAAATTCATGGTTCTGTCAAGTGCACATGGTTTTAGGCCTATTGTTTTACATTCTTTTCTTTTATGTCAAATGTTATTGTTACTGTATTTAACATCAACCTGTTGTTAGATGTTATTAGTACACATATAGCTTCAGTCGAATAGCTTACTGCATTGTCAGTTGAATCCAAGGGTGTCTAAATGTTTCCCAGCAAGGGCCACATGCTGAAAAATGCAAGGACACAAGAACCACTTTGATATGATGCTAAGAAGTTATGTGCACTCCTGATCAAAATTGTAAGACCAGTTGAAAAAATGCAAGAATGAACATTTTTCACTGTTTCATCCACTGTCTGGAACTGATGTCCATTTTTTGTGAACTTACTTTGCCATTCATTTGTAAGACGTTTGAAATCTGTAAAGAAAAAAGCAAAAATGTGTTACTAAGTTGCTTATATAGAACTCCAAAGTCAAGCATTGGAATGTTTCAGGATTAGACCTTTGCAGACATTGGTCAAAAGACGACTTTCGTATGTGGAGACTTTAATATTAATCTTCTGAATTTGACCAGACCAAGCAGAATAACAGACCACTGTGTCACCCTTATCCATCATATATTTATTAGTGACTTTGATAATATCAACAACATCAGCGAACATCTTCCAGTGTTTACAATTTACAACAAACATTATAATAAAAGACAGACGGAGGCCAAAAAGACCTTTCAAAGACTGCGCACTGAGGATAGCGTCAGCGCTTTCAGGAAAGACCTAGAACAGGGGTCTCAAACTCAATTTCACTGGGGGCCAGTGGAGGTAGAGTCTGGGTGAGGCTGGGCCGCATCAAGTATTGGGAGTAGGGCTGGGAATCTCAGGGTACCTCACAATACGATACAATTCACAATACATCCATGTGATAACACCACTGTTAGTTCAGTGTTGGTGTTTAGGTGGCGAGAAATACTTCAATATTGAATAAAGCCAAATTTGATCTTGATCAAAAATCACTCCACACTCTGTTCTCTGGTATTATAAATATTATGTATTATAATATTTTCAAACCGCTAAAATAATGCATAAAGTTAATAATAACCTGCTACCCAAAAATGTCATACATTATACGGATTATTACTGTATATTTATAGTGAAAAAAATCTTAATAGTTACATCATTATATTGTTACATTACCTAATCATTATTCTGTGTATTAAAAAATCACATATGTAATACAGGAAGTGAACAACATGTACTGCACAAGATGTGAAACGGATGGGGGGTAGGATTAAATAAGCTTTGCTTCTTCCTACTCCTTTTGGACATGTGGAACTGTGAATTGAATTATGTGATGTATTACATTGTAACTTGCATGCATGTTCAAATAAAATTAAACCATTACCATTACCATTCCCATTCCCAAATGTCCTCAAATGGATTTAGATCAGCGGAACATGCAGGATGGTCCAAAAGAGTGAGCTTATTCCTCTGGAAGAAGTCCTTTGTCAGGCGGGCTTTGTGAACTGCAGCGTTGTCCCACTGAAAAAGCCAGTCATTACCACACAAACGAGGGCCTTCAGTCATAAGGGATGCCCCCTGCAAAATCTACACATAGCCAGCTGCCATTTGACGCCCCTGCACAACCTGAAGCTCCATTGTTTCATTAAAGGAAAAAGCACCCCAGATCATGATGGCGCCCCCTCCACTTTGCCATGTGGAAAACAGTCTTCCGTCCTCCTGTGATTGTGTAGAAGTGTCCTTGGGCAAGATACTGAACCCCGGATGTTCCGGATACTGCGTCATCAGTAGGTAAATGTGCTAACAGTGTCAAAGCGCTTTGAGTGCCTTGGAGGTGGAAAAGTGCTGTACAAGTGAAAAACCATTTACCATTACCATTTCTTCTTCAATAATCTTCATACATTTTTTTCTTCTTCTAACAATTATTCCCAAAATATTTTGCCTTTTTTCATATTACAACTTTGTTCCCAACCTAATTTGACCAAAAAATACAACTTTATTTTGTTTTGTTTGTTTTTCATAATATTATGACTTTTAAAAAATTATTTTTTTTCTTTAATATTTCAACTTTATGCTACTGAAATGACTTAATTTTTCCTCATAATATCACGTTATTCTCATCAAATTACAACTGCATTTTTTTATATTTTATATATATATATATATATACATATACATATATATATATATATATAGATATATATATATATATATAGATATAGATATATAGATATAGATTTATATATATATAGATATTTTTTAGTTTTCTTGTTGAATTGTAGTTTTAGAATGTGCCGTGGGCCAATAAAAAAACATCCGCGGGCTGCAAATGGCCCCTCGGTTGCACTTTGGATACACCTGGTCTAATAGTTTCTCATAGAGGCCTTCACAATATACACACTCACATTGCACAATTAGAGTTGCGCAACACTGACTGATGGAAAAATAATGAGAGAAGAGGCATACACATAATAGATGCATTGTTGTCACTCACACAAGCTTAACTTTCACTTTCTAGAGGGGTGTAGCACCTGCTATATATACTCTGTGTACTTTCCTTCATTCCTTCTAGAGCCCAGCGCTGTAATCAAATATATTACTCTTATTTTTTTATACAAATAGTATTTATAGGGTTTACACTCCCTCCCCTATAAAAACCTTTTTGCCAACTTGCCGTTGACGTTGTCCTCCAACTTCGGATCATCATTTGCAATCAATTTTGCTCCAGAACCCTCCCTTTCTGTCTTCAATATGCCTCACACACTTATTAAACACACCTAAAGTATAAAATGTCTAGCTGCTCACCACAAGTGAATGATAACATAAGATGATCCATGAACACATGGAACGCGAGTCATGGTGGGCAGCAACTATGGTGCATTCAAGGACTGCTGAGAAAAGTGTGAAATTTCAACACTTGATGAAAAAACATGATTGGTGAAGCATTAAACATTTGGGCTTTGAGATTTTTAAAATAGTGCATGTTTTTTTAGTAATTAAAAAAAAAAAACATTTTAAAAAATAAATACAAATTAAAAAAATAATTTTGACCAAAAATTGAAAAATTTGCTTGGTCGCAAATGTGCAGGTATCTACCGCACTTTATATTATCTGGTGTTTTTTTTTACTATAAGTGATTTCCTGTTGCTTTCAGGTCACTTGAGGGTCCATGTTGAGCACCTTCCCCCCGCTTTCCAAGTCACTGATCAAGTCAGAGAGCGCTGGGCGTGACTTCCTCATACAAGCCAATAAGAAAAGAAAATGCAGATCAAGTCCCGCAGCCGCTTTTCATTCACCAGTCAAAGCTGTGGCTGAGGAGTCACACATAACTTTACTTTGAAACGCTTTGCTTGTCTACCACATTCAGGTAAAAGGAGATTGAAGGTTTTTGTGTGTGTGCGTTTGTATTTTTGCTTTCATTTTAAGCAGGCAAGTAAATATAAATACAGGATTTTTTTTTTCTCTTACTTGACATGAATTTCTCTCAAATCATGTTACATTTTATGATAATGACGATGCTATATCAACATGCTATATTAGCATGCTATATTTCTAGCATTAGCATGCCGGAAAAATACAAAGTTTTCTGTCTGACTGTCTCTAATGCTCTAATTTAAACTTTTTTGTACAAGTATATATTACATTCATATCATGTTGTGCCTTTTATTTTTTAATATGAACTCTGTTACATTATTGGGTTAACAGCTGTCCCCCGCCACTCTGTACATTGAATTTCATGGCTTCACTCTATCACTGTATCTAATCAAATATATATTAGTTCATAAATCATGCTGTTTTGTGGCCTATTAATAGTGAAACAAATATGCATATTTAAGCAAATGTTACATATTTTTTACCTAAATTAAGCATTTTTTTTAACAAAAATGGCTAAATGAACTAAAATACAGTATATATAAGGCATTCAGAAGACGCATTCAAAGACATTGTGATGGCACGTAGTATTCTACACTGGTCACTAGTTATCAGTAATGTTGCATTGATGAGACAATAGCCACCACAGGAAGTACTGTACAAAACAGGAACTAAAAAAAGAACAACAGGGAACTCTCCCAATGCTAACATGTGTGAGTCTATAGTTTGTCTTACTTGTGTCTTATTTATCTTATTTTTTTGTTATGTCTACTATATTTGGTAATAGTAGTGTAAAGTGGGGTGTTATTTTATGTCTTGAGGGCTCCAACAATGTTAAAAACAGTATTTAGAAGGTCGGACACAGATTTTATATGCTCCAACTGTGAAAATATTTGATTCATAAATAAGGAATCCTACTTGGCGGAAATTCACTTATCATGGTCAGGTCTACCATAACCCACCATAAACGAGGGATTACTGTGTACTAGAGTTTCTTACTGCTATGTGAAGATTTTTTTAAATATTTTGTTATTTAATTTTTTTTTAATTTAAAATAAAGTCCACACCATCAAGTTGTGTTTTGTTTATTTACTCTCACACCATCATAAAAAGTTACATATGGAGCATAAATAAAGACAATCAAATGACTGAATTCAGTGACTATTTTTATTATTTTTTTTTAAAGAAGTCCCATTAGCCAAATAGAAAAGCACATATTCCAGCGCATATTTACACCATTTTAAGGCAACTGTTTGTACTTAACAAGATCAGCAAAAAGAGAAATCAAACAGTCACAGCAAGACCAGCATTTGGCTTGGGTCGTCATGACGTGGACCCAACAAAAGGCCTTTGAGAGCTTGCATCCACAACACAAAAATAACTCACGGAAAGGTGGTCCGTATGGCTATATATTTATTATAAATACCAATATATTGTATTTTGATCCAACAAATAAAACATTTGTATGTGAATATAACCTATATATGGTCATATAGGTCCATAAAGTTATGAAACAATATTCCCTGCAGTGCATCAGAGCTGATGGGATGTTTAAAAGGATGAAAGCCAAGCTTTTTTAAATTTTATTTTATTGCTGATGTTTTCCTTTAAAGCAGAAGTGTCCAAAAAAAATGTTTAAGAAAGAGGCTGTTTGGATATTTTTAATACTCTAAAAAGGCTCAAAAGAAGTTATATTTATTTCAATAATTTTTTTTTTTGCCTCATTTGCATCAACATTTCAACTTTTTGCACTTTTTTGGGGGGGTTTCTGTAAGAATGAGCACCGGGCTGCATTTTGGACACCCCCCAAAAAACTAATTCAACTTCAAATTGCTCCCCCCCCAACATTAGGCTTATTCAATGAACATATATTATTCAACACTTTTCAGCAGACTGTTAAAATAGAAAAATGGAATTAAGAATTGGAAAACTTTTTTTAAGGTGTGTTTACATTCCCCTTTTGAGGGTCGTTGCACTTCTGTACAGCAGGGATGTCCAAACATTTTACACCAAGTCATAAAAATGAAAGGACGGGGGCCACTTTCATACGTTTTGTGCATGAAAGAGGCTAGATGTAACCCAGTAGAGGTCAATTTATGTTCAACTATATGAACAATGAGTGTAAAATCTAATAATATATCTCATTAAAAACAAAGTCGTTTTGTTTGGGGACAAAAATGGCCCTCGGGCTGCACTTTGGACACCCCTGGTGTACATTTAGGCACCCGTAGAAGGCTGTAGTAGGCTCAGTTGACAGATAAACACTTTACCTGAAGGTAAACAGTCCTTATATTCTAGCAGACAAAGACTACATCGATGAACTAAAGACCAAAAAAGACACCAAAATGCAGCAAAACTCAATTCTTTGGACTTCAGCATAGTTTTCTTAATGACTGGCGTGAATCAGGCTACGTTACCAATTATTTATAACACGATGTTGTTATGTGTTTCGTGTTCCATCTCCCTGACGCTGTTAGCACTTTAGCAAACAAACAAGCACAGCGCGTGTTAGCATTTTTCAGGCTAAATTCGTCTAAATGTCATTGATTAAGATGGCGACCAACGGATCCAAGCATGTTTTATTTGTGGAATGTCCTGAAATTCCCATTCTCTGCCCCGGCATTTGAACGCATCACCTGTCAGCCCTGAGGATATGTCGCCTCCACACACACACACACACACACACACACACACACGCACACACGTCATGTAAAAATAGCCTGTAGTTGAAGTATTGTGTCTGGCATTGTAGTTTTTTAATTGCATGTGGTCTTCTAGTCGCTGTCGGACTTGGCGTCCTTGGTTGCGTGGTTGTAGAGTCCTTGCGCCATCAGTTGCGCCGCCAGCGAGTTTTTATCCACGGTTGCCTTCTTGATTTTTGCCCTTTTGTTCTGGAACCAGATTTTGATCTGAGATTCGTTGAGGCCGAGGTCCCGGGCCAGGTTCTTCCTGCGCTGTTCGGTCAGGTAACGGTTACTCTGGAACTCGGTTCGGAGTCTGTGGAGTTGCTCCGCTGTGAAGGCTGTCCGGGGCCGCTTGTCGTCTTTCGTCGGAGTCCGAGTTGTTTTGGGCTTACGGGACCTGGGCCCTTGGGGGTCGACAAAGAGGCATTAGTCCCAAGAAAACAGCTTCCGCATTAAAAGTATTTTTTTTCCCTTTCGTTTCATAAATTCGAAAGAAAGCACTCAGTGTGTCCAGATTTTTTTTTCCCCACCGAGGGCCACCAGCATAAAACTAAAAGGATGGGGGGCAACGTTCATAAATTTAGTGTAACACTGTAACACATTTTTGTGTTACAGTCTACAAAGCAAATTAGGGTCATATCTAATACATTTAACTTACACAATATAGCCACTTTGAACACCCCTGTCCAAAAAAAAAACATTTCTCAAAACTTTTAGAATTGTATGATTTTTTTGTGTGTGAGAGAATTAGAACTATTCCGAGTTTTCTCTGCATTTAAATATAGTTTATTGTATTTCCATGGCTGCTTTTAATACTTAATCATCCTATTTTCTACTTTTAAAACTCTGTGCTTAAATCAGCGCTGTCCTCCATACTGCTACCCAGACCGTTAATTAGGTCCAATAAAGTGCTATCTAGTCTATTTTAGTAATACGGTAATAGTGGGAGGTCTTGTTCTTAATATGAAACACTTGCGTTTCTAACTTGTTTAAAACCGTGTTGTTTTGTATTCTTATATATATATATATTTACATATATATATATATATATATATACAATAATTATATATATATATATATATATACAATAATTATATATATATATATAGATATATATATAATTATTGTTATTATTGACCAAACACACTTTTCACGTCGCCATAAAAGAGGAGAATGTCTTGCATTGGGGATGGGGGTGGGGCCAGGAATGGATGGAGGAGGGGGAGCCAGGCGCCTCTTTGCCTCCCTGTTACCATAGCAACCACTACATTTTGGAAGAAAAACTCCTCTTTTAGTCTCATGTGTTACACTGAGATGCTTTCAAAACGAGCAATATATACATGTAGAGTGTATAAAATTTGCATGTAAAGCGCAGGACTATCACACAGTCCAACAATCAGCACGTGCATGCACTTTAAAACGTCAAACGCGCCTTTAGTTTGGCAGCAATTCACACGTTTTCAACGACACATTACCAATTCTAGTCATATTATTCCTATTGTAGGGTCATCTCCACAAGCATTCTCCATAAAAGCTTCCCAAACAAATATAAAATACCAAACACCTGTGTAAATAAATACTGATTTGTGCTAATATGACACTTTTTTGAGCACAAGTACATGTTTATTGTATGGTAAAATATTACTCATCACCTCCCACAAAAGAAAAGTGCAAAAAAACATTAATATTTTTCATAAATGTTTCTTTCATTTTTGAAAAGGCGCCATTTTTAAAAGTAGCTTCAATGTGTCACCTCAGATGCATAAAATAGCTAAAAAAAATAGCAAAGTAACGTGGTAGTGATGTATTTGCTGCAAAAGAGTTGAATATGTGGGTTTTTGCACTTGTTTTTCTTGGACTCACGTCGAATTCATTTCTGTTTTTAGACTGCCTCCTTTGTCAAAAATATGCTAATGAAATATTAACAAAGAAGAGTCGTGAACAATGGCGTTAAACTTGCTTTGACTTCATTTTTTGGGTTATTCTTTAAATCTTTCCTTTTTTAAAATGTATCTTCTTTTACGACGTTTTCCAGCGCACGTTATCCACTTTATATTCAGCGTTGTTTTGTTTGTTTGGTTTTTTTACAATATTTTCACATCGAAATGAGGCCATTGTTGAAATAATTTATGCAGCGTGTAAGTGTAAAAAATAATGAATGACTCCTTTGATTGATGGATAGAGCTAACATTAGTTATGAAGGTGCAATAATTGCTTTGTCAATTGTTACCTGTCTATTAAGTTGGATGGGGGTTGGGGCAAACACTCAATACATTTTTTAAAGGCAAGAGAAAATGTTATGAAGATTTTTTTGGAGTTGTAAAAGTTACCTAAAAAGTTTTCACTGAAATGACGCAGTTAAAGTGAAATCCGATTTTGTTTGTATCCAATATTAGCGCCTTTTTCTTGACACTATTGTTTAGCTACATGGTGGGTTGCAAAGTGCGGACCGGGGGCCATCTACGGCCTGCAGCTGTTTTTTCATTGGCCTAACATACAAAAAAACGACAAAAGTTCAAAAAAGTCAACAGTAAAAATGGAAAAAGAAGACTAATTACAATATTATGCTTTGTTGAGCTGAGACAAGGTTAACTTTCAGAGTAAACTTCAATAAAGATGACATATTTACTACATTTTTAGTGGAGGAGTGGTGCAAAACCTATTTAAAAAACAGCCAAAATAACATAAGAGCAAAAAAGTTGATACTAATAATAATGATGAAATTGTGTTTATTTATTTTTTTAGTAAAAAAAAGTTTGTTCGTTTTTTTATTCGTTCAGGTTTAATGAAAAATATTTGTAAAAATAACTAACCTGAAGACGGGCGGTCCGAGTAGCGGGTACAATAAACCCAAGCTGGCCAGAGCATCTGTTTGCCGGAGTCAGGTGCAGCGCTGGCCGGGGGGCTGCTCTCCTCTTCCCGGATTTTCTCCTCAACTTCGCCGCCAGTCAGCTCACTTTTCCGGCCGTTTGGATGCTTCTTGTCGGACGATCCAGAGAAATCCTTCTCTTGTAAATCAGGGTTGTCAGGTGTGGGCTGGTCTCTTCTTGTGACGTCCACCTCCCGGACCCGAGGCACACCTTTTCTCTTCCGGCCGAAATCCGGTCTTAAAATGTCGTCGATGTAGAAGTTCGTGATCCGGTGGGACTGCTGATTGCCAGGTGGCTGCAGGAGAGGCAGGATGGCCCGGTTGGACTCCTCGCTAGCTTCGTCTGGCTGCCGGCGAGCCTCCATGACGATGAAGACCTTTTTTTCAGTCAAATCCAATTGAATTAAACGTTTTTGCTGCTACTAGAAGAAACAGAGCACTCCACTGAAAAAGCTTACTTTTAGTACTTGGATGGTATTTAATCCAAAAACGCGGCGTTTTTTGACAAATAAAAATCATTTCATAGCGTCTGTGTGCGTTTCCACCCCCCAATTTAAATAATTATTTCGTTAATTAGTTGTTTTTTTTCTCGGGGTCCCTGCGCACAATTTTCGCTGCTGGCCGCACTAAAGTGTTCGGATTCCGACTACGCTCAAATACTTTGACTAGGCATTGCGTTCTTATTTCTGATTGGCTGAGAGTCCCCCTACTATGCCGCTGTCGGACACGTGCCTTCGACCAATGGGGGCGCAGAGTACATATCACGTGACGTTACCGGAATTCCCTGGAGGCTGCGGGACCCGTACGTATGTGTGCTGCGTTCAAGTTAACCCTCCAAAAATGGTTAATACTGCAATCATGTTAATACTTTTATAATAACAAACAAAAGAGCTACGTTTTTAAAAAAGTACATAGACTAATTTAGGTGTTTACTTATAACGATAGTTATAAATCAGATTGAAAGGGTATATTATACTGTATAGAATATGTTTTTTCCGAACGTGTGTCCAGATATTGGCATTTTGAAGCGGTTGATTGATGCCAGTACACGATATTTAAACATTTCAAAGACCACTACACAAGTTTTCTTGTTTCTCACATTTAAGAAAAATATAAAGCATGGTTCTTTCCACCCATGGTTTTCCCATGAGTATGACTGCAGCACGGGTTGTCGAACATATGTAAAAGAAAATTGAAAAAAGAAAAAGACGACAAACTTGGACCCTGTAAACGTCACTGAAACGCAACATGCAAGGTGGAAAAGATCCGTTTCTTTTATTTATTTCGTTTCTAAATGTTGTCCCTAATGCCTGGACAGGTAATATACATTATACAAAAGAAAGATTCATTTAATTAATTCATTTCTACAGAATAAATATTAAATTCTATATAAAAAAATTTCTAAAATAAAATAAAATAAACATTATATATATATATATATTATAATATTTTTCATCAATAAATTAAAAAGAAGAAAATATGTATTGATATTATTTAGATATATTTTATATTGTATTATTTAAAAATATTTATATAATATATGCATTTTGCCTTTAATTTAATTATTTTATGTAATTATTTCATTATTAATTATAATGAATTCAAATAAATACTACTGTACATTAAATACGGAATTATTGTATTTTTAAAATGTTTAGCTACAGTTTATACAAAAAATCTAAATAAATTGCATTAAAAGTAACAAATTTCATTTGAAATAATAATAATAATAATAATAATATGATATTGCTTATTTATATTATCTATATACTGTATATTAAATGAAAGCATCTATCTATTTAGATGTTGTCAGACATGTAAAAAAAAAAGAGACGTTAAAGAAATTCCTGATGATGAGCCAATGGTAATTACAGTGAATGCATCACTTTGGCATTCTTTCAAATATACATGTAGATATTTTAAAATCACCTTTTGCTATGGCAGCGCTACTCTATGCCTGCTTCGTTGCTTTTCTTTTGTTTTATTTGCGCATATTTCATTGCGTGAACTTCTTAATTGTGAGCGGCAACGCCGATCAAAACCTTATTTTAATGTATTTGTCATTGAGAAATCCAACAATGAGTCATTACTGACGAACTGCGGTCAAACTGTTAAATTGTCGAAGGCTTTGATGCCATCGTTTTTATTTGGATGTATGAATGTGTCAAAGTGCTCTTACTTTCATAAAAAGAGTGTAAGACTGTCAATTCAAATGAGATTCCTTACTGCATTGAGAGGACTGATTGCAAACGAGCAGGTGTGCACGACCGACTACGTCATCTGCTTTTCAGCAGGCGGGGAACATATGCAACTGGCGTTCTTTTGAAATGACAGTTTTGTTCAACTCAAATGACCCTCAGTAGGTTCTTGTTCACTCAGTTCACTCATTTTTGCCGTCTGGGTGTCCACATTGCGGCCCAGGGGCCAATTTACGGCCGCAGATTGTTTTTAATTGGCCCCTGGTGTATTGTAAAAACAAAAATATATTCATCATTAATAAGATACTGTATATTATTAGATATTACACTTATTTACTTAGATGATCATATGCTGACCTACATTGGATTGCTTTTAGTATCTTTGATGTACAAATGTCTCAAAGTGGCCCCCATGCTGTCATTTTTATGTAAGTAGCCCTCACCGGAAAAGTTTGGACACACCTGTTTTGTTTTGTTTTTTATATTCCTCACTTTCAAATAAAGTTGACCTCAAATATCACCCGAGTGTCCAAAGTGCGGCCCGGTGGGCATCTGCGACCCACAGGTTGTTTTTTTAATCAGCCCGCAGCATATTGTTAAGGTCAAATTAAACATGCATCAGAACATTATATATGAGTTAATATAAATACATCATTTTTCAAAATAAAATATACAGTACTATATATACGTATGTGTCTTATTTTTTATTTTATGTTTTAACTGGTATACATTTTTATGTAAGTAATAATATATATTTAGTATGTCCTATTTGTAATATAAAATCATTGTGTTAGTTATGTAATTTCTTTTAGTGATGTATTTTAATTAACTCATTCATTACTATAGTTATATAGTTATACTATTAGTATAATATTATAAACAATAAAAGGCAATACTACATTTTTAAAAATGTAATATATACAATATATATAAAAATATATATATTCTTATTTTTAATTGAATGCCAAACTTTTTATATATCTGTATTTATATTATTACATATAATTCTTACTTTGTATTCTTATTGTTTAAATTCTTAATTATTTTCACGTTAATTATTCACTTTATTATTTAAATTTGTAATTCAATATCATTCAACATTTTGAATGATATTGAATTACAAATTTTAATGTTTTTAATTTAATATATATATATGTTAATATATTTGTATTTATATTATATATAATACATACATTTTTATTTTGTTATGTTAAAATGTTACTTTTTCTCTTTATATTATTCTTTTCTATACAGTAATTGTATAATAGTAGTTTATGCATTGTTTTCCTATAAGTCCAGACCTTATAAAACAATGAAAATGGCGAGTGACTTTATACCTGTGATGTAAAACCATAAATGTGATTGGACAAGGATCATTTTGTTTATTGTACATATTGCAGCATCACTGAACAACATATTGTGTATGAGGTGTTGTGTTTGCATATCAAGCTCAAGAAATCCTTTTAAATACTTTCTATTTCAGGGATGTTTTGAGCATCTAACACCCAGAACAGGGTGCACAGTGTACTGATGATGAGTTCAGGTGACTCATCATCAGTGCAGCCAAAAATGTGTAACACTGTATGCTTTCCATCCATGAAGCTTTGGATTCATTGTGAAGATAAGCGTTGTGCTTTGTGACGGTGTGAATGCGACATTGTGTTGCTGCCCAGATGTGAGATGAGCCCACAGACAAAGCAGAGGTCAGCTGGGAGCATCGGCTTCCTGTCTGCCTTACAAAAAGCTCCCAGAGCGGGAGGAGGGATGGGAGAGGAGGTGAGGGGACACTTCCTCTTCCACTTTGTGCATCACAGTGGAAGATTTAGTGCAACACAATCATCACTTCAACACACAACTTTTTGCTTTGATATTCTGTGACATTGTTCACATTTGAATTCATTAAACGCGCTAACATCATTTCAATGTGGGTTAAGGTATGCTAAGATATTCAACAAATGTCAAGAAAAGACGTCCCACATCTCAGCTTTCTGGTATAGGTGACATATATACTGTATATAATTCATAAATGTATTTTTTAATTTATTGCATTAATGTTAGCATATTTGTATTTTTATTATTATCTATAATTTTTTTTATTAGTCATTTAAAAAAATACAAAGTATTATAATTATAATTGTGTCAATGCGGGCCTCTTGAAATGGATCTAATTTTATTAACAATAAACATAATATCACCAAGGTAACGATAACAACGCAACAAAAATCACACATATACAGTATGTGAAAATAAACATAGACGAGAACTAGAAATATATCAATCTCATCACACTAGTATCGATCCAATACTGATGCTGCCCTCGGTATCATTACTACTGAGCTGTGGATCAACCCTCCCACTTCTAATTTAGTATGTTGATTTATTCCATTTGATACATTGATTGGTTTTATTGATAATTCTTTTATTAATGATTACTTTAAACCAGTTAAATTCATCCATTTTATTTACATTTCCATTTAATTATTCTTTACTGCTATTATTCTAATATTTCCAGCGAGTAAATCACCATTGTGAGGATATTTGGAGTATATTGAGTTACCAGTGGGTCTCATCTAAAGTATGTGTTTCTCTGCGTTTCGGCTTGTTACTACCACTTCCTGCTTTAATCCTCGACCATCGCCACGCCGTGGATAAACGTGGCGTGAAAGCCGCCAGCAGGCCTGACTGCTGGGCCTCCTTGGCTCCAGCGGCGCTTGGCAGCCTGGATGGCTGCTTGCCCCGCATGAGTTCACAGTAGTTGTGGGTGACAAAGGGGAGGTTTTGCTCCACTGCTTTTTCAATTTTAAGAGGCCTCTCAAACGCTGGCCTCTATAGGAAAAAAAGGATGAATCACATGGGGGGATTCCATAAGCCAAACGTTTTCCAGCGAGGGCCGCATAATAAAAATCAAAGCATGTTTTGATCGTTTTTTAAATTTGGTAAACAAGCTAATTAACCCATGTAGGTATGCTAAGATGTTATATACGTTTAAAGATAAAAGGAGCTTTGTGTTATAAGTGACACAGCTTATCATGGGCCTGCAAAGCAAATTATTATCACTCGTTCTTAATATTTATTATTATTAAATCTTACTGTGCCGCAATCCCAGATGTTATATCGCTGGAAAGATCTTGACCGGAAGTATGCATCTATGCGACATTTTGTGTAACCATGGTGACCTAATTGACAAAGTTGAAAACAGGCCACTTGATTAGGAACCCCATCTTCAGGCCATACTGCGCCAAGAACCCCAACACATTTTATATCACGCGATGGGGGGACGTGTGAATTTACTAGTTTGTAACATTTTGTGTAACCATGGCGATGTACAAAATTTAAAGCTGTTCTGCAGAAATGGAGGTTGATCAATCCTTGGCAGGTGGTGCAACTAATTCCTACAGGTGTTCCAAGTTCTGGAGTACTTACTACCTCCTCTGTCTGCATAAAAGCAGTGTTGGGAACACACTGGGGTACTGTACCCTCTGGGGTACTATACTCTCGTGAACATCAGTTGGACAGCCTTGAACTGGAGAAAGTCATTTGTTGCTACAAAACTGGCAAGAAAAAAGGGAATTAGCAATGAAAGAGAGACAGACCATCTTAACACTTAAAAATTTAGGTTTTTCCTCCAGAGAAATTGGAATGTTCTAAAACTTTTGACTGGTAGTGTAACTGACTAGCAAAGTTGAAAACGGGCCACTTGATTAGGAACCCCTTCTTCAGTCCATACCGTGCGAAGAACCCCAACAAATGTTATATCGCTGGATATGTCTTGATGGTATTTGGCAACATTCTGTGTAACCATGGCGACATAATTGATGACCAGACTTGAAACCTGCCACTTTATTAGGAACCGACCCTTCAGACCACACTTTGCATATAATATGTTAAAATCTGCATGTTTTTAGTTGCATTACGCCTTTTTTTGCTCTTTCCTTACATTTTCTGTACAATATGTATTTTTCGAATGTACTGCAGCCTGCGATTGACTGGCGACCAGTCCGGGGTGTACCCCGCCTCTCGCCCGAAGTCAGCTGGGTTAGGCTCCAGCATACTCCCACGACCCTAGTGAGGATAAGCGGCATAGAAAATGAACAGAACGGCGCCAGGACAAAAAGGCGCGGTCACAGGAGTGAAATACGCGTGAGTGACTTAATAATTTCTTGTGCTGATCATTTAAGGTTGATCATTAAAATTAAAAGGAAGGTTTGAACTTTTATGAGAGTGTTTAAACAAGAGAGAAACGTGAGAAAAGTCTGAGAAGTGTATAAAGTGTATGATGAGGGGTTTTACAGCCCTAAAAAATATATAATTGTAAAAAAATTAAGTTTGCTACTTTGTGGATTTCACTTATTGCAGGCTGGCTATTTTGAGAACCTATAGTCCGCGATAAAGGAGGGAACGCTCTACTATAAAAACATAAATAAATAAAAACTTGTGCTGGGAAATTATCAGTGTTGGATTAATGATTTAAAGTAATTAGTTATAGTTACTAGTTAGTTTCCCATAAAAGTAAACAAACTAGTAACGGAATTGCTCCTTCATAAATGTAATTTGTTACCAGGGAAAGTAATTATTGTGTTACTTTTTAGAAAAAGCTTCAAATATGTCAAAGAATTGAGGTTGGAGCTTTGTGCACCGTTGAGAGATGTTTCATGAGATTTCATGAGATTAAGGCTGAGCTCGTGACTTGCAATTCTATACCAAAACACTAGGGGGTGGTGTTTTCCTGAAAGAGCGCAACCACAACTTTCATTGACTAGCTGCATGTTTTGTGCGAATAATCACGGTTAATCGCTTTTACTTGGGTGCACAGTCGACCTTTGCTTTGCGGTTCAAACATTGCTCCCTTGCTCTATTGCCTTTTTCAAAAATGTATTAATAAATGATCATTTCATAGTTGACTATCACCTATTATTAATAAAAAAAATATATTAAAATATAAGTCATAGGTAGTATTCTGGTCACTAGGTGTCAGTAATGTTACATTGATGAGACATGCATCACCCTGCAGGTAGTCAGCCATGGCATGTCCAGCATGATAGAGTGAAAAAGGTTCTCCTCCCATTCCGTGTGGAAGTGGTACGTTTTTGGCTTCTTACTTTGTCCTTCTTCCCCAGTCCGTTTGACAAGACTTTCTCAAGTTTAGAATAAATACATTGGAGGCTAACTAGTTAGCTCAGTAGCTTACTATTTGCTATGAGCTGCAGCCGTCTTTTATGTCTCTGCAGTGATCCCATAGTCTGCGAATTAGTGTTGCGCAATGTGGTTTTAAACAAACAATATCTGGAGTGTAATGGTGTCTACAGAACTCCCATAATGGTAAATAAAACATATTTAGAAAGTCAAACAGGTTTTCTATGCTCCAACTATGAAAATATTAATATTGAATGCTACCTAGTGGAAAATGACTTAGCTCGGCTGGGTCTGGAACCAATAAAGTGTGATAAACAACTGTATTTGTCCTCCAATGACTTTTCAGTCTGTTTAGTAAACAATATATTGGGAGATAATAGAACATGTCTCATGCGTACATGAGAGAAAACACTTTTCACTTTCCTCAATGAAGAAAGATCTGGTCCTAAATAAAAGCATGCTGCTTTTTAATGCAGCGAAAATGTGGATGGAAGTATAGCCCTCCCTGTGGCACCCAGGGAAACATGATGTGTGGTTTCTTTCCTTCCGTGGTGGCTCTTGGAGGTAATTTCGTCATTTTCAGTTAAAACACGAGTATTACAATGTACTCTTACTCCTGAGACCACACTTTTTTCATCTTCTTGTACACACTTTGCTCACTTTTAGTCTTCTGTTGCTTAGTGTTCATTGTCTAGATTAGTCAACTATACTTTGTAAGTACGTTAATTCTTTTTCCCTTTTTTCTGTCGCATAATTAACCCAACTCTTTGTTTGGATTTTCATGTCGTGATTAACCCATAAGAACCCATTTGTGCTTAAATTGACACTTTTTATGTAGCACAAGCGTACTTAAAATTGAACAAAGAACATATATTCATTGAAAATTATGTCTTATGCTAAGACATTGCGTCTTAGCATTTTTGCTATTGTGACAAATACACATCTAAAAGCCTGATAGTGGTATTTTGATAGCTTGTTTTCTATGAATTCATTGGAAAAATATAGTAAGAAAAGTTGAAATGTAATATTTGACATCCTATTATAAAATATAAAAAGGAAAAGCTGGAATCTAACATGAAAAACATAAAAAACTTGAAAAATTACGTCATTTTAGTAGCACAAACTTGAAGTAATAAAGAAAAAAGACGTTATTTTTACAAATATATCAAATATCAGAAACAAACAAAACAACAAATAACAGTTCTAATATTTGGAAAAATAGGTTGCGTAAAAAGCTATAGTTAACATTACGAGAATAATGTCAAACTATTATGGAAATAAAGTCAATTATGAGAAGAAAATTCCCAAAAAGTATAATTTTCATATATATGGCCAAATGCTTCAACTTACCTTAAACTGTCATCAACGGCAACAAAAATGGCGACGTATCTTGAATGTAACACAGAGGTGTTCTTCAGAGCATGGTTAGTTAGCACAAAAGTAACACACTTCACCTCCCACAGATGCATGATGCAAAAAAACAGTTCCTCAAAGTATATTATTAGAAAAAAAAGATCAGTCAAAAATTGTATCGTAACACGTAACCTGTACATTACGCCATACTTCTCATTTTGAGTCAGTGTCACTTTCGTTACTGACTTAATTTTGACAAAAACACAGAAATGACATGCAAAAACTCTTGACGTTCACATTGTGTTTCAATGCAGACGTCAGCTCATTTGCATATCGTATTAAACACTGTTTCCTCTGTTTATTCAATGTGTTTGCAGTATATTTTTATACGGTCATAGCTTCAAATCACTGTAGTCTGCCCATCATGCCCCTCAAAGTGGCGGCACCTCCTGTGGTACCCCTTTCAGGAGAATTACCCTTATTACAGTATTTTCTGTGACTTGGCAGGGCCATAACATCTCCACTGTATAGCGCAGTGGTTCTAAAACTGGTGGGTCAATTGGACCAAATTTGGAAGAAGGGATCCTTAATAACTTGTCAGCGGAAAAAGGGAATGAAAATGTCGACAGGAATCCCAACTCCATGTTCCTCACTGCTGTGACATAAAAATAATTGATATAGTCAACAAAAATGAAGCAAAAATATCAAGAGATTGTGGGACCCTTGACGTACACCGGTAACTTCACCATAACGCTATCATTTCAGACTGGTACATTTCCAAACAAAATGAAAATAGCTGAAGTCGTACCAATCTTCAAAATTGGAGGCAAACACCAATTTACACTACAGACCACTTTCTTTATTGCCACAATTCTCCAAAATCAGTGAAAAGCTATAAGAATACATATACATTTACAGTACATATACAGAAGAATGAGTTACTTGCGGACAGCCAATATGGATACAAAACTAACACTTCAACTTCCATGACTCTAATTGAAATAACCAAGGAAATTACCAACGCTACAGACCGCAGAAAGTGCGCAGCTGCAGTATTTATGGATTTAACAAAAGCATTTGATACAATTAACCACAATATCTTAATTAACAAACTAGAACGGTATGGAATCAGAGGGTCAGTCTTGAACTGGATAAAAAGCTACTTAGCAAACAGGAAGCCATAAGTGACGCTAAGAGAATATACATCTGCAAGCTTAAATACATCATGCGGCGTAGTCCAAGGGTCAGTACTGGGGCCAAAACTGTTCATCCTATACATAACCTATATGTAAAGCCACAAAAGACCTAAAGCTACTATTGTTTGTAGACGATACTACTGCATTCTATTCTGGAGAAAGCACGCTAGAGCTAATAAAAAATCACAAATAAAATGACTATACTAAAAAGATGGTTTGACAAAAAAACAGATAATCCCTGAGCCTAAGTAAAATTAAAATACTATTTGGTGATAGCAGAAATGATACCTACGCGCAAATACAAATAGACGGCGTGGACATTGACAGAGTGAATGAAAATACATTTCTAGGCGTTATAATAGACAACAAAATGAGTTGGAAATCCCACATTAAAAATACAGCATAGGCTACAATATAAAGTGGCAAGAAACACTTCTATACTCAATAAAGCAACATTCCATTCATCCATTTTCCTCCGCTTATCCGGGTCCGGGTCGCGAGGGTAGCAGTCTCAGTAGGGAAGCCCAAACTTCCCAGTTCCCGGCCATCTCTTCCAGTTCCACCGAGAAGACACCAAGGCGTTCCCAGGCCAGCTATGAGACATAATCCCTCCAGCGTGTCCGAGGTCTGCCCTGGTGCCTTCTCCCGGCTGGGCATGCCCGGAACACCTCACCAGGGAGGCGTCCGGGAGGCATCCCGACTAGATGCCCGAGCCACCTCAACCGGCTCCTCTCGATGTGAAGGAGCAGCAGCTCAACTCTGAGCCCCTCCTGGATGAGCTCAGAGCTACTCACCCTATCTTTTAGGGTGAGTCCAGCCACCCTACGAAGGAAACTCATTTCAGTTCATTTCGCTTGTATCCGCGATCTCGTTCTTTCGATCACGACCCAAAGCTCATGACCATAGGTGAGGGTGGGAACATAGATCGAACGGTAAATTGAGAGCTTTGCCTTCCGGCTCAGCTCTCTCTTCACCACGACGGTCCGGTACAGCGACCGCATTACTGCAGACGCTGCGCCGATCCGCCTATCGACCTCACGCTCCAACCTTCCCTCACTTGTGAACAAGACCCCGAGATACTTGAACTCCTCCACCTAGGGCAGGACCTCATTCCCAACCCGGAGTGAGCAATCCACCCTTTTCAACTCAGAACCATGGCCTCGGATTTGGAGGTGCTGAGTCTCATCCCAGAAGCTTCACACTCAGATGCAAACCGCCCCAGTAAATGCTGAAGGTTCTAGAACAAAAATCATTCCATACTCTATTGTTCTCTAGTCTTACTATATCTAACCTATTGTGCAGAGACACAGTATGGGGAAATAACTAAAAGTAGACTTCACTAACTGTACTACAAAAAAGATCGATTAGGATAATCCATAATGCCGCTTCTACAGAACATATAAACCCCCATTTCTCAAATCACAACTATTAAAATTTGATGGTCATGGTTTAATTTATTTGAACATGCATACACATTACATTGGAATTCATCACATATTACAATTCACAGTTCCACATGTCTAAGTGTAGTAGTAAGAATCAAAGCTTACTTAATCCTAACCCCCATCCGTTTTACATCAATTGCAATACATTCACTTCCTGTCTTCCAAATGCACTCTCTTCTGGTTGAATACACAGGGAAATGATAAGGTAATGCAATAATGTGGTAAAATAGTGGTCAAATTTCTTGTCACCGTAACTAATTCATATGACATTCTTAATAAATAATATGTATGAAATAAACATAACAAAACATAGTTGGCAATGGGAGAATACTGACAATAAACTCCTAAGGTTTTTAGCGTTGTTCTCGCATATAAATGTTTTAAGTTTCATTTTTCTCTGAGGTTATATTTCCCCTCTCTTGTTGAGAAGAATTGTTATTGTAATTGTTTTTCATTTTTGGGTAGCAGGTTATTGTTTGCTTTATGCATAATATTAGCTGTTTGAAAATTAACTAGAAATAGAGGATTTGTATGTTCTCTATACGCGGTATTATGGATTTGTATGTTCTCTATACGCGGTATTATGGATTATCCTAACTTCCTATTATCTTAACTGGATCTTTTATGCAGTACTTTTAGTGAGTGAAGTGTACTTTTATAGTTATTTCCTCATATCTCCACACAGTAAGTTAGATATGATAATACCAGAGAGCAATAGAGAATATGGAGTGATTTTTGATGGAGGACAAATTTTGCTTTATTCAGTATTGATGTATTTCTTGCCACTTGTATATTTTTAATGCGAGATTTCCAGCTCATCTTTTCATCCAGAATGACCCCGAGAAATGTATGTTCGTTCACACTTTCGATGTTTGCGCATCAGTATCCTTTCTGCTATTTTTTCTATCCTGCTGCGTTAATCCATTTAACTTGAGGTAAATTTTGCAGTTGGCACACCAAGTGTCTTGGATTTTTCCTGCTTCTTCAAGTCACAAGCTTTCTTGGCAATTCCAGCGTTGGGTTTTGTCAGGCGCTTGCTTATTTGTGTTGACGTTTGTTCCTTTCATCGTGTTTGTTTCAGCAGTGCGGTTTTGAATTTCCTGTTGGTGAACTTAACGATGATGTCGGGTGTGGTGCTGATGGTGTGGATGTCTACGTCTACCTTCTGTGAATATAGAAAAGTTACAACTTGTTGCTCAGTTGAAGCAACATCCGTTTTGTCTGGTTCTTCCTTGTTCTTCCATATGCCCTGGCATATGACCTGGGTTTAATCCGAAGCCCCGTCACGATCACATTGGTCATTCTTGCATTTTGGTCCATTTTATCAATTGTGTTCTTCAATTGCTCAATGATTTTTGCCTTTGCTCCATTATTTTCTTTAAGAGCGGCACTCAAGGCAGCATTGTTTTCCTGTAGTACCTTGATTTGTTTGTGCTGCTCAGGGTTTTCCTCCCTCAGGTGTTTAACCCCCTTTTAAGAAGGAGGACCGGAGGGTGTGTTCCAACTATGGGGATCACACTTCTCAGCCTTCCTGGTCAGGTCTATTCAGGAGTTCCGGAGAGGAGGATTCGCCGGATAGTTGAATCTTGGATTCAGGAGGATCAGTGTGGTTTTTGTACTGGTCATGGAACTGTGGACCAACTCTACACTCTTGGCAGGATCCTTGAGGCTGCATGGGAGTTTGCCCAACCAGTTTCATGTGTTTTGTGGACTTTTGTGGAGAAGGCATTCAACTGTGTTCCTCGAGGAATTCTGTGGGGAGTACTCTGGGAATATGGGGTACAGGACCACCTAATTCAGGATGTTCATTCCCTATATGACCAGTGTCAGAGTTTGTTCCGCATTGCCGGCAATCATTCGGACTCGTTTGCAGTGAGGGTTGGACTCTGACAGGGCTGCCCTTTGTCACTGATTCTGTTCATTATTTTAATGGACAGAATTTCTAGGCGCAGCCAGGGAGTTGAGGGGATCTGGTTTGGTGGCTGCAGGATTGGGTCTCTGCTTTTTGGCAGTTGATGTTATCCTGCTGGCTTCATCGGGCCGTGAAGCGGCTGAGATGAGAATCAGCACCTGCAAATCCGAGGTTCTCGCCCGGAAAAGGAGGGAGTGCCATCTCCAGGTCGGGGATGAGATCCTTCCCCAAATGGAGGAGTTTAAGGACCTCGGGGTCTTTTTCACAAATGGTCTTTCACTTGTATAGCGCTTTTCCACCTCCAAAGCACTCAGAGCGCTTTGATAAACTGTCTGTAGGCAGTGTACCTCTTCCAGCTGAAACGGCATGTTAATGACATGTTATTTTATTGTACATCATATGCCTTGAAGTAAAATATGATTGAGACTAACATCTTTTGCAGATTGCAAACGACAAAAATAATAAAAATGAATAAAATACCTATTTCAGGTACTCTCGGAGAATTCAATCAATCCCAACAGGACTGTTCAGGTTGCAATCGACTGAATGCCCTGGGAATACAATGACCTGGATGAATGAGAATATTCAAGGACATATTTCAGGTACTGTTATGAATATACGATTTTTACACATATATAACACTTATTCATTCCCTTTTTGTAATTGCATGATGTTATTTCCATAACTTTTTCCCCAACCTAATTTTCCAAAAATTACAACTTTATTTTGTTTTGTTTGTTTTCATATTACAACTTTTTTTAAAAGTAAGTAGTGTGTTTGTTTTCATATTACAACTTTTTTTTAAAAGTAATTAGTGTATTTTTTTACATTTCAACTCTATGCTACCAAATTACATTATTTTTCCTTCACAATATTAAAAGTTAGATTACAACTCTTTCCTCTGAATATTTTGACATTATTCTCATAAAATTACAACTGTTTTTCCATTTCTGCTCTTGTTTTTCTTTTTAATTTTCTACTACTAATTATATACTATTTCATCTTTCTTCTAATTATCCAAATTATGACTTTATCCCCATAATATTTTCATTTTATTCTCATAACATACATTTTTCTGCAACCCAATTAAAAAATGCTATTTGATTCCTTGTGTTGTTTCTCATAATATTACAACTTAAAAAACATCTTTTTCTTTAATATTTCAACTTTATGCTACTAAAATGTTATTTTTTCTCATGACTTAAAATAATTTTTCTTGATGTTTTGACTTATTTCTTTTAAAATGATTGCAGAGTTTTCAATTTTGGTTGTTTTTAAAAATAGTTTTCTTGTTAAATTATATTTAATATACCGTGGGCCAATAAAGAAACAACCGTGGGGCAGAAATGGCCCCCGGACCACACTTTGGACACCCGTGTTTTATGCGCAATGGTGCAATAAACGGAGTATTATAAGATGTTTTGGTGTTCCTGCAAAATAAGACAAAAACATTCATCTCAAAAGCGGAGCGGGGCGCGTATCTTTACAACAAAACTCCCCAAAACCAACCAGCCACAAAAATGTTGTTTTACTGCTCCAAAAGAGTCTTATACGAGCGCTTGGAAATCCTGGGAGTAAATCGATGCAATGAGGCTAAAAACGGTGCGTTATTTGGGTGGTCTGTTTCAAACACCCCTCCATTTAACAATGAATTCGTCCGCGGCGCGCTCAGGCGATTTGGCGCTAGAGTAGCTCCGGGTTTACTGTAAGGAGCCGCAGTAACGTCTACTTTTCCACTGTATTGCCCTATGGCGTTCTGAATGTTTTATTCAATGACTTGAACGGGCAGCCATGGTTGAAGAGGAAAACAAGGTTGCTGAGGAACTTTTTAAAGACGTCAAATTCTACGTGGTTGGGGACATTGACCCAAAGGTGAGGCACTGGGTGTTAGCTTCTTGGAGCTAGCGCGATAGCGTGCTAGCCCTATTGAATCTCAATGGCTTCGGCTGAACGAGCTAACTAGCCAGCTAACAGGCTGTCAAGCTACACTCCAACAGCGCGCTAGCTCTTAAAGCGGGCATTAGATGCAGTGGCGATCCTACGGTTTGTGCTATAATGTCATGTGAAATTGAAATGATAACGCACCAGGTGAGGAACTTTAGCCATGCAGCATTTACTCCTGTTCTGACTCCTGACTTTCCCAGTCACATAGATGCTTAGCTGCTAGCTTATTGCGCCTGTTTATACGTCTATTGTCTTACAGGAAACTCCCAGGTGTTGTCTTTAAAACATGGAATCAGTACCGATGTTGCACATTGACACATAGAAAAAAGTAGAGAGGTGAATAAGTTTGACAGGTTGCACAGAGCTCGTTTGCATCAACCTGTGCCTGTCAACATTTTGCTCCATCAAGCACTCGTGTTGTACTTCCTTCCAAATAGTGAACCGTTGTCTCACTTTATGCGTTAATATGTATATTGTTAGGAAATAAAGTGTCTTCATCTAGCGAAAATTGACATTATGAAGTTTTGGTGGGAACTATGATGACGTTTCCGCGTAATGTGGGCGTGGCTCAGCGAATAAATTATGGATGGAATTTTTTGTAAGCATTAGAATGACGTGACGTGTGTAAATGTACAACCGCTGATTGTTGTCACTCTTCTGCAATGTTTTAGGTGGTGCAGCTGCTAAAAGACGGAAAAGGCAAAGAGGTATCCTACAATGCTCTGGCCACACATATTATCACAGAGGATTGGGACAACCCAGAGGTGGGAGAATCTCGTGAGGTTTTTGATCTGCCTGTGGTCAAGGTAAGAGTTTCACCTTAGATGTTCAAGGCTTTTGCCAATGTATTCACACACAAGTGTGCACAAAGTGTATGACGTTGTTGGAAACATTTCCTTCTTGGTTAACCAAACATGGATGGACTAAAATAGAAGCTTTTTAAAAGGCATGTAAACATCTCAATGTGCTGATCTTCTCACAGGATTGCAATCTATCTGTGGCATTGGTTTGAGGACAGATGTCATTGTCTAATTTGCATAATTCGGTGTGTCTAAGAATGGAAGGGCCACTTGGATATTTAGATGTAGATAAGCTAAGAAGTTATATATATATTTCAAGAAAAACATGCTCTTTGCTCTTTTTTTCCCCCATTAAAAAAAAATCCAAATAGTTTCTTTCATCTGAACTTTGTAAATTTTGTTTTTGTAATATTTATTCCCATATTTTGACTTAATTCCCATATTAACTTTTTCATTAACCTATTTTTTCCAAAATTACCTTTAGTTTTATCATAATTTTTACAGAAATATTTTTTCTTTAATATTTAAACTCAAGGCGACTAAAATGACATTATTTTCCCTCATAATATATTACAATTATTGTTATTGTTATTATTATTACATTTATTGTCGTAAAATTTTGACTTTTTTTTCTTAATAGAAATTCAACTTTTTTCCATTAATATTTTGACTCATAAAATTACAGCAGATTTTTTCATTTCTGCTTTTTTTTTTTATTTTACAACTATTTCAACTTTTCTTCTCGTAGATTTTATTCTCATAATTATGATTTTGTTCCCATAACATTACAGTCGCCCCTTTCTCTATCGCGGTTCAAACATTGCTCCCTTTCTCTGTTTTTCAAAAATTCATTAATGAATAATAA
Source organism: Dunckerocampus dactyliophorus (assembly GCF_027744805.1). NCBI lineage: Eukaryota > Metazoa > Chordata > Actinopteri > Syngnathiformes > Syngnathidae > Dunckerocampus > Dunckerocampus dactyliophorus. The sequence goes on along the minus strand of NC_072820.1, from coordinate 24,505,052 downwards.
TCACTGTACGGCCTATTATTAGTCCAAAAATGCATATTTAAGCAAAAGTTACGTATTCTTGGTCTAAATTAAGCATTTTCAAGCATGAAATGTTCTAAATCAGTGGTCACCAACTTTTTTTTTAACCCTAGATACTTGGTCTCGGTGGTGAACCGGCACAAGAGCCAACCAGTGTGTGTGTGTGTGTGTGTATATATACTGTATATATCTATATACATAGAGACACACACATTATACATACATACAGTACATACACACCTTGGAGTCTCCCACGGTTTTGATTGGCTGTCTTTCTAGTACCGCTAGTATTGAAGATAAATGTACATAAAAGTCCGTGTAAATGAATGTAAACTTACCCGCTGTTTACACTGCCACCAACAAATTCCCATGCTGCTGTTTTTTTTTCTTTACATCTCTATATTATTTTTTTGAAATGTCAAATAGTTCCGGAAAATCTGACACGGCAAGTATAGCGTACTGATTAGCATCCTGTCTGGTCATTGGTCGATCAATGAAACTCCCGCTGATTGGTCCTTGTCTGGGCAACAGCGATAAAAAGTTGAACAGAGTTAGTAGTCAGTGTAGTAGTGGTTAGATAAACAGTAGTATTCTGTGTACACAGTGGTTCAGGTCTCTTCTTTGTATTTTGTAAACATCAACTGCTTGTACTTTTTCTTGAAATCACTCATTTTAGTGCACTGAGTTCTCTGCTCAGTCCGTTCCACAACTTGATTCCACATACAGAAATGCTCAAAGTTTGTAGTGTTGTCCGTGCATATACGTGTTTCAGGTTTAACTTTCCCCTAAGATCATATTTCTCCTCTCTTGTTGATAATTGTTTTACGTTTTTGGGTAGAAGGTTATTGTGTGCTTTATGCATAATTTTAGCCGTTTGAAGATTTACTACAGCCGCAAATTTTAATAATTCTGATTTTCTAAATAAGGAGTTCGTGTGTGCTCTGTAAGCGGCATTATGGATTATCCGAAGTGACCTTTTTTGTTGCACAGTTAGAGTGAAGTGGACTTTTGTAATTATTACCCCATGACTCTGCATTCTACGTTAGATGTGGTAATATCAGTGAACAGTAGAGCGTATGTAGTGCTTTTTGGCTTTAAATTTAGCTTTATTCAGTATTGAGGTGTTTCTTTATGTTGTAAATTTTTAATGTGAAATTTCCAGTTCATCTTCTCGTCTATTATAAGCCCGAGGAATTTATATTCGTTCACCCTGTCAATGTCTACACCATCAATTTGTATTTGCTCATACGCTTCCTTTTTGCACTTACCAAATAGCATTAATTTAGCTTTACTTAGGTTCCGGGATAGTCTGTTTTTCTCAAACCATCTTCTTAGTATAGTTAGGTCAATGATTTTTTTTGACTAGCGCTGGTGTGCTGTCTCCAGAACAGAATGCGGTTGTATCCTCTGCAAATAATAATAGCTTTAGGTCTTAAGCGACTTTACAGATGTCGTTTATATATAGATTGAACAGTTTTGGTCCTTGGACTGACCCCTGGGGTACCCCGCATGATATATTTAACCTCGCAGATGTATATTCTCCTAGATTCACATATTGCCTCCTTTCTGCTAAGTAGCTTTTAACCCAGTTCAAGACTAATCCTCTGATTCTATACCGTTCTAGTTTTGTGATTAGGATATCATGATTAATTGTGTCGAAAGCTTTTGTTAAATAAATAAAGACTGCAGCTGCACACTTGCTGTGATCTATAGCATTGCTAATTTCCTGGAAGTTAAAATGTTAGTTGTGTGTCCGTATTGGCTAGCCGCGAGTAATTCATTTTTATAAATTTGTCCAACCTGTTGTTGAATAGCTTTTCAGTGATTTTGGAAAATTGTTGTAATAAGGACACTGGTCGGTAGTTTGTGAATTGATGTTTGTTTCCATTTTAAAAAAATTGGAACTACTTTAGCTATTTTCATTTTGTTTGGGAATTTACCAGTCTGGAATAATAGGTTACTAAGGTACACTAGCGGTTGTGCAATCTCATTTATAACCCTTTTTATCATTTCCATTTCTATTCCATTGCAATCGGTTGATGTTTTTGCTTTAAATTTATTAACAATATTGATGATTTCCTTTTCTGGAATGCTAGTGAGGAACATGGAATTGGGATTCCTGTCTATAATCTCATTCCTTTCCTCTACTGGTGGGTAATTTGGGATCTTTGTTTCCAGTTCTGGTCCAATATTTACAAAGTAGTTATTGAACTTTTCAACTACCTCACTCATATTGTCATATTTGACATTTCCATCTGTGAAATAATGAGGTTAGTCAGCTTTCACACACCATTCCGTATAATACTGATTAGAATGCCACATGTTGCTCTAATGTTGTTTTTGGTCTTATTTAATAATTGACTATAATATTCTTTCCTACACACTCAAGATGTTTAACTTAATTTTGTATATTTTATGACTTTTTTTTCTGCTTCTTTAGTTTTTTGAGTTATAAATCTCCTATATAGTGTATTTTTCTTCTTACAGGCATTTTGTAGTCCTTTTGTCATCCACAACTGATTTCTCTTTTGCTTTATTAGATACTTCTCAGTGGACAATGTCTGTCGTAGCACTTCATATAAATATTAAGATTTCAAAGTTTTTATATGCCTCGTTCACATCATTCTCGCTATATACACACTCCCATCTTTGTTTTTCCTAATCTTTCCAAAAGTTGCTAATACTTTCCTCTGTATGTGATCTTTTAAATGTCCTGATACCGTCCCTCTTTCTCTTTTTATAGTTTTCATTGTAAATCGTAAACAACGGATGATGGTAGTAATATCATTAATAATATCATTAATTAGCAGTCCACTCATTATGTTGTAATCAAAATCATTGGTGAATATATTATCAATTAATGTTGCGCAGTGATCTGTAATTCTTTTTGGTCTGTTGATTTTAGGATATAGACTGAAACTGTGCATTGTATCTATGAAGTCATCTATTCTGTTTTGCTTATATGAATTCAGAAGTTGAATGTTGAAATCTCCACATACAGTACAAAGATTATTTTTTGGCTAATGTCTGTGAATGTTCCTTTGACCTAATCCTCAAATATTATACAGCATATACTATAGAACTGCCTTGTCACTTTCGGTACTTAGCATGCTAACTGTTAGCATGATAGCATTTCTGTTGTTTTACCCATGTCAAAATGCAAAGTCTGTACACTATAAAAATGCCTTAGCACGTTCGGTGCTTAGTGCTATGTTGCCAGGTGCTAGCATGCTAACTGATAACATGCTAGTATTTTAGTCAGTATCATATTAATTGCATACATTTACATGGTATAATGTAAAACCATGACAGAACTGCACTTTTGGTACTTTGCGCTATCTTGTTAGGTGATAGGTTTAGCATTTTTTTGCATATTACATTAAGATTTTGCCCCTGAACAACCATTTATTGCAGCAAGAGATGTTCCCATGATATTACTTGTACAATGTTAGCATGCTAGCTAATAGCGTTGGGCCTCATTCACGAAACGTTCTTGCGCACAAATGTGTTGTTAAAGCCTTCTTACGTAGATTTTTGGCATTCACGAAACGTGTTCTCAACTCACAGTTCTTAGATCTAAGAACAAATTCTATGAACGCTCAGGATGACTCTTACGCACAAACAAAGCTTGCACTTTCAATGCGCAATTGCCCTCATGATGGATTTTGCAACCTGATCCCAAAAAATGTAGTGCAAATAAAATATCCCAACAATTATTTATCATCAAAACAACTAAAATATACTCCATCGATAAATATATATTCAAATCCCAATTCATCAAAAAAAAAGTACCTGGCTGGACGTGCGCTGCGCAGAGAGAGAATGTAAAGGGACCATTAGATTTGTTTGCTGAAAGCGACGAATATTTGATGTCCCACTTCAGGCTTCCCCCTCTGTTGTTGCAGGTGTGCAGGATCATCAGAATAGCATCGCAATGAAACGTGGTGTGCCTATTGCGCATGTAGCACCCCCAGATAACGACATGCGCCCCCAGCCACGTCTTGAGCCAGAGCACGGGGCTGCTGTATTAATTAGGCAGCGTCTAATCAAATGTAACCACAGAAAAAATAAATTGTCACACACAAACTATGTATTTTGACTTTATTTTTCCATCATGATTGTGTAAATATTTTCTAGAGTTTCCAAAGTGGTTTGGTTTCTGATTGATGGCCCACCTCCCGTTTCCTCCAGATCCCTCCGGTGCAGTCTAATCTTTTTTTTTGAGTCTATTTTAAGTCAAACCACTTCTTTTTAACCTCTGCGGTGGCGCGTTTCTCCGTGGAAGCGGCATTTATGTTTCCTGCAATGGTGCTCCATGCCGACTCTTTTTGGATGGCCTGATGACCGGTGGATACACGTGAAAATAAGGTGGTCTTGTGTTCGCTCACTCCTTGTAAAAGCACCTCTATTTCAGTAGAATTGAAGTTTTTCTTCTGTTTGTTGTCCAGCTGCTCCTCAGTCTTGCCCTTGCGCGTTGCCATCTCCGCCTCCAGCTGCCTGTTGCGGACGGCACATTTTTGACCTTATATAGGAAATAATAGGCGGTGACCTATGCTAATTAGGCCTTACATGCACGTGCATCGCAGTTGGCATTCATCAACCTAAGAACACCGGTGCGGACGATTATCCCTACTTAAGAACGTGTCGTGAATGTGGCGCAGTTTCCAACCCGCGCCTTCTTAAGTAGTTCTTAAGAAGACTTTTAAGAAGATGTCCGTGAATGAAGCCCATTGTTAGTATTTCTGTTTAAAAACATTTATAGCCACCAAGTCGGTCTCAAACACGAGGCCACAGTTCACAAAATTTCCTTGGGATGTTTCCTAGCTTTTATTTATTTATTGTATTTATTTGTGATTTATTACTGTATTTTGTGAACTTCATGTGTTCAGCATACACTATGAGTGCCTTAGGAGTTAATTTAGGCGTAAGATCCGACTTACACCAAAACTGGACTTACATCACAGTCTAGGAACGGAACTTGTACGTACCCAGAGGACCGCCTGTACAGGCATGGATGCAGTGCATTTGATTAACTCAGAAGCATCACTCCTGTTTTCCAGCCATCCTGGGTGATCCTCTCGGTCCGATGTGGAGACCTGCTGCCGTATCCTTCTAAGCCTCTTTGCTGCTGAACAGGTTCCAGCTTCTCTATCACCCCAAAAGAGAATAAGTCTCAAAATTGATGAATGGATGTGGTCAGAACATTTCCACAGTTGTTTGGCTTCAGCAGCATTTTTTTATGAAGCAGATGAAAGTTTTGAAAATGTTACTAGAGATTGTTTCCATAACCAGTAAGCCCACAGGGTCACCGGCTTCTCTCCTGAATCTGGACAGATCTTCTTTGGAGTGACCGCCTGTCTTCCTCGGGTGAGTAAATGTATGATTCCTGAAATGTTAGGAGGCCCTTAGGTCAGGCATGGGTAAACTACAGCCCGACATTTGGGCTGTTTCTTATGGATTGGTTTCGTGTTTTGCTGTGTTGGTTGTTTTTTGTTTGATTGCCAACAGCATTCAGTCATGCAAAACAATTAGCTCACACAAACATTCTTTTCATCTACTTCTGGCCCCAAGGCCGGACAAATTTTAGAGCCCATTGTGGCCCGCCAGTCAAAAGTTTGCCCACTAGTAGAAATTGCCCACTAGTAGAAATTTTTGTTAAAATAACATGTACAAACACTGTTATTGATCTTACTATAGTTGCTTTATCCACAGCTTCCAGAGGATCTCAATGCATTGTGGGCGTACATAACCTTTTATGGTGGGGAATGTCAGCTGAACCTCAACAAAAAAGTGACACACTTGGTGGTGAAGGAACCAAAGGGGGTAAGTGGAAGCTCTGTCTACAATTTTGACCATGATTGCTTACTGGTTTTTCGCAGATCAAATACTTATTTCACTCCATTTAATACAAATTAATGCATAATCTTATAAATTAACCTATTGCCTATTGGGCTTGATACACGGAACCAAACATGCACACAGGCGTAGCCAACAGTATTGCAATAGCTCCTCCACACTCCACAAAGTCAAAGTAAGGACATGTCATTTAATGAATGTGATAAAATCTTAAAATGTCTGAACTCCAATAATCTGAAGTTCAGGCCTTAAAATTTCTAAAATTCTTTTAAAATTTCATAAAATGTCTTAAATACGATTTTGAAAGTCTATCTTAAAGGGATAGTTCAGACTTTTTTCTTTTTACATGAAGTCGTAGGACATCTCCATCAGCAGTGTTGTCCATTGTCACCCGTGCATTCTTATGTATGTGACAAAGACGATCGCATCCACTTCTGCGACGGAGCGTGGCGGCCATCTTGTTTACTTACTTGTTTACTGTTTATTTTTCAACTTTGCTTAAATATGTTCTATATTGTTTGTAATTATGTTATGTTCTACGTTGTTAATTTTTTTGAAGGCGAACGTTAGATTAGTAAGAATTGCAATTTTTGTATGTCTCAAACCACCCTTTTGGTCGGCGCTCGTTAGAAGGGGGCGTTTCCCAAGTGGTTGTAAACAAACGCTAGCTAGTTGGCATGACTAGTACATTTTCCATCAAAATACTAGTCATGCCAAAACGTTGTTGCCGCTTGCTGTTCAGTGTCCAGTGATACTGTAAGTTTGTTTTGCTTTTATCGGTGGGACGATATTATCGGACATCCCCAATAAATATAGTAAACGATTACACATTTAGATATTTATAAATATATTTTCTATGTTTATAGTAGGAAGTAGATCTTTGGGATTTGGTCATTTTAAAAGTAGCTTGCAGGGTGAAAAAGTGTGAGCACCCCTGAACTAGGGTATCCACGAGGTCTTAAAAAGTCTGAAATCCAATAATTTGAATTTAAGGCCTTAAAATGAAAACAATTTTCTTGAAGTCTCAAATGTCTTAAGTACGATTTCATAAGGTCTTAAAAATGAATTAAATAGGGTACTGGCGGGGTCTTAAAAAGTCTAAAATCCAATAATTTACATTTTAATTTTAATTTTAAAGTCTTTTTAAGATGTCATAAAATGACTTAAAAATGTATTAACTCAGGTGTCTATGGGTTCATAAAAAGTCTAAAATCCAGTAATTTGAATTTAATGCTTAAAAATTTTAACATTTTCTTAAAATTTCTTTAAATTATCCAAATATGATATTGAAAGAGCTTAAAATTGTACTAACATTACTTTTATTTAAAACAATACATGAACTTCAGTCTGGCTTGTAAATGTTTAGATTTTTGAGGATGCAATACCATAGCCACGAAATGGAACTAAAGCACCTGTGTAGCCCAGTCAGAATGACTCGAGCACAACCAGCCAGTGTGCTGTGCAGAAAAGTCTCTTTGTCATTGTTGTAGAACACTGAAAAGCAGTTGATCATTGTTCTGCAACAAAGGCAATAAAGTATTTTTACATTGTGCACCATCTCCTGAAGTCAGACTATTTTAGGAATTTTTTCATCTTGGCTTTGCCAATCTTTGGAAAGATTGAACGAATGAATTTTAATTCGACCAAGCTGAACCTTGATGATCCTTCACAGACATTTGTCTGTCTACTGATTGTATTTGTAATTTTCATTCAAGGCCAAGTTTGAATGTGCCCTGAAACACCACGGCATCAAGATCGTCACCCCAGACTGGATCATGGATTCTGTTAAAGGTAGCCTTCAAGTCTCACTTATGAATATTGCACGTTCTGGCATTTGGGTTAGAATTATTGTGAAAAGCTACTTTTTAACAGGCAGCAATTTGTGAAGCAGAGAACTCTCATCTATTTAGTTTGTGGCGTAACTTTGGGGTCAATACTGGGTCATCTGGAAGATCACGAGATGTCAGCTCGCTAACATTCACATGCAATTTCTACACAAATTGCCTTAAATAAATAAGATTACAGTTGATTGCACACTGCCCAGTAATATTGGAACAGTGAGTCTAATTCCTTTGTTTTTGCTATAGACTGAAAACATTTGGGTTTTACAAAATTCCCTTACAGCTCAAAGCCGGAGCGATGAGGCACTGTATCACCCTCGGCTGACCTATGTTGAGCCAGAGGAAGAAGAGGAGAGTGAGGCAGATTCGTATGACCAGCGTTCACATTCCGATGGAAGCTACAGCCCACGGCGCTCCAGGATGTCTAGCGGTGGCTCGTCTGACGAGTCCAGTCCTCACAGGCGACCAGGCCCCAAAAAACTCAACTCCATCTCCCCATCGTCTCCACGGAAACCTGAATGTCGCAGTGAGCGGATGTTTGATGACTCTGATGATGACTTGCCTGCAGAGAAGGAGGGTACCAACCTCAACTGGACACCGGCGGAGGTGGTTGCTCCAACGCCCCCATTTTCGACAGGCACGGCCAGGAGGCGAAGTGGACCACCAGGCAGCAAGGACCCGGTGTCCTCTACTGGTGGTGGGCTGATCAACCTGTGTGCCACTGTTCCTTCAGTACCTGGAAGTGGAGCCATCCCAGCAGATGTTCGCAATGCTACTGCCATCAATCAAAACACACAAGGTCAGTTTCTGTATAATGCAATGTTACAGAGAAGATTTTTTTTACACTTAAAAAAAATTCACGTAATCTTTTAACAGTTTGAATAGGTAAGGGTGTTGGTACTTTATGGTATTGTATGGTACATGTATTCGTGATCTGATGTTTTGATATGGAACATGCGGTTCAGTATAGAGGCATAACGAGTCCCCACATTAAGTAAGGGACAGGAAGTGTTTATGGCACCCGCGTCTACTCTGAAAACAAATACAGTGCAATACATGCCTTTGACTGACGATATGGCCAAGGAGAAGCCCAGAGCTTGAAAAACCACTTGGCCTTCCCACTTAAATATTTAAATCAACACAGAGAAGTGGATTAGATGAAATCAGTGTGCCGCAATTGTTCAGTAGAGATGAGGAACAGGACTGCAAGCTGGCAGTATTAATAATATACTTCAAACAAATAAGAAACTTTACTTTACTAAACTCATCATTCACACTCTTCTAGCTCTTACTGTTGCACTTGTTTGCATTCTTGCACTTTACTAAAAATAACTTAGATTATTTTTTTTTCAATTGCATTTGTATTTTATTTGACAATTTTATATATTGGAAATAAATGATAGAATAAATAAATAAAAGCTAGCCGTTTACACAAATGCCAAGCAGTTTTTTTTTTGTTTTGTTCTATATATTTTCTTTTTCAAAGATAAAAGAAGATTATTCTGCAACAATTAATCAGTGAATTCATGATTAATCGATTATCCAATTAATTGACAACTATTTTGGTTTTTGATTAATAATTTTTGATTTATGTAAATATCCTGATTGTAGTCTCTGACATGTGAAAATGTGAATATTTTTTCATTTCTGTAGCCACCCGTGAAATCAGACCTACCTGTATTGTGTTTCAGGCAAAACAGGACATTCACACACATCAGCTCTGATGTTGGAAAACAGTGATGGGCATTTTTCCCCCTTTTCTGGTGTGTTGTGGACCAAAAAACTAACTGTGTTTTCCTCATATTGATTTGGTCCGTCTTGGCCAGGGGTGACCACACTTTTTCAGCCTTTTTTCCGACTTAAAAAAAAAAAAAATAAATAAAATATATATATATATATATATATATATATATATATATATATATATATATAATGCAAAAGTAAAAAATAACAAATTCAGGTGTCTCTACTTTTGTTCCAAATTAGGCTACCTCACATATACCTCAACTACCCCTCTACTAATATGACCAAGTCCAAACAATCTACCCCCTACCATAAATATAGAAAACTTGTTTATTTATAAATAGAATGAATTTTTATGTACATTGTACATGTATAATTGGACATTGTACAATACATTTTGATGTACCTTGCAGTATTGCATGAACCCATATTGCACAATACAACTCTTGACATTTTTTGCCATTACTTTATTTTTACTTTGTTTAATTTAATCTTTATTTAAACAGGTAAATTCAGTTGAGATTAATAACCTCTTTTTCAAGGGAGATATGGCCAATATAGGCAACTTAAACCTAGGTCACTACCGGTGGTATGTACTCCTACAGCCAGTCTACGTGCAAAAAACGCATGGGGGGTGCGCATGTGACTTGCTGATTTTGGAGCCGTAGACTGGCTGCAGAGTGGCCACAGAGGTTCTTTTTCAGGTCAAAAACTCTACGGGCGCTTACATTTTTTTCAGGTTCAAATGACTGTTTCTTGTTTCCCTTCAGAGATCCCGTAGCCCGCATGTAACAGTTGCACAATGTTGTGTAAACAAAGATAGCTTCAATATAAACTCACACGAGCCATGCAACAGTATCCATTATTTTTACAGATGTACGTGTATGCCAGATGCATGTCATACTGGCTGCCCAAGCGGCAAACATTGTAGTGAGGATGGATGATAGGCTGACATCTATCAGGGTTTCCGCTACATGTAATTGATCGTGGCGGTGCGCAATTTAAAATAATAAATAAAATAAAGACAATTTAAAATAATATGTTTTATGAATTATATATATGCTATAATAGATACATGTACTGTATATCTTATTACTTTCTCACATATTGACCACAATTAGTTTGAAAACGATTTAAAATATCATTAAACATTTTCACTGCGCTTTATTTTGATAAGCATGCACCGGAATCGCCTGTCTGCCTTGCTGGCACTTGCACATGTGACCAGATACACGACTTGTCTTGTGTTGACTTTCACTTTGTTATCTGGAGAATGAACAGTAGCCTGTAAAATGTGTAGTCAATTGATGACAGCTTGTCACATGCTAAGCCTATCTATGCCAGAGTGTGCGATCGCGAATTGTCAATTTCATTCCACTTTCTGGCATTTTTGTTTACGTGCCTGGCTGGCGGCATCGAGCTAGCTTGGAGCTACAAGTGGCTATTACGTTCATGGAATTACATCAATCATTGATCACCATCACAACTAAGTGTCACATAATCTTGCTCCCTTGTTATCATTATAATACTTTTGGCTTGTCTTTAAAACACTAGTTATGTCGAAGTTGTGCAACAGAAACACATAGTGTGTACAGCTGTAGACAGTAACGCAATCACAGGAGTCTCCAACAGGTAGCTCGTAAGCTGATGTTGAGTGGTTCACCAAAGAATATCTGCTTCACCTCTAAGTATTTTTAGTGTTCTATTCAATCATGACACCTGTATTTAATGACAAATAAGCACACTGAATGGAGCTGTGCTTTGTAAATAAAGTGCAATTTAAATGTTGGCAGTGCTCTCAGCAACTTTGACATGAAATGAACAGTTTTGCAATGTCCGCGGTTTTTCTAGTTGTTGAAGAAAGTTAACTAAATAAGTCTTATAAAATTCGTATTAAAGGATTAGTATTATTTGTCATTGGAAAAAAAATTGCAGACGAAGCAGCTGCACAACACAGCGGCGGCAGTCCGTCCTCCCATGCAGCCCATCACCACCGCTTCAAAAAATCCTAGGTGAAATCCTGTGTCTTTATTAATGCAGTCAACCAACATTACATTCGAGATTCACCAATCGATGTAATGGGCACCCCCTGATCTAGGGCCTTACCGATTACAGTAATCCAAACAACAGGCTTAGGACTAATCGACTTAAGACAGGGGTCTGCAACCCATCCATCTATTTTCTATCTATGCTGGAGCCCATCCCAGCTGGCGAGAGGCGGCGTACACCCTGGACTGGTCGCCAGTACAGGTATATGTAGCAGGGCACATATAGACAAACAACCATTCACATTCATACCTATGGACAGTTCAGAGTCGCCAATTAAACTAACATACATGTTTTTGGAGGAAACCGGAGTACCTGGTGAAAACTCACGTACGCACGGGGAGAACATGCAAATACCACACAGAGATACCCAACGGAGATTCGAACCCAGATCTTCCTGATCCCCTTACTGTGTGGCCAACATCCTAACCACTAGGCCACCGTGCGGCCTGGGTCTGCAACCCGTGGCTCTTTTATCCGTCTACTGTCGCTCTAGCGGGTTGCGTCAGAGTTGAGCGTGTGCTGTGCAAATCTCCACCAAATTGCCATGGGCAATGTTTCTGGTGAGTCAGCTCGGTGAGAGACCATGCTGCTGGTCAACTAGGGTCGGCAGTAGCTCAAGAGGTAGAGCGGTTCAATCCAACTAAGTCAAAGTTAGCTTCCTTTGTTGCTAATGAATGGCAACTAAAGCAACATACAGCATGGTACTGGAAGTGGAATTAATCGATGTGTTACAACAATTTTATTACAAATGTTGATCCAAAAGCGGTGGAGATGGCTTAAGAAACATGACTGGTAGCAACAGGTGTGGCCCGTCACTCCACCCGGAGGAACAAAAAAGCAATGTGACAATACAGTCAAGGAAACTATATATGTAGCTTTACCTTCAAATTTGTGGTCAAATAGGTTTTGTGGCTCTAACTGGGTTTAATTTGGAAACGGGCACAAATGGCTCTTTTGATGCTAATGGTTGCCGACCCATGGACTAAGAAAATAACGTTTAGTTGCAGACCTACATAATATAATGAGTTGACATTGTCTTCAACTGTAACCTATGATGCATTCATTATCCTTTTTAGGAAGTGTATCACTTCCAGATGGTATCCCTGGTTGGAGCCCAGCAGCTAGAACGCTGAGGAACATTACCAACAACTCGGACATGCAGCCGACCAGTCGACCCGCCAATGTAGCACATGTAAGACATTCTCAAAGTTTTTTGGGAAACCTGTTACATGTCTTGAGTTGTACTATTATGGTAAGACTGTTTCTACATACAGTATTTTAGATATTTGTACTTGGTTCCCTTATCACAGATTATCCAGAATTTGAATCAGGGAAAGCCATTAGAGCACCAGACCAGTCAAAGCCATTCCCAGACTCCCAACGCTACCAACGCTCTTCTGTTCAGTCAGTCCAAAATGACTGGGCAGCCCCTCACTGTCCAGCAGCAGCAGCAGTTAATGCAACAGTCACACCAACAACACCATCAACAGTTACCCCAACAACAGCAACACCCCATGATGCAACTCCAGCAGCAACAGCAGCATCAGATGATGCAGATACATCACCAACAGCAACAGCCCCAAGTTGCACAGCAGCAGTTGTTTCCCCAGCAGCAGCATCAGTTCCTTCAACAACAACAACAACAACAACAGCAGCAGCAGCAGCAAATGCACCAACAGCAGATGTTTTCACAGCAACAGCAACATGCCTTCCCTCAGCAGCAGCTGCGCCCTCCGCAGCTCTTGCGGCCCGGTGTCCAGCAGTTGCAGCAACAACAAGCCCTGCAACAGCAGCTGCAGCAATTCCAACAGCAACAACGCATGCAGATATTGCAGCAGCAGCAGCAGCAGCAGCAGCAACAGCAACAACAACAACAAAATCAGCAGCAGTTACACCAACAGCATCTACAGCAACAACACTTCCTGCAACAGCAGCAGCACATCCAGCAGATGCAGCAGCAACAGCAGCTGCAAAACCATCATCAGCAGGCTATGCAGCATCAGAACCAACAGGCCCTGCAGCAACAACAGCAGCAGACTTTGCAGCTGCAGCAGCCTGCTCATGTCTCCCTGTTTGGACACGAGCAAGGAACAGAAAGTGAGTACAAATTGTTGTTGTAGTCGATTAAAGCAGTTGCTCCTCTACAGTTACATTTGCGGTTTGAGGTGTGATCCGTGTGCATGTGCGTTGGGTTTAGAGAAGTGTGGGCGCAGTCCAGCTATCGCTCCTGCCAGCTTTGGCGGGCATTGTATGAGTGCGTGTGTGTGTGGTGGGGGGGGGGTGGACTGACATGCATATATGCAACAAACGAATGGGTACTTAAAAGAAAAATATACAAATTTTGTCAGAAAACAATGCCTTTTTATTTTTACAGGACTGGGTGATTTTAAAATTATACTTTATTAATTAATAGTTACTATTAGTTAATAGTTACCATACTCTTAATGTAGCACTGAAATGAAGCACCGATATCTAGGTAGTTTTTCAGTCTGGTTACTACCATTTACTTGGGCATGGGTGCCATTATGATTCCAAGTTCCAGTATGTAATAAATATAATGGGAGGAGAAACACTGCACACTTCATTTTCATTGGATAGATTTTCACTTCTTTTGCACTGCTCTTTGCACTTTCTGTCCCTGTATGTCGCAGTACCACAGGATGGCTTTTTGCTGGGCTGTGTGTTTGCCATTGCTGACTACCCAGAGCAGATGGCAGACAAACAACTTCTGTCCACATGGAAAAGGGTAAGATTGTTACACCAAAAGAGGCGATACTTGTTTTTTTTAAGAAATAAGGTAATTTGTAGCTTTTATTTAAATCGGGTAGAATAAACTGTTGACACGGATAATACTAAGAACAAGATGAAGCAATTTCAGTTGAAATTGTGTGTGAATGTTGAAGCTAAAATTTAGAATGAATTCACCGGCCAAGGATCGAACCAGCAACCGTCAAGCTGGGACACAACCACTGGACTTGAGACATGCCACCATGCACAGAATAAGTAGAATGTAAAATGAATTTCCACCAGTAGGGGGCGACATTGAAATAGTTCATTCATTTTCAGTGGGTGAAATGTCACAGAAAATATTGAAATATGTGGGGAATTTGTAGAAAAGTCCTGATAGATATCCTACATCCTGTCCTGAATGAGCTGAACTTTTTGATGTTGGAATAGTTTTAAGTGGTTGGGAAATGTGAAATAGTTATCGTACAAAAAAACGGGGAATTTCAAATGTAGGAAAATAAAAATGGAGAATGATTGTTGAAATGTACAGCACAGGCCAAAAGTTTGGACACACCTTCTCATTCAATGAATTTTCTTTATTTTCATGACTAGATTCTCACTGAATGCATCAAAACTATGAATGAACACGTGGAATTATGGACTTAACCAAAAAGGGTGATATAACTGTACCCTCAGTGTTCTCTCAGTGAGCTTAATGAGGTAGTCGCCTGAAATGGTTTTCACTTCACAGGTGTGCCTTGTTTGGGTTACTTAGTGGAATGTCTTGCCTTATTAATGGGGTTGGGACCATGGGGTTGTCTTGTGTGTGTCCAAACTTTGGTAATGGTTTAATTTTATTTGAAGATTCATACAAGTTACAGTGGAATGCATCACATAGTTCAATTTGCAGTTCCACATGTCCAAAAGGAGTAGGAAGAAGCAAAGCTTATTTAATCCTACCCTTCGTCTAGTATAATAGTAAATTAACAATACACTAAGTCCCCAACTTACGAACACCCGACTAGCGAACACTCGCGGATATGAACACAAGCCGACTGGTCTATATTTGATTTTATTTTTCCTTGTAGTCAGTTCAATCAGAATTTATACTGCTACAGTACATGCCTGACCAGTAGAGGGCACCTGGACACTGCTAATGCAGCCTTAGAGCTAATGAGACCAACAGAGGAAGAGTTAGACGCTGGGGAGATACAATGGAAAGCTAAATTGTACAACCCGGACAGAGCGTGTGATTAAAGTTTATGAAGAGTTAATAGGCCTGCTTAATTGTACATCACCCACAGAACACTACCTCTTTTAGAAGAGTCTAACGACGACGACGATTTGTCCTTTTTTTCAATATCTCCTCCTCCAACTCCTCCACAACGACGTATGCTCGGCGACTCCTCTTCAAAGGTAAATAACATTTATCATTACGTATTATATCACTTTTATTATTGTTTTTTTCATTAATTATCCTTGTTTAATATTACTACTGCATCCAAACTCATATTTACATACATACACATATACTGTATATGTATACACGTACATGTAGTACCTACTGTATATCATTGGTAATATTACCTTTTCCCCTACTTAAGAACGATTCAACATAAGAACGGTCTTCTGGAACCAATTGTGTTCATTAGTTGGGGACTTGGTGTAGTCAGTTTAAATAGACATGACTGAACTTGTAATAATAGGAGAGTACTGACAATGAACTCAAGAATGACTAATGAAAGAAAGAGTAATGAGTGTTGTAGTGATTAAGACATTTTGGCATTTTGTACACAGTGGTTCAAAACTCTTCTTCCTTGTAATATCAACTGTTTGTGTTGTTTCTTGAAATCGCTCATCTTGGTGATTTGTTTTGAGTTTCCTACTCAATCCGTTCCATAATTGAATTCCACATACTGAACTGCTGTGGGTTTCTCGCATATAAGTGTTTTAAGTTTAAGTTTAGATATAGAGGATTTGAGGTATGTTTTTGCAGTTGATTTACGAACTCATTACTTTTATATTTATTACCCCATATTGCCACACAATAAGTTAGATATGGTAAAACCAAAGAACAGTAAAGCATATGGAGTTATTTTTGATCAAAACAAAGTTTTCTTTATTCAGTATTGAGGTACCTTAAATTGTATGAGATTTCCAGTTCATGTTTTCATCTATAATGATCCTCAGAAATTAATTTTCATTCACCCTTTTAATATTCAAACCGTTGATTTGTATTTGCGCTTTCATATCCTTTCTGCCCTTACCAAATAGCATTATTTTAGTTTTACTTAAGGATAATTATTTTTTTAATCATTTCCTCTGTGACGATTTTCATTAGCTCGTGTGCTTTCTCCAGAAAAAAAAGCAGTAGTATCATCTGCAAATAATACTAGCTTTAGGTCTTTTGTCACTTTACATATATCATTAATATATAAGTTGAACAGTTTTGGTCTGAGTATTGACCCCTGGGGTACTCCGCAAATAATATTTAAACATGCAGAAGTGTATTTTCCGAGCTTCACATATTGCTTCCTGTTTGCTAGGGAGTTTTTGACCCAATTCAAAACTAACCCTCTGATTCCATACCTTTATAATTTTGTAATTAAAATATTGTTATTAATTGTATCGAAAGCTTTTGTCAGATCCATAAATACTGCAGTGTTGGTAATTTCCTCTGTAATTTCAGTCAGTGCCATGGAGGATGAAATGTTAGCTCTGTATCCGTATTGGCTTTTCGTAATAATTAAAAATAAGTAATTCACTCTTTTGGCATGTACTGTATACATATGTTGAAGGATTACACGAGGACTGAGGGTCGAACCGGTCGAATAAATAGAATACGAACTGGTTTAATGTGTACATAGAAAAAGTTTGAGTTCGGCTCATAAAAAATGGGAGCAAAAACAAAAGTGTCGTATTTATATTTTTGGTGACTTTCATTCTCTGTGCAGGTGATCCAGGCCTGTGGCGGTACTGTTGACTCCTCCCTAACCAGCCGCTGCACACACCTGCTGTGTGAGAGTCAGGTCAGCAACATGTATGTGCAGGTAAGATTGAAGATTCAACATGTTGGTCATGTGCAATCGTAGAAACACAGTGGTACAGTAACACTGAACAATGAAATTCTTACTTTGCCAAGTTCCCTGCCAGTTAAAGAAGATCAAAGAAAAGTTATACATCTATTGAAAGAGGGATTGAGACAATTAAAAGAAGACTAACATGCCGAGATGCCCAAGGCTATTTGAATCAGATGATAAGCACGTGGAGGACTTGTTTTGGAGACAAAAGGCCTGTAGCCTCAAGCAGATAATCGTGGCAAGTCACTGTGACATTAACACACCCCTGATCAAAATTTTATGACCATATGGAAAAATTGCAAGAATTTATATTTTGCACTGTTGGATTTTAAGGAGGTTCTAAGTAGAGCTTCAAAATGCAAAAAGACAAAGTGAGAGTGAGACAATTTTTTTGTGTGTAAGCAATTTAACTGAAATATGCCGTTCATCAGCTGATCAAAAGTTTAAGACCATAGCTCAAAAAACCCCTGAACTACCCCTAAAATAGAAATAAAAATGCTCAACGCAGTAGGTGTGCAATTCTATATATGTACTATATAAAGTATATATGTATATATATATATACATCTATATACTGCCAAAAAACATTAAAGGAACACATCGAAAACACATCATATCTAAACTGGGGGAAAAATGATCTTGAATATCTTTCCTGATAATAAGTGGGTGATGTATTAGTAAGAAAATGATGCCACATAATTTGATAGAAATGAAAATGATCACCCTATAGAGGGGGGAAATCAAAGACACCCCAAAAATGAAAGTGAAAAAATGATGCAGCAGACTGGTCCATTTTGTCAAAATGTCATTGTAGCAACTCAGAATGATTCTCAGTAGTTTGTGTGCCCCCCACGTGCTTGTACGCATGCCTGACAACGTCGGTGCATGCTCCTAATGAGACTACGGATGGTGTCCTGGGGGATCTTCTCCCAGATCTGGACCAGGGCATCAATGAGCTCCTGGACATTCTGAGGAGCAACCTGGCGATGCCGGATGGACCTAAACATAATGTCCCAGAGGTGTTCTACTGGGTTTAGGTCAGGTAAGCGTGGGGGCCAGTCAATGGTATCAATTCCTTCAGTCTCCAGGAACTACCTGCATACACTAGCCACATGAGGTCGGGCATTGTCGTGGACCAGGAGGAAACCAGGTCCCACTGCACCAGCGTAGGTTCTGACAATGGGTCCAAGGATTTCATCCCGATACCTAATAGCAGTCAGGGTGCCATTATATAACCTGTAGAGGTCTGTACGTCCTTCCAGGGATATGCATCCCCAGACCATCACTGACCCACCACCAAACCGGTCATGCTGAATGATGTTGCAGGCAGCATAACGTTCTCCACGGCATCTCCAGACCCTTTCACGTCTGTCGCATGTGCTCAGGTTGAACTTGCTCTCATCAGTGAAGAGCACAGGGCACCAATGGTGTAGTTGCCAATTCTGGTGGTCTATGGCAAATGCCAATCGAGCTCTACGGTGCTAGGCAGTGAGCACAGGGCCCACTACAGGACATCGGGCCCTCAGGCCACCCTCATGGAGCCTGTTTGATTGTTTGGTCAGAAACATTCACACCAGTGGCCTGCTGGAGGTCATTTTGTAGGGCTCTGGCAGTGCTCTTCCTGTTCCTCCTTGCACAAAGGAGCAGATACCGATCCTGCTGAGGGTTGAAGGACCTTCTACGGCCCTGTCCAGCTCTCCTGGAGTAACTACCTGTCTCCTGGAATCTCCACCATGCGTCCAGGTACCACAGTGATGCCCTGTTCCAGCTCTGGGAGGAGATCCCCCAGGACACTACGGACACCATCCGTACTCTCATTAGGAGCATGCACCGACGTTGTCAGGCATGCGTACAAGCACGTGGGGGCCACACAAACTATTGAGAATCATTCTGAGTTGCTACAATGACATTTTGGCAAAATGGACCAGTCTGCTGCATCATTTTTTCACTTTGATTTTTGGGGTGTCTTTGATTTCCCCCCTCTATAGGGTGATCATTTTCATTTCTATCAAATTATGTGGCATCATTTTCTTACTAATACATCACCCACTTATTATCAGGAAAGATATTCAAGATCATTTTTCCCCCAGTTTAGATCTGATGTGTTTTCGAAGTGTTCCTTTAATTTTTTTGAGCAGTGTATATTTTGTATCACTTTTACCGATAAAGACGTTAAACGTTACTCGATTCAGCCTGCCTGTCTGTGACGTCATCGCCACGCGCCAGCAGTCAACAAAACGGAACATGGTGGATGGCAGAGGACAAGCCGGTGTGTGATAAATAATTAAGCCGTCTTTGCGGTCCAGTGGGTGGAAACACTTGAGCTTTTGCAAAGAGGGAGATGTTCTAAATAAATCCAAATGGGTCACCTCCTTGAAAGAAGAAAGCCCGAGATGCACTGTTTGGCGATTCCTTCACCCAAAGAGAAAGAAAATCCACAAGCGAGACAGCCAGAACACACGTGGTAAGATACTGAGCAAAAGATGCGTTGCCTTTGACTGGAAATGCCATGAAGTGGTGGTGATCTCAGGAGAAAGAGCTACCTCTACTTTCAACCCTTCCTAAACGGTACCTGTGTATTCCCAGCGCCAGTGTGCCACGGGAGTGAGTTTTTAGTGCTCCTGGGGCCAGATCATGTTATCTTTTCTTTGATATTTTTGACAAAAAATCTGTAGTCATTGAAGAGTAGTTGGATGGTTACACTTGATCTTTTGTTAAATATTAGTGCACTGCTCTTAGTTTGTTAAAATGAGAGAAGGAGCAGGTTCAGTCACTGCTCATTAAACCTGAAGAGAAGTTGGTTACACTTTATTTTTTTATATTAATGTTGTATTTGTACAATACAACATGCGCACGCAGAAGTTTAGAGGGAAAGTTGCAGCTGCAACATCACGTGAGCGCGTATCTGCTTCCCAGCATGTCTTCCCAGCATTAAATTAGTATAAAATAGTATTATTTGGCATGTATGTTAGTGTGTAAGTGTTTATTTTGGTACCTGCAAAGTCCTTCCTTGATAACCGGCACAGGTCAGGCTCACTGATTGAGTTAGTGGGTAGAATCAGGGCAGCAGAGCTGTCATTTGGAAATTAGACCACGTTAATGTTCGCAATTTATTTTCCATTTTTTTTGTGGAGGCCTAACACAGTTCCAGTTAGTTTTTGCAAAGTCATTCCTATATGATGCGATACAAAGGTGGAAGATGAAAAATGCTTTCTGTGCAGAATGTCAAGCTATTTTTTTCCCTTTGTGACATGCTTGTCATTGTGATGTCGGTGCTTTCCCTCCCAGGCCCTCAGAGAGGGAAAACGCTGCGTCACAGCACACTGGCTCAACACCGTGCTGAAAAGGAAGAGGATGGTACCCCCTCATCGAACGCTACATTTGCCCTTCGCATTTCCTCCTGGAGCCAAACCTTGCTCTCAACATGTAGGTGCAGCAGCTACATATGAAGCTCAGTGATCGATGATGGGAATGTTAATGCAATGCACTGTTTACATTTATCATATTCTTATTCATATGTGCAAATTGTGTAAGGATTCTTCAAAGGAAACTTTATGAAATATAAAGTAGGCAATAATTTGACCCTATAGAAAAGGAATAACATTTTCCTCAACCACAAAAAACATTTTCCTTAACCATAACATACAGTATGTCTTCCCTTCTTTTTATATCAACTCACTGCATCATTTGGGGTGAAACATTTACCACTGCAGTAACTATTCTAGTCTAGACGTTGTCAACCCTCTATGAGAAAATGTGTGTGCTGACATATTTTTGACAGAGGCCTCATTGATGGGAGTTCAAACCAGCCTGCCTGATAGGACAAAGAAGTCAATACACATGGATTTCACAGGCCACAAATTCACAAATTTGTGATTAAAAAAAATATTTTTCTTCGAAAATAGGCATTTTTTCCCAGCAGAAATCTCATGCACCATAAGTGAGTAATTTATAAATATGTGATAATACAGATAAAATGTACAGCATACATGTACCGCTGTTAAAAAAAAAGCCCATAATTTTGACATGTTTGTGTCTTTATGCTTCACTGAAAGAGTACAGGCATAGAAGAGGATTGGATAAGAGATTGTTTTACCATCTGAACCTTTATCTTCAGCTCATGAAGCCCTATTTTGCCCTTTTGTTCACCTTTCCTCCTCTCAGATTGTGTCTGTGACGGGCTTTGTGGATGCTGACAGAGATGACTTGAAGTTGATGGCGTACTTGGCGGGTGCCAGATATACGGGGTATCTGTGCCGCAGCAACACTGTCCTGATCTGCAAAGAGTAAGTGTGAAGACTGCGTAGATCAGTCAAGGTTGAATCAAAGGCAACAAAGTACTTTTATCGATTGAAGGCAAACAAAAGGCTTTGTCTTTATTGTTAGTGAATAAGATTACATTTTAGTTAGTGCTTTAACTCATAAGAAGCCATTTGTGCTGAAAGTAAAATGATGGAGGTTATACCACCATATAAAATACTAATAATTGGTGTGAAAGATGTATGATGTTAAATTGTTCATTCTATGAAGGTTAATTTATTTCTTTATTACCCAGGATTTTAAACTTTTTTTTTGTTTTTTTTTAGAATTTTGCCACCTGGATTTTTAATGCTGAAAATTCCATTGAATGTTTTGAAATTCAGTTTATTAAAATACAGTCTTTAAAAATTGAGTTTGCTAAAATATATATATTTTTAATTCTGTATAAAAATTCAATGCAAAAATAAATGTGATGTTTCAAAACCCACAGATACACTTTCAGTCAACTAAGACTGAAGCAATCGATCGTCTCTTAGAACCAGAAAATCAGGTGCAAAGTGCATCGACGTGACACGGGTCTTACAAAAACTGAAAGTGTATCTGTATGTTTTGAACCATTGAATTCATCTGCACTGAAAACAGACACATTCACATGGGCAATATATTGAGGCCGGCAAAATTATGTATGGCTTGATTGAGGAAAAATTAAGAATTTGAATTGTAATATTTGACACCCATTTCCATTTTTAAATGGTTTTAAAATGAGCTTTCATGTCATCAAAATAAGTGTTGGCTTACCTGAAACATTGCCATTTCGGGAAGTCATATGCTTGGAGTTACATGACTGTCACATGACGACCGCTCCAAAATGTAGCGACTTTGATGAGACTTGATGAGTTCAAGTCAAGCCCAAAGCTGTATAGGACACATTTTGCTTCTATTCCTGCGTCACTAAATATTGTTTCTTGGTGTTTATTGTGGTGATTTCATGTGAAGTAGCATTGATTTGCTGCAGTGTTTCCTCTAGGTTTACTCTTTGGGAACTGTAATGTTCTCTGCTGCATGTGTTGGATTAAAGATTACAGGGAATGGAAAGCTAACTTTACATGTTTGACTTTTCATTTACTGGTGCAGCTGTCATACGGTGTTACTGATGTGCGCGTCTTGTTGATTTCTTTTTAGACCCAGCGGACTGAAGTATGAGAAGGCCAAGGAGTGGAAGATCCCTTGTGTGAATGCTCAGTGGCTGTGTGATATTCTGCTGGGAAACTTTGAAGCTCTGAGACAAATCCTACACAGTCGATACTCCATTTATACGCATTCTGAGCCACTGGTGCCAAACCTCCAGCTGGTCCAGAACCTGCTTGGTATGCTTTGTCTTGACCAACCTGTGTATTTTCACATGATTTCAACTTTCAAGTGTGCGTGTTGGCTTCTCAGCATGCCTTGCGTGTTATACATTAGTATAAAATATAGTTTTGCATGTACAGTATATTAGTGTGTAAATGTTTATTTTTCAATACCCATGTAGTCCTTGTTGTAGTTACATTGTGTGTTAGTTTTGGTTCCACCATTAGTGAAGTAGGGCTTTAGTTTTCTGCCAATAAACGGCCTAATTTTGGCGATTATGGGGCAAGTTGGCTCCATTGCCCTGATTTTACCCACCGACGGGGGGTTGTTGGAGAGCGTGGAACACACAATGTAACTGCATCACCTTGAGGGTATTGAAATCAATACATGCAAAACTGCATGTATATATATGTAATATATATGTATGTATTGCATATACAATTTATACCGGCAAGGCATGCTGGATCACCTTGAGGGTATTGAAATCAATGCCTACATGTTAATATACTGTACATACAAAACTGCATGTATATATATGCAATATATGTGTATATATTGCATATACATGCTATATTATTTTATACAAATTTATACCTTCAAGGCATGCTGGGAAGCCCACACGCACACCTCCCCAACCTGAAGTTACTCAGCATGCCTTGCGAGTTATCAGTGACTATATAAAATAGCATTGTTTTGCATGTATATTAGTGTGTAAGCGTCTATTTTGGTACCCGCGTAGTTTGTGTGGTGCAGTTACATTGTGTTCCACATGTTATTTTTGATTGCACCTTGAGTGACGTAGGTGTTTGGTTTTGTTAATAAACGGCCTAATTATGGGGATTCTGGGATAAATTGGCTCCATTGCCCGCCAATGTGCAACACCACCCGTGAGCCTCACCGGTGGAGCGTGGAACACACCATGTACGGTAACTAAACCACATTGTGGGTATGTGGGGACGCTAATAGCCATGCACTAATGTATACCCACAAGGCATTCTGGGAAGCCCACATGCACACCTCCCCAACAGGAGGATACCCAACATGCCTTGAGAGTTATCAATGAGTATGAAATAACATTGTTTTGCATGTATACAAGTATTAGTGTGTACGCATTTATTTCAGTACTCTCATAGTCCGTGTGGTACAGTTACATTGTGTATTCCATGTGTTCCTTGTGTTATTTTTGGTTGCACCATGAGTGAGGTAGGCGTTTCGATTTCTGCCAATAAACAACCCAGTTATAGGGATTATAGAGCGAGTTGGCTCCGTTGCCCTAATTCTACCCGCCGACAGGTGACGCCACCAGTGAGCGTGTCGCACGCGATTTAACTGCACCCTTTGTGCGGCCGTCGAAATAAACGTTTACACATCAATACACCGCAAAACAATACTGTTATACTAACGTATACCTGCAGGCATGCTGGGAAGCCCACATGCACACTTCCCCAACTTGAAATTACCGAGCATGCCTTACAGGTTATAAATTGGTAGAAAATGGTATTGTTTTGCATGTATTAGTGTGTAAGCGTTTATTTTGATACCTGCGGAGTCTGTGTGGTGCAATTACATTGTGTGTTCCAAATGTGTTTTTTGTTATTTTTGCTTGCACTGTGAGTGAGATAGGTGTTAAATTTGCCTAATTATCGAGATTATAAGGACAGAATGTTGGGATTTCCCACCAGTAAAAATGTTTGGATAAAAAATGTGCAAATCTGAATACTGAATCGTAACTATGCGCAAATCTATTGTACATGAAAACATGTTTGCCTCCTTCCTGATTTTTTTGCATGTTTGTCACACTTAAATGTTTCAGATCATCAAACAAATTTAAATATTAGTCAATGTCAACATAACTGCACACAAAATGCAGTTTTTAAAGGAGAGTTCATTATTAAGGGAGAAAAAAAAATCCAAACCTACATGACCCTGTGTGGAAAAGTGATATTCAACAACCGTAGTAACTGGTTGGGCCACCCTTAGCAGCAACAACTGCAGTCAAGGGTTTGCGATAACTTGCAATGAGTCTCTTACAGCTCTCTGGAGGAATTTTGGCCTAGGGTTTGAGCATGAACTGCCTTTTTAAGGTCATGCCACAGCATCCTCAATAGGATTCAGGTCAGACCAGTCTCCCATTGCTGTTGCTGGTATGATGCTCTTTTCTACTTTTACGCCAGATGTAATGGGACACACACCTTCCACAAAGTTACATTTTTGTCTAGAGTATTTTCCCAAAGGTCTAGGAGATTATTAGATGTTTCCTGGCAAAATTGAGACGAGTCTTATTGTTTAGCAGTGGTTTTTGTCTTGGAACTCTGCCATGCAGGCCGTTTTTGTCCATTGTCTTTCTGATGGTGGAGTCATGAACACTGACCTTAACTGAGGCAAGTGAGGCCTGCAGTTCTTTGGATGTTGTTGTGGGTTTTTTTGTGACCTCGTCGTTGCGCTCTTGGGGTAATTTTGTTTGGCCGGCCACTCCTGGGAAGGTTCCCCACTCTTCCATGTTTTCTCCATTTGTGGATAATGGC
Source organism: Dunckerocampus dactyliophorus (assembly GCF_027744805.1). Taxonomy (NCBI): domain Eukaryota; kingdom Metazoa; phylum Chordata; class Actinopteri; order Syngnathiformes; family Syngnathidae; genus Dunckerocampus; species Dunckerocampus dactyliophorus. Next base: position 24,479,603 of record NC_072820.1, on the reverse strand, counting down.
TCTCACTGTGGTCCGCTGGAGTCCCAAAGCTTTAGAAATGGCTTTATAACTTTTCTAGACTGAGAGATCTCAGTTAATCTGTTAATTTATGTTTTAACGGGGTGTGATCACTTTTTCCACAGGGCCATGTAGGTTTGGATTGTTTGCTCTCTTAATAATAAAAAGTTTCATTTAAAATCTGCGTTTTGTGTTCAGTTATGTTGTCATTGACTAAGTTTTACAGTTGTTTGATGATCTTAACCATTTAAGTGTGATAAACATGAAAAAAAATAAGAAAACAGAAAGGGGCCAAACACATTTTCACACCACTTTATATAAAGTATTTCTTATAATTTTGCTTGACTTTGCTCAGGTCCTTGGAGAATACCAATCAAAGTATCTCCAGAAGCTTTAGCGGTGAGTGCAGACCCTCCTGTCTGACTTTCTTTTGGCACTTGCAAGAGTATATTTCATTCCAGTCGGATCTCTTAAAGTGGGCATGTCTCTGATGATGTTGTGTGCTTTAGAGCATGCAGTTGCTGCAGAAACAGAAGCTGGCTGACTCCACAAACCAACCGGCCAACAAAAAGGCTCGGTCAGTCCAGCACCTCTCTCTACAGCTGTTTGGCACCGCTGACGTTCTCCAGCTAAATACCTCGTCTGTGGCTTTTGTTTGCACAGAATGGAGGAGATTCAGTCCCCCATTAAGAAGCTTCCACCGGAGTCGACTCCACGAGTTATGTTCACAGGGTTTGAGCCCACACAAGTTCAACAGTACACAAAGGTAAATCACGTTGTTTGGTGCTCAATCAGGTTACCAGGGCTGCATATAGAAAAGTTAAAAGATGGGGGAGGGGGGGCACTTTGATAGATTTTGTACTTTAAAAAATCATCTCAAGTGAAGTCATAATGGTTTTAGTTTTTATCATTATGATTAGACTCCTCATTGTCTAGTTCACAGAGGATTTTATGAATAGAAATGAATAGTAAGATGTTTCATCCAGTAACATAGGTAATATATGCACGTAATACAAGTAAGTCAAAACAAAAGGCAATTCTAGTTTTGGTACATGGTGATGCATATATGCTGTACAATTTACTAATGATTATACCCTGCTTCCGGTTGCTATATAAATAAAATGGATTTGGCACAGATTGGTTTGGAAGTGCGTGTAAAATGATGCAACGATGCTTCCGTCCTTCAGAGACTCCATGCTTTGGGAGGGGAAGTAGCAGACAGCAGCCTGAAGGCGACTCACCTGATGGCGAGTAAAGTCAAGCGCACCGTCAAGTTCCTCACTGCCATGTCTGTGGTCAAACACGTGGTCAGCCCAGAGTGGCTTGAAGAGAGCTGGAGGGGCCAGAAATTTGTTGGTACGTGTGTCACCAGAATAATGTGCTCGTAGCTGGTTAGCACATTGCATTTTGAAGACTGTTTACCTTTATGTTGCAGATGAGCAGAGCCACATTCTAAGGGATGCTGAGGCTGAGGTCCTTTTTGCTTTTAGTCTGGAAGAGTCCCTCAAGAAAGCCCACAGTGCACCACTTTTCAAGGTGAGACTAAAGTTTACTCACTTGATTCATGGGTTTTCATATATTTAATGGGCCATTCCATCAAATCTCTCGCTTAAAATAAAAAAAATTTCCAACTCTAAATCTGACAGTACAGTAATCCCTTGTTTATGGAGGTTAATTGGTTCCAGACCCGACCATGACAGGTGAACTTACCTGTACACTCCTGTTAGCCAATACAGTAGACATATAGACTCACTCGTATTAACAATGGGAGAATTCCTTCCTGAATTCCTGTTATTTTTCTTTAACGTCCTCTTCTGTGCAGCATCGATGTAACATTACTGACACCTAGTGGTGAACTGATCTTTACGCTCTTTTGCTGTGCTTTGGTCCACAACAAGTTGGAAATAATCAGTACAATAAATTAATGTTACACGTAAACGTGTAAATAATTATGAAAACAAAAGCACATAACGTACAGAAATCAATTCATTCGATGCGAGGCTTATTACTGAGCCGAATGGAGATATGAGCACATAAGACATGAGATGAGGCACCAAGCAAAAATGCACAGCAACACAGCTAACATTATGGAAGTTCACCTCTGTGCATTCACGCACAGCATTAACATTGGTGAGCAAGGATGAGGTGAAAGGAAGACTACAAAATACACAGTTGTCTGGGCAGTGTCGGAGAAAGTCATACACATCAGTCTCAATCTGCGTCACACATGGTATGTTCAAGGACCGCGGATCAAAGTGGCGGGAACACCAGAATGCACAACGTCGTCATCAAACTTTCAAACTTAGAAAAACTTTAAAGTATGGTTGGGATAAGGCGTAACACAAGTACAGTGTGTATCAAAAATGGAATATTTCTGAAGGATTTAAATGATTCTATTTAATGGTAAAGTCTAATCTTAGAAAGCAGGGACAGGCAACACATTTTTGTAGTGTTCATGGTAGTTTAAATGAATCTTTTCAATTGTATTGATTAAATATGTAATCAGATCAATGTGCAGGAAACTTTGCTTCATTAAAATATATGTACTTTACCGTTAATTTCATTGTGCATTTGAACATTTTATTTCCTGCAAACGGCATTGATTTGATGGAATGCACTTGTTATGATACGTACCATCCTCCAAGCTGCCAGTTCTTCACTGTGTGATTTTTGCTCTTGGTATTCCCTCTTTCTGTAGGGGAAGTATTTCTACCTGACCCCAGGAATGTGCCCCAGCCTCAGCACCATGAAGTCTATCGTGGAAAGTGCGGGAGGGAAGCTGCTGGCCAAACAGCCCTCATACCGAAAAATCATGGAACATAAACAGAACAAGGTGAGTATAGGAGAATGGTTTTGGTTTTGGACCTGCTAATCAATCTGTGACGACTCCGTTAGCATGCTGTTGCTGTTAGCATCGAATGATGTTGACAAAAGTAAATGTTGTTTTGCTGCAGAACCTCCCAGAGATCATCTTGATTTCCTGTGACAACGATCTCCATCTTTGCAGAGAGTACTTCCTTAAAAACATCGGTAAGGTCCAGGTAGCAGGGATTTTGTTCACTAAGCTGTGAGGATGTCTTGACTTTGTGATGTATCTGCTGTCCAGATGTCCACAACGCTGAGTTCATTCTGACAGGAGTTCTCACCCAGAAACTTGACTACGAATCATATCCTTTTTAAGCCAATGCACCTGAAGTACTCACTCTATTTTCTGGAGTATAAGTCGCACCTTTTTTATAGTTTGGCTGGTCCTGTGACTTACAGTCAGGTGCAATTTATATTTCAAAATATATACAGTAATCCTCGTTTATCGCGGTTAATTGGTTCCAGATGCGACCGCGACAAGTGGCTACTTCTGCTAAGTAGGATTCAATATTAATAAATTACATATTTTCACAATTATGACATATAAAAACCCGTTGACAACTTTCTAAATATGGTTAACATTATTAGAGCCCTCTAGACGTGAAATAACACCCCTATAGTCACCTTTATACTCCTCTTACCCAATAAAAGAGACATAATCAGAGAAAATAAGACGTATTAGACATAAAAAAGATAAGACTTACACGTTAGCAGTTCTTGTTTTTTTTCCAGTTTGGAGATATTGTAGCTGCTGTGTCAGGCACTAACAGACTACGTATGATTTTTATTCATTTGTGAATACTAAAATGAAAAATTAGTTTCCTTGACAATCTCACATATAAATTCACTTGATGAGCTGAAGAAGAAGAAGATGAGGAGGAGGAGGTGAAGAAGAACAATCTGTGTACAGTCGAACCCCACTGACGTCTATCTTTTTACTTTTGTGAATAGAAATCCAGTCTTTTGTAGTTTTTTTTTTAAATGTTCCAGAATAAATAAATGGATGTTATTTTTGTGAAATGAATGTTCACACGATGGACTATTTTAATCTTGTTGCTGTTAATGTGTACAGGCTTCATCTTAAACATGCTGCTTTTTTGGAATAAATATTGTACATTATTTGTCAGTCACGTCGTGATGCTTTTGACTTTCTTCCAACATCACAGATTTGTTTTATTTCTAAAGAGAGTTGGATATTTGTAAAAATAGTAACACTAAACTGCCTGTAGGAATCATTTCAGACTTGAATTCATGGGAAAACTGCTGCCTGTTAAACTTTTCAATTTGGCCCACAGATGATTTTATTAAAACCCTTTAACACCAAAGCTGTCCAGGCGCAGGATTTGCAATGCTATTGCCATTTTAAAAATTCCAACAGTTTCTTAAAGTAGAGGTTCTGTGCTTTCCAGTGATGTACGTGTCATTATGGTAATCCAAGGGACTTTGTCTCAGCAGCTCTGAGAAAACCAGGCTTTGATACAAAGCAGGGTGAGGCTTTGTTTACAAAGGAGAGTGAGCCTGTGTGGCGACAAAGCAAACATTTGGGTGTATTTTACTGTTGGTTTTGGCGTTTTGCTGTGTTTGAATGTTTTCATGTCATTATGGGGAGTTGTGTGTAGAATTTTTAAAAAGAGAAAAATAATTTATTCAATTCTGGAATAAGGCTGTAACATAACAAAATGTGGGAAAAAGTGAAGCACCGGGAATAATTTGTGGATAATACAATAAAAATGTAAATAAAAAAACATGTACATTTAAGAAGTAAGTATGTTAATAAATAAATAAATAAATGTTAATAAATAAATAAATAAATAAATATGTTAATATATATATATATATATATATATATATATATATATATATATATAAACAAAACAACTATCAAAAATAGTGCATTAGTGGCGGTAATTAATTTATTTCATTAATTATGTTACATACAGAGACATACAGTACATACAGACCTGATCAAAACCTTAAGGCCAGTTGAAAAATTGCTAGAATTTGCATTTTGCACATTTGGATCTTAATGAGGTTTTAAGTAGAGCTACAATATGCAAAAACAAGAAGGGGGAGTGAGACCAAAAAACATTTGGAACTTGTAATTTAAACATAAAAAACACAACTGAAATAGGTTGTTTATCACCTGATCAAATGTTTAAGACCACAAGCTGTAAAAGCTAAAATATGCTCAAAATTTTCATTTCATTTTCACATTCCCTCCTGACGGCTGAAGCTAAGAAGCTTTCTCTTTTTGAACGTGGTGGGATTGCTGAGCTGCATAAGCAAGGCCTCTCGCAGCGTGCCATTGCTGCTGAGGTTGGGGGGCAGTAAATCAGTCATTCTACATTTTAAGAAAGATCCTGAGCATTATGGAACAAAAAAGTCAAGTGGTAGACCCAAAAAAATCACACCTGCGCTGATCCGGAGGATCCGATTGGCTGTCCATGAAGACACAGGGCGGTCTTGGACCCAAATGAAGGCCCTTACTGGTGCTGACTGCAGCGCAATAACCATCAGACGGCATCTGCGGGAAAAGGGTTTAAAAAACAAAAAAGGAATTCAAAGACCTCGTCTCCTTCAACGCCACAAAAGTGCCCGTTTAGACTTTGCCAGGGAGCATCAAACATGGGACATTGAAAGGTGGAAAAAAAGTTTTATTCTCTGATGAGAAAAAATGTAACCTTGACGGTCCAGATGGCTTCCAGCGTTACTGGCATGACAAGGAGATCCCACCTGAGATGTTTTCTACCCGGCACAGTGGAGGGGGGTCCATCATGATCTGGGGTGCTTTTTCATTCAGTTGTGGAGCTTCACGTGGTGCAGGGTCTTATTTACTAACTTATTTGCTTCAATTCTTTATTTACATTTTAAAACCTGTTGTGCCCTATGAGGTGCACAGCTATGCCTCCTGCTGTTAGACATCGTATTTATTGGCCAAAGTTGATGTTTTAAGATGAGAACAGCAGATTTTGAGGCCAAAAAACCCCTCCTTGTTCTCATTTTGGTCTTGAAAGCTTTGTATGAAGTATTCCTTCAAGGTTGAGTCCATAATTCCTGATAGATTTGATTTAATTAACTGTTAATGATGGTCTAGGGTAGTTACTGGTGAAGTTCTAATTGCAGGCTGTCAGCCCGAGGCTGTGTGCTGGCGGGGGTGGGTGTAGCGTTCGACGAGGCGTTCGATGTTGCTCGCAGTGCTGCCCTCAAAACTACTGAATGATGCAGTAATAGACAACCTTCACAGAAACCTGGCTGACGGAGGATATACCGGACTCGGCGATCCAGTTGGAATCATTTGCTGCTTACCGGGGAGATCGGACTTTAGCGTCTGGTAAACACAGAGGTGGCGGCGTCTGTGTTTACGTAAACAAACGGTGGTGCACAGACGTACAGACGATGGAAAAGCACTGCTCGCAGGACATTGAGCTGCTGATGGTGAAATGCAGACCTTTTTATTTGCCTCGTGAGTTTAGCGCTGTGTATTTAACTGCTGTTTACATCCCACCACGAGCTAACACTGCTAATGCACTAGGCCTCCTGCATGCCATCATTGATAAACACGAGACCAAACACCCAGACGCTGTATTCATTATATCTGGCGATTTCAACCACTGTAACCTCAGGACTGTCCTCCCCAAATATTACCAGCATGTGAGCTTTCCCACAAGGGAAAATAACATCCTGGACCAAGTCTACAGCAACATGAAAGGTGCTTTGAAGGCTGTTCCAAGACCCCACTTTGGAAAGGCTGACCACATCTCTATATTCCTTTATCCAACGTACAGACAACTTCTCAAAAAAGCTCCCCCTGTAAGTACAGCAGTTAAAGTGTGGAATGAAGAAACTGATCAAGTACTTCAGGACTGCTTTGGCTGCACAAACTGGGATGTGTTTAAAACTGCAGCGGGGAGGGAAGATTGTACTGTTGATTTGGATGAATATGCTTCTGCTGTTACTGGCTACATTAGCACATGTATAGAGACTGTTACCACCACCAAGTATTACAGAAAATACCCTAACCAACAACAGTGGATGAACTGTGATGTAAGGGCTAAGCTACGTGCTCGTTCGACTGCATTTGTCATGGGCACCGCTGATGACTACAAAAAGGCCAGATATGACCTGAGGAGGTCCATACGGGAGGCCACAAGACAGTACAGACAGAAGCTGGAGGGCTACTATTCCACCTCAGACCCTCGGCGCATGTGGGCGGGGCTCCAGCACATCACAGACTATCGACAGCAGAGTAGCGTAGCCACGTCCAGCCAAACCACACTTCCAGATGAGCTGAACGAGTTCTATGCCCGCTTTGACACCCAAACTTCTGATGAGCAGAGAGGGTGGCTGAACCTGGGGAGCACACAGGACGCACCTCTCATGGTGACATCAGCTGATGTGCGCAGGGTTCTAAACAAAACAAACCCACGAAAAGCAGCAGGCCCAGACAACATCTCAGGACGTGCACTTCGGGTTTGCTCATCAGAGCTAGCTGATGTGCTTGCTGACATATTTAACCTGTCGCTTGCACAAGCATCTGTACCGACCTGCTTTAAGTCCACCACCATAGTGCCCGTACCCAAGAAGAGCAACGTGACCTGCTTGAATGACTATCGCCCTATAGCACTCACTCCTATTGTTATGAAGTGCTTTGAAAGAATAGTCATGACCCACATCAAAAAGAGCATCCCGGCGGCAACTGTGGACCCTCTACAGTTTGCATATCGCCAGAACCGGTCCACGGATGATGCAGTCAACACTGCCATCCACACAGCCCTTTCTCACCTACAGGGCCAGGACACATACGTCAGAATGCTATTTATAGACTATAGCTCTGCTTTTAATACAGTCAGCCCCCACAAACTCACAAATAAGCTCCTCACACTTGGCCTGTCTCCCTCCCTCTGTAACTGGGTGTTTAACTTTCTCACGGGCAGACCCCAGTCAGTCAGAGTCCACAACCGCACATCCAGCTCAAGAATTGTGAGCACTGGGACCCCACAGGGGTGTGTGCTGAGTCCACTCCTCTACACGCTCTTCACCTACGATTGCGTGGCCTCCCAGAACAACACCAGCATCATTAAATTTGCGGATGACACTACTGTCATCGGACTGATCACTGGTGGTGTTGCACTCCAGCGGGTGATCAAGACCTCACAGAACATTGTTGGGGCAGCCCTCCCCTCACTGCAAGACATTTATACATATAGAGTCCTACGCAGAACACACAACCTCATCAAGGACAGCACACATCCACAACACTCATTATTCACACTCCTACCGTCAGGCAGACGCTACAGGAGTTTGAAGTCCAGGACCACAAGGCTGGCAAACAGCTTTTACCCACAGGCCATCAGGCTTCTCAATGAAGCACTCAGACACGCCGCACGCAACACACACTCATAGCACTTTATTTATTTATTTATTTGTATTATTTACTTGTATTAATGTCTCTTCTGTTGTTGTTGCTTAATTTATTGGTATTTATGTATATGTGTTTATGTTTCTTATGTTCTTATTCTTTCTTGTGTTTTTCTTTCTTTTCTTGGGAGAATGAACAGAATAAGATTTTCATTGCATGGTATAACTGCTGTTTTACCATGCACATGACAATAAAACTCTCTTGAATCTTGAATCTTGAATCTTGAATCTTGAACCTGAGCCAAGGTCATGTGCTACATCATCCTCACACGTGCGCTGCCATGCGTACTCATACAAAGGCATGCATTCATATTTGATACCTGCTGTATGGACACAACAAATAATGCGTCCCGTTCCAGAACATACGTTTTTGTTCACCTTGAGAAAACTGAATACAACATCCTTGATCACAGAGAGGGAAAATTGGGGAATTCCATGTGTGTCTTGGCGGCAGTTTGCTTACCGTTTGCTTTGACTGATTGATAACAAGCTTCATTCCCGCCACCAATCGGAAGGTGGTGTCATTTTTCAGAACTTTCGCATTGAAAGAGGGTGCCTTACTGCACCCTCAGCGCATTTTTTTCCCCCCATGCCAGGGGTTCTATTATACAGTAAAGCCACACTTTTTTTTTTCACGGATTACGTTTTCAGAAAACGTTTCCCTAAAAAATGGGACTATTGTGCATAAAATGTCAGTAGATTAGTTCCTCGTTTATGGCGGTTAATTGGTTCCAGGCCCAACCGTGATAAGTGAATTTCCGCCAAGTAGGATTCCTTATTTATAAATGGAATACTTTTGTACTTAAAGCATAGAAAACCTGTTTACGACCTTCTAAATGCATTTTTAGCATTATTAGACATTAAATAACACCCCTATAGTCACCTTTACACTCCTATTACTCAAAATAGTAGACATCCATCCATCCATTTTCTATGTCGCTTCTCCTCATTAGGGTCGTTGGGATACGCTGGAGCCTATCCCAGCTGACTTCGGGCGACAGGCGGGGTACACCCTGGACTGGTCGCCAGCCAATGGCAGGGCCCATATAGACAAACAATCATTCACACTCACATTCATACCTATGGACAATTTAGAGTCTCTAATTAACCTACGTAACATGTTAGCATTGGGAGAGTTCCTTGTTCTTGTTTACTTCCTGTTTCTGTACAGTACTTCCTGCAGTGGCTTTGTCTCATCAATGTAACATTTCTAACACCTAGTGACCAGTGTAGAATACTACATATCATCACATCTTTGAATACGTCTTCTGAATGTCTTATATTTTGCATTTTACTTAATTTAGCCATTTTTACACTTGGAGATGCTTAATTTAAGCAAAAAATACACAACATCTGCTTATTTTTGGACTAATAATAGGCTGTGTTCAACCACAAGCCAGCATGGTTTATTAATTCATATTTTTGTGAAAAACTGAACTGAAGCAGTGAAATTTGAAGAGCAAAATGGCGAGGGACGACTGTAATTCATAGATGGTAAATATTTGATCATATTTCTGTGAACGCGCTAACAGAATGGTATCACTGTGTAGCACACACACACACACACACAATTGAATTGCAATTAGAAATGCAAATAAGGAGGCAGATCTTTGATTAACAAGCAGCCAAGTTCCTTGTTGGTTTGTGACGTTGTCCTCTGACATTCCTGTAAAAGTGTGGCGATACAGAAGATGTTGTAATTAATACAGGAATGCTTCATGTGAGATATTTCTAATTACTCCCCATCAACTTTGCCACTCCTCCACAGCATGCGGAGGAATTACAGACTAATTACACAGAGGCGGGCACTGGGATTTCTCTGGGGCCGCAATTTACATATGAGCTAATTACCCTAGCATGCAACTAATTGTCTTTTTTTCCCCATTTTCTATTAACAATTTAGCCCATTATTGTGCAGGGCTTTCTCATTACATTTTAGGAATGGTTACAGACAAAGACTAATTTTAGCCCGATGTGTCATCACGGAACTGTAAGGCTTTGTTATGCTGACAATTTGATAACTGTTGGCTGAGATACTCCTCAATGTGTTCTTAGAAAACACATTTGAAATACACTTATTCATTACAAGCAATAAATCAACTCTACAAAGCATTCCTAGAGTCTGGACGCAGGCAAAAGTGCATATCATACAATTATTATTATTTTTTTAAGTTTAAAAATGTAGTATATAACACATAAATAAATACTATAGGCTAATATAAAAACATGATTTTTTTTAACTGAAATCATTAAAAAATATTTGTGTTGATATTATTGTATATATAATATTGTTATGTACTCTATACTTTATATACTGCTCAAAAAAATACAGGGAACACTCAAATAACACATCCTAGATCTGAATGAGTGAAATATTCTTGTTAAATACTTTTTCTTTACGTCAGTGGTCCCCAACCCCTGGGCCGTGGGTCATTTGGTACCGGGCCGCACAGAAAGAAAACATTATTTCCATTATTTCATTTTTAATGTTTTATTTTGAAAAGTGGCCAGATTCTCTCTGTTACATCCGTCTCACTTCCGTCACTTGTTCATTGTGCGTGTGCAAACTTTATCTCATGCCGCACAGATAGACTACTACTGTATTTTTACCATTTTTCTTTCACCTCATATTTGGTGTCAAATGCTGATACTATGTGGGAATGCATAAAGGTAAGTTTTGATGACTTATTGAGTGCTAATGTGCATATTTGTCTCAAGTGAATTCATGCTAGCACACTGCCTTTTTACCATACACGTTTAACAGCGATGTAATCATCTTTCCGGAAAAACTTGTCTGGAACTTGAACTGGTGGATGGTGGGTCGGCATTCATTTTGTGCTTTTAATTTGAAGTTATTCATGTCTTAGTTTTACACAATACATAATAAATAAGATAAATTACATCGCGAGAATGAACGACCCCCCCCCCATGCACAAGCATACCCCGCCACCTTCCAGACTTTTTAATTAATATATATATTTGATGTATTTATCTTATATGTATTTGTTCTTTTTCATTTCTATTTTATTGCACACAATAGAATTCTTATTACATTAAAGATATATTGTTCCAATTATTTAAATGTAATGAATTTTTAAAATAATTTAATATTTAATTCATTATTATGATTGGCACATATAGACAAACAACCATTCACACTCACATTCATACCTATGGACCATTTAGAGTCTCCAATTAACCTAACATGCATGTTTTTGGAATGTGGGAGGAAACCGGAGTACCTGGAGAAAACCCACGCACGTGCAAACTCCACCCAGAGATGCTCAAGTGGAGATTCAAACCCAGGTCTTCCGACCTCCTGACTGTGTGGCCGACATGCTAACCACTCGGCCCTGCATATATTATACATTTCAGTTTTACAGAGTAAAAATCTTATCAGTTGCTACACTGGATGGAAATACAGAAATAAAACTCAACACGAATCCTCCATGAAGAACAAACAATTTCTCTTGTTACTTTTATTCAGATTGGACACATTTCACCTTTACAATGTGTACCATTCCCTTTCATATACAAGTGCAACAAAATATTAACAATCACAACGTTTGCCAACATGACAAGTATTTTACAAATACTGTAAAGATAATAGTGCATCTTTTAGGATGGAGGATGACAACAGTGAAGTGAATGGTTTTTATTGTGCTTACAGTGCCCTCTACTGGCACACAGCAGAACAACCACGGTCATTTCAACACTATGGAAGCTCTTTACAACGTTTACACATTTTTCTATGCTCTATTGCTTTTTGGAAATATGAAGTCTAACTTTTACAAAGTCAAATAAAAGTATAACATGTATGTAAACGTCAGTGTCTTCTTTTTTTTAATCCCCAAGAATCCATGGTGATATTTTAAATGTAATAAAATGGTTCCTATACAAACTTTGTAAATATTACAATTCAACTATTATTACCACACTGCATAGAAAACAAGCTAGCAAAATATCACTATCATGCTTTTAGCCTTCAAATTGCCAGGGCGTATTTGTCACAAGAGCAAAAATGATAAGACACTCAATAAATGTTACTCTTTCAATGATTTACAATGAATACATGTTCTTTGTTCAGCTTCAAAGTATGTTTGTGCTACACAAATAAGTGTCTGTGTTGTGGGTATATACGTTTTTAGGGATTAAAATACATGCAGAGGTTTAGATGTGCAACCAAAAGAAGACACAAATTTGCATATAAATGAGGGCAAGTACGCAAAAAGTGTATTTTACAAAGAGCACAGTAAAGGGTCCACAGAGTGCGTCTTACCAGGAGCCAGTAGTCTCGTCTTATATTCTTTGTGAAGTCCTCACCAAAGAACCGTAAAAATACTTTGTTCAAGGGATGCTCCAACCTTTGTGCAGTTACTTAAGGTCTAAAATGAATGATGTCGTGTACTGTGTACAGTACACACTGTAAATTCCGGTGTGTAAGCCACACGTGTCCACTTCATAAAATGACTGAATAAAATGAATATTGTGGCGCCAACGAGTCCAGCCAGCTCTTTATTTGATAGGAGCCAATCATGAGCTATAAAAAAAAAACTTATGATGAGCTTGCCAACCCTTTGGAAATTGCAGGAGGTCATTACTCAATATAACAGTCTGTTTCATCTTGCAAACAACATTAAACTCATCACACAGCAACTTAACACTAGGGTACCTAGGAAATATACATTAAAAGTACCAAAACATGTTTAAAATAACACACAGCAGCTATTTTAACATCTACCCATAATGCATTACTGCCAGAAGAGCAGTTCATTGGAGGACAAAGAACATAAAAAATGGTGGATGGTGCTGCTATGCTGTCTCTGTCCACCAGAGGGAGCCAGAGGAGCCTGGAGCACAGAACCCAGAGGAGGCCTGACGTCATTGCAGCGCCCCAATGAATGCATTGCTCACACGCAATGCTTTATGGGAAAACATATTTATTTTTTCCATTATGTTTTCCATATATGTTTGTATATTTCCCAGGTATATCTTTTGAGTATTAAGTTGCTGTGTGATGAATTTCCTGTTGTTGGTAAGATGACACCGTGAGTCATCTTGTCAGACTGTTATGTTGTTATACTGGTTTTTACACTGACCTCCTGCGATTTCCAATATACACTCAACAAAAATATAAACGCAACACTTTTGTTTTTGCTCCCATTTTTTATGAGATGAACTCAAAGTTCTAAAACCTTTTCCACATACACAATATCACCATTTCTCTCAAATATTGGTCACAAATCTGTTAAAATCTTTGATAGTGAGCACTTCTCCTGAGATAATCCGTCCCACCTCGCAGGTGTGCCATAGCAAGATGCTGATTAGACACCAAGATTAGTGCACAGGTGTGCCTTAGACTGCCCAGTTTTTTGTTATTTTTTTGAGCGATGGTCTTAAACTTTTGATCAGCTGATAAACAGCCTATTTCAGTTTAATTCTTGTTTTCAATAAATGACTTTGACTCAATTAAAATGTGTGTGTGTAAATTTTTAAATTCACTATTGGCTATATCAGGCGTTTTCTTCTGAGAGCTACTTTTACAAAACAAAAATGGCCAAGAGCTACTCATTTTTGCAACATTTATTTTCATAGCCTATTTCAACCCAAACAATGTGCCAGTTTTACCAGAACGTTAACAAAATGCTGCTATCCACCACTCACATTTTGTATTTCATAATGCAATTCTTTCCAGTGTTCTCACATTATTAACTGAAAACGTGAATGAAAAGCAGACTTGCAGGCGCCTCATGTGGTCATGGGGGGGCTGCCGCATTGGTGACCCCTGGGCTATAATGATATGAAAGGGGAACCATAAAATTTTGACAAAAACATATTTGACTCACTTTTTCAAACCCACTGGTGAACCTTAGTGGATCAGGTGCTTTCTCTAAGGAGAATTGGGATGCAATATCAACTTGATGGCGCTCCAGCAGGACCCCCCGGCAGTCCAGTGAATCTAATCACTTTTCGGGCTATCTGCTTCCGACTGCCAGGCACACACGGGCGCTCCATTAGCCGCCGCCCGATCGATGATTACATTGCGAGCCTCGATAACTCACCACACCATGCCAAGTGCCCGCCCCCCAAATGCTGCACCAAACAAAAGATTTCTACCACACCACCGCGGCGAGACATTTTTCGTGGCATGTTTTGCAGGGTGCAAAACTTAGATCACTCTCACAACACAGGTAAGTCCCACACAGCAGCCGTGCGTGTTTTGGCTTTGTGAAGTGAAAGTGGGTGGGAGACGGTCGGATGGACGCTGCAATGGGGGCGGAGCTGATCAGCGTTATAAAGTGTAGGATAATATTGTTTTATTAGCTTGTTAGCTAAATGAGTAAACATTTATTACAAGTAGATTATAGATATAATGTTTTATTAACTTGTTAACTGAATAAATGAGTATTTATTGAAGTAGGTTATAGAAACACATAAAGATAAAGTGCGTTCACATAATTAGCAGTCAGATATGGGGCAAGTGGGTCAAAGATAGGATGTGCTATGCTGGGAGTGCGTGTTCTATTTTGTACAGAAAAAGGTGCTGATGAGAGTCCTACCACATCGGCTAAAACGCAATTGTCTGCTGTTGTCATCACGCACGCATCACCGAAGAATGCAGAGGATAAGACGCCAGATCACACGTCAGCAGTCTTGGAAAACACCTATAAAATGCTGGGAGCCCATCACTGAGGGCTGACTCTCTCCTTCTGGTCAGGAGACTGCTGGAGGACAGACATTGGCTGCAGAGCTCCAGAAAGATTGCTATCCTGTCTGTCATATTTTCAATACATTTGGTAAACCTCGTCAATTGGAGTGTGAGTCTTATTCCTTCTCATAATTAGAGATTACATTTATTTAACAGAGTGGTCTTTGAGACCTCTATTAGGTTCTGGAGAATTTAATCCGCAACAAAAGCAAGTATCGGCATATGTCGGTACCTTGCTTTTTCACGGAAATCGGCCGACAATGTTCTGTGGCTGATCGATCGGAGCACCCCTAATATGAAAATGACAGGATTAAACAGGATTAATTACCCCAAATACCTATACAGTACAGTACTATACAGTACTATACAGTACAGTAGTCCCCAGAGTCTTGTGTTTTCCTTCTGGTCTGACAAACAATCAACACATTGAAGCTTCATGTTCCCAAAGTGACTTGCAGGAAGGATTTGAAAAGGGACAGTTATTGTCTAGGATGGTCACTTTACTGCACAATACCTATTTAACATAGTACTCAAATACTTCATCTGTATATATATAAAAATTATTTTGTAATTATATTTATATAGGATGTCCCTAAAGTCTAGACACATAATACTGTATGTATACACATATAATAATTAATAAATTCAATTACAAATAAGTAATATGTATTTATATTATTTATTTGTCATGTATTAAAATATATATATATATATATATATATATATATATATATATATATATATATATATATTTAAGACTTTAGGGACACCCTGTTGTATTATTTTAATTGAAAACATTGGAACAAAATATGTGATAAAGTTCTGTTAAAGTATTCATTATGTAACAGTGCTTTATTGTATTGTATTTTTGCATGACTGTATAATCATAGAGTAGTATCTTGTGACACAAAGTGTGCTTTTTTGGCTTCATTGTGCCTAAACTGTTGCATCGTTTGTGGTTACCAGCGTTGTGTGTTGCTACTTCGGGCTCCAACGCATTTCTTGAGAGGATCGGAGTTGGACGACGATGCTGGAAGACCCCTCCCTCCATGACTGCCCATCATGTTATGGAGGAGAGAGGAGGGGGGTGAGGGCGGGGAGGACGAGGAGGAGGTAGAAGAGGAGCATGGTGAGGATGAAGAAGAGTAGTAGGTGAGCTGAGAGGCGGAGGCAGCATTGGAGGTGTGCGTGAGGCGATGCTGACGTTGGCTGCTGTGAGGTCCTTCTTCAAGGTTTGCGGTCACGCAGGACACTGACGAGACTCGGCTAGACGAGGGGAGCAGACGACTCAAGTTCAGAGATGGGATCAGGGACTTGGAGGCACACGAAGAAGAAGAAGACGATGAGGAACAAGGTGGGGCGGAGGAGGACGAGGGAGTACAAATGAGAGCCTGCTTGGCCCGCCGAGTGCAGGAAGGAGAAGACGAAGGGGAAGCGCACCTGGAGGTGCTGGAAGGAGGGTAGAGAATAAAACGCTTCCCGCTGGAGGAGGTGGAAGAAGCTGCGAGTGATGATGCAGAAGAAGAAGAGAAGGAGGAGGAAGAAGAGGAGAAGGTCTGGAGGCTATCTGAAGCGTCTGAGCAGTGAGGAGTGGATAATGAGTCGGGAGAAGGTGGCTGTTTCCCACAACTACGGCACAAAGCTGGGATCTTAGAGGCACGCAAAGCAACGACTGAATGGTTACCAAAGCCAGCTGCTCTAGTACCTCTGCTGTCAGCCTGCAAACAGGAATACTGCATGTCAACACCAGTACAATAGTACAGTACAAGGGCAGCTGGGGAAAAGAAGTATTTGATCCCATCCCAACCCATTTTGGAAGTCTACCCACTTATAAAGATATGAGCAGCCCATCATTTTGACAGTAGAAATGATGTAAAGTACTGTTCATACGTTACCTCAAATACTTCTTTTTGCCACTGTATGCACTCATACGTGCTATTCCCATTCAATCTCTGATGGTGAAGAACTATGGCGTCTACTCAGGTGTTAAAATGTGAACATAATGACTCATTAATAATGATATAAATTCAATAACATTTTAATAACATAGTCCCACAACAAAAGTCATCTCAAGGCACTTTCAGCGGGAGCAGGTTTGTCACACACTAAGTGTGTTTTATATCATATTAGTGACTATATTATTTTGTTATCATTTTTAATATACGAGGAGCGTGATACAAGACTTGCTCAGTGTGTAAAGTGCCCTGAGATAACTTCTGAATAAAGTGTTCATAGCAATTTCAACATACCAAAGACACTTCAATGACACTTAACTGACTTAACAGCAGGGCCACTAGCGACAACATACATGCAATACTGACTGTTTGACAATCTCTTCCAATGATATCGTCCATATTGGTAATAACTTTACTGTGTGTGGGTAAAAAACGTAAAATCTTTTTGACACAAAATATCCACAACTCACTGCAAGATGTAAGGACAAATGCTCTTTCCAAAGACCATGCAGAATTCAAGTACACTCTGGCGTGATGGCAAGATCACCGAGTGTGTCTCGGAAAGGGAACAGCAAGATGGTAAGAGGAAAATAATTACAGAATAACCAAAGTACATCTTTAAACCAAAAGAGCATCATGCAACAGATAGAAAAAATTGAATACAATAAGTAGTGTTTTTAGCAAATGTGGCTATTCAAGTTGTAGGTTGTCTGAGGTGGTAGCCATACTTGATCATCCTTGTTTCTATTCTGTTTGACTTTGTAAAGTTATTCCAATATACCAACATATATATATCTTTTTTTATACCAATATTTATATACCAATATTTACCTGACTGGGTTGCTTCTGGGCTGGCTTGGATGTCTTTTCAGGTGAGTCAGAAGAGGAAGATGAGTGGCAAGATGTGGTGTGGGATCGCTGAGCTGAAGAGCTGGAGGTCTGGAAGGATGATTTAGAGTATCAGTATCATCAAATATGAAATGTGAAGAGAAGAGAACCAAGACAACATTGAAAATTGTTAGTAAGGAAACCCAGGAAATCCACAGAAGAAGAATAAAGAAGATGACCTAATACAGAAATACAGAAATAGCTGAAAGTCCTTTGGGCAAGAAGCAGGCACACCCTGGACCCTGTCTACCAAAATGCAAACACATTCTGCACTGGACGGGTTGGTCGGCTGCCTTGGATGTTTCATAGTTGTTTTTATTCTTACAATACAATGACACCAACTTTACCAACAATATAATCTCGGTTGGTAAACACATTCATTAAATATGCTAATCTCTTACTGCTTGCTTGTTTGATCCAACATTCGTCTAATTCCATGGACCTACTTAGGAATCAAGTACTTCAGAAGCAATGGGCCACTGGTAGTTGTTCACATAACTGACTCAAACGGGCATGACGGCCATTCATAGTCTCATCAAAAATCATCCTGTGATTGGCTAGAGACCAGTCCATGTAGTAGTTTGCCTTTTGATGAAAATGAAGAGAAACACAAAGCTGGAAGCTGCATTTGTCCATATGTAGAGTGAAAGTCAGGAAAATTGCCAACAATAACACTGAAGGTTGTTTTTCTTTTTTTAGCAAGGGTGTTCTCAGGCAATGGTATTGACGACAAATGCTAGATGTTATAGGCAAAACATTCACCTAATCTCCTCCGTCGGAGTTTAAAGTTAGAAAAAAAACCCTCACCAGAAACCATAAAACAACCTGTCAGTCATACAGACTAAATCACTAATCACCAAAGAAGCCAACCAGCTATGTCAGACCTGTTTCTTGGTAGAGGATTTCACTGGTTAGTTTGCAGGCTGTGGTTTGACCCTCTTGGTCTGGGGGAAATTTGGGCTTGTAAAGATCTGAGAGGCTGGCCTCTTTGATGGGCTTCCCTCCCTCTGTTGCTTGACCTTCCTTGAAGGATGAGCACTGTCACTGGAGGAAGAGTCAGGCAGTGCAGGAGGAGAAGGAGCCTTGGAAAAGGAAGAACTTCTGAAACTGTCCATGCTGATTTCCAGACGTTTAATGGACTCATCTAAACTGTCAATTGAGTCAAACGTCTTCTTGCACAAGTCCTCCACCTGGCTATGTGACTTGGGCTTGAAGACTTGTTGAGTGGCATTAGGAGAAGATGGGCTAATTTCAATGAGTTTGTCATGGTTGGGGTCTTGTTTGGTCCTGGCAGTCCTAAACCTGCTGGATCGCTTGCTGAGTTTCTTGGTTTCTTTCACTGGCTTTTGGCCTAATGTCATCATTTCCTCTTCCTTCGGGACAGCAACTTCAGGAGTCTTCTTTCCTGTTTTAGTTGGCCCTGATCGAATGGCCTGGCCAATAGCAGCCAGTTTGTTTTTGGGGAACTTGAATTTAAATTTAGTCTCTGCCTTTTTGAGTACATCTGACTTACTCTCTTGTTTTTCATCAACAGAGCCATCTGTCTGAAGCATGTTCAGCAGTGAATGCTGTCCATTTTCTGAGATGTTGAAGCCTAAGCTTGTATTTTCTTTGAATACCTGCTTAAGATCCTCATTTATGTATTCCTGCGTTGTCGCCTCTTCCACAAGGCTGTCTGGAGAAACCATACAAACAAGATCCTCCTCACATTCAAAGATAGTAGACAGGCGCTTAAAGTCTGACTGAATGTCCACAGGGTCGTTATCAGAGCCACAATTGTCTTCAAAAGCCTGGTTCTCATAAACCTGGCAAATGGGCTGTTCCGTCTGTCCCGAAACTGCTGTTGTGATGTCAGAAACATTCCTGTTGTCCGGATCTTGTTCTTTCGACAGTGCTCTGATTCTGTTCCTTGCGATGCAAAGGGAAATCTTACCAGCTGGAAGAAGTGGTGGGGGAGATCCTCCATCGTCCAAAATATCAGGACTCAAACTACCTTCTTCCGTGGATCTTCCTCCACCCTCAGATAGTTGCAAATTGACCTCTGGGAAATGCAGCTTATTTCTTTCCAAGTTTCCACTTGTATCATGCTTACCTGCTGGTAATTCCTGTACGCAATCATCTATAGTTTGTTGTTTTTGTAATGTTTGTACACTGAATGAATACTCAGCATATTTATCTACCTTAGCTGTTACAGTGTCAGTTGGTAGGACGTCTTGCAGAGGGACAATTGTTGTTAAGGTCTTGATTTCTGTAGATGAACACAGGGTTTCCAGATCACACCTTACGGCCATGTTACAGGCATCATCTTTGTCTGGGTTTGGAATCATCTCCACATTCTCTCTTGTTAGGAGCCTGTTACTGACTTGAGCATTTTTAGAGGCTGCATTTGGAGGCACAACACTTGGTAACATTTGCATAACGTTTGACATTGACTCTTGTTTAACCATTTTGCCTTCCTCGACTTGGTGAGGAGCCACACACCCTTGCCCAGATTTAATGACTTCAGCCTTCAAATGGTTATCAGGGCAACCAATAGGAGGTCCTGAATGAGGCGTTGAGTTGGTGTTCATTGTCAAGAAGTGATTCTGATCAGCCACCTTTGATTCTGTGTGTGTCTTTTGCTGCACTCCTAATATATCCTTTTCACTTGGTAATGTATTGCTGGATGTTTCTGCAGTAACCTAAAATGAAGTGAAATCAAATAATCACACAGAGAGTTGAGAGTTGAATCCTATATTGAAGAAATTAATTTATTGTGGTCGGGTCTGAAAACAATTAACTGCTATACATGAGGGACGATTGTGTGCTGTAACAGTGTTACAACTAGAGACATTTGAATGTATTCACGCTTTAAACTGGTTAACTACAGCTAGAAGTAAAGACACATTTGCTTCATTTTTGTCAGATTTTAGATATACCTGCAGTTCTTTCAGAAACTTTTTATCATCCTCATCATCCATGTGCTCTGTGGCAGGAAGGTTGGTGGGTTTGGGTTTGACCTCTGGTGGTTGTCTGGGGGGTTTGGGTTGAGGAATCACAGATGGCTCTTTTTCACCAACATCCTTATGCAGATCAAACACAGTAGAGACGTTTTATCATTTCTGTATCATATGTCAATACAAGTCATTGTACTGATAAAACAGAAAGCAACCAAAGCAAGATAAAGACTTGGTTATGTGTATCACAAAGGGAAGCACAAAATTAAGCAAAAGTGCAAAATCCTAGCCTGGACCCCAGCAGATTTCAGTGAGTGGATGGTGGAATGCTCAGTACAGACACCTGTACCCACCTGTGATCCAACAGGTTCTTTCCTGGTGGTGAAGATCACCTCTCCACTCCTTCCTGTGGTTAGAGCCGTGCTGGCAGCATGCAACCTGAAAAATATTGATCATCTTCACGATGGGGGTGATGGATTACACCTTGGTGATCTGCAGTGATCGACAGACCTTTTTGGCGGAGTCGGAGAAAAGTGACTCCTATCGGGACTCTGCTTCTTTTCCACACTTGAACGTCGAGGCTTTTCCACCTGTGGCCGCGTGCTCCGTCTGGTGCCAGGAGAGGCTGATGGAGACGCTGATGTTGGTGGTTCCACGGTAACTGCTGCAGCTAAAAACCCATTCAATCAAAAACATATTTTATGAACGAGTCATCTGGAACATCATAATTCCATGACTGTACAGCGAGTCCTTACAGTCTGGACAAAAATTTATATTGTATGCAATTATTAAAAAACCTTTTTATTTGTATCCGACAATAAATAAATGTGGACCGCCACAGATAGCTTTGGCGCTACCTTTTTACATTTTTTGAATTCATTTTTTATTTGGCACTACCCGTTTGCCCTCGCCCATAAACACATTATAATGGGACTGTCTGTGTAGCTTGGCGCTATAACACACACTTCATACGCACATACCACAGCTGACCTAGTCACACATTATAACGCATCTGTTCATCTATATAGCGAGATATAAGATGTACTGTGACGCGTACGTTATCTTTAAAATCAACACACTTACGTGGATCCCCGGAAATTTAATGAATGTTTTTTTTAATCACCTTTTTAGTTTGAAAATCTCCACTCTGGCTGGAGTTTTGCGTCATGGCCAGTTATGCAAAATAGACGATGATGTCATCTAGCAACCCAGCGCCACAGACAGATTGCAGTCCTGTGCAAAACACTGGAACTAGTCTGTAGACGAGTCTTTCTTTGTACCTGGGGGCTTCAGCAGGGGGGAATCCACTTCATCACTTTG
Organism: Dunckerocampus dactyliophorus; assembly: GCF_027744805.1. NCBI lineage: Eukaryota > Metazoa > Chordata > Actinopteri > Syngnathiformes > Syngnathidae > Dunckerocampus > Dunckerocampus dactyliophorus. The sequence goes on along the minus strand of NC_072820.1, from coordinate 24,457,515 downwards.
CTGTGTCTGTTTGTGTTCCTGAGTTCCAGAGAGTGAAGCTGCATTTTTGAAACGTCACAGCATTAGAAAAAAAAAAGATTTTTGTTAGATGTGCATATTTTCCACATATTATTGTTGTAAATTTGGTTTGCATGAATACAACTGACTTAAATTCACGGCGCTAAACATCCCCTTTATCGTACTATAAGCATTTGTGGTACTTCAGTTGTAAGCTACGTGCTTGTAATGATTTGTTTTAAGGACCAAAGTCTACCTTGCAGTGTCAGGTCCAAGGGTTTCTCCATTTCTTTCTTGGAAGTTGAGGGATTTATGTCCGCAGCAGCCAAATCTGACTGACCCACTCCAGTGTGGGACAGATCCAGGTCAGGGATGGACTTCATCAGACTGGCCTGGGCATCCTGAAGGACTTGGTCTAAATCTTTGGTGATGTTTGAGTCGTGGCTGGTGTTGGGTTGGCTCACACTGCTGCTTTCGAGACTTCCTTCTGAAGCTTCTCTCACTGCACTCTGTCAATAACACACAGAGTTGAACATTGCTGACCACTAAACACATTACAGTCCTTCCCTCGCCACATTGCTGTTTGAATTTGGCAGCGATATCATTTTTTCAAAAATATTGCGGATTAATTAATAAATTATGATGTTTCGTGGTTGAATACTGCTTATTTATTGCTTCATTCATTAATTTTCTATGTTGCATGTCCTCATTAGGGTCATTGGAGGTATGCTGGAGCCTATCCCAGCTAACTTTGGACGAGAGGCGGGGTACATCCTGGACTGGTCGCCATCCAATCGCAGGGCACATATAGACAAACAACCATTCACCCTCTCATTCATACCTATGGACAATTTAGTCTCCAATTAACCTAACATGCCTATTTTTGGAATGTGGGAGGAAGCCAGAGTACGCAAACAAATCCCATGCATGCACGGCAAGAACATGCAAACTCCACACAGAGACGTCCAAACAGAGATACGAACCCAGATCTTCCAGATCTCCAATACTGCCTATGATTAGCAAAAAAATATGCATATTTCAGCAAAATTCACATATTTTTTTGGGCTGCATGTTGGCCCAGTGGTTAGCATGTTTGGCCACACAGTCAGGAGTTTGCATGTTCTCCCTGTGCGTGAGTGGGTTTTCTGCGGGTACTGCGGCATCCTGCCACATTCCAAAAACATGCATTATAGGTTAATTGGCAACTCTAAATTGTCCATAGGTATGAATGCGAGTGTGAATGTCTATACTGTATGTACCCTGCGATTGACTGGTGTTCAGTCCAAGGTGTACCCTGCCTCTCGCCCAAAGTCTCCTGGGATAGGCTTCACCCTATTGCAATGTTGCTGCACCGCGATGTCAACGTAATGTGGCACTGTAGCTAATGTGCCTACAGTATGTCCTTCCGAGTGAGGAGCTGCTCCTCTAAATGAACTAATCCTCATCTCCATGGGAATATTTCTAAGTGTCATTATCACCGGAGGACTAGAACAATAGCTACAGTAAACATGCGACACACCGTATGGTATTGTATTGTATTGTATGCCGTTATTGTGTTTTATTGCTTTATTTTATTGTCCATGTATTGTCTTTGTCACACAGTTGTCTTGTTTTTTCTTTGTCTTATTCTTTGACCTGCCAGGCACTACAGATGTAAAGTAGCCTCGTGGCTAATTTGGGCATATTTACACACAAGTGTTCATGAATATGCACTGTCCCTTTCTAAATAAATAAATAAATAAAAAACAAACGAGCAAGAGAGAACAGGAAGAGACAGCTCTGCTAAGCTAGCTAGCTAACAGAATAAAAAAGTGCTTAGTACACTTTAACAGACTAGTCTAGCTGGATAGTAACCAGCTATGAACAGGACATTAGCAAGTAGATTAACAGATACAAAAGGGCCTTTGCACACTGTGTGTTTTGGGTCCTAAAATGATATCTTCATGTGTTCATAGAAAAATGTACATATGAATGTCAGTGTACACAGGGAAATGTTTAAAAAAGTCCAAGAACAAAAACACTTCCTTTTAAATGCTACAATGTGTGACCAGTTCAGGGTCACATCGCCTCCTGTCCCAAGTTACAGTATCTGGGATAGGCTACACCTTAACTATGTGACCCTAATGTCGATGAGTGGTAAAAAAAACTAATGGACGGATGATACAGTGTGTATAAAAGTCACCTCAGTTGGTTTGGCCGTGCTCTTCAAAGACGTTTGGACTTGGTTTGCAGCGTGACTCTCTGTTGGCACACTCGATCTGTGAAGTTCACTGGACTGGAGAGGACCGGGAGGCTTCTGCAAGGCAGGGCTGCCCTCTCGACTGCGAGGACTCACCTTCAAAAGACAAAATGGCATTGTTTGCAGTGCAAGATGAATGCTGGTGGTGCTTTTGCCATGAAGTATTTCAAACATGCAATAAGTCTAAGAGATTTTCCTGGCTACATTTTAAACACCTTTTTTATTTTTACGTAATCACACATCCTTCGTAATTTAATTATGCCACTGCTGTCTGGCGATGTGCAAGGTGACCAAATGTCCTGTTTTACCAGGACGTGTCTTGTTTCCACATCCTGTCGTGGCCGTCCTGTTTTTTTGTTTTTTTAGAATGTGATGAATATGTCCTGGTTTTTATTGTTTTTCATTGGGAATTTTTTGTTTGTTGAAGTAATATCTTTATTTTTTTAACAGCATTACATTGAAAAGTTTGTGAGAGCTATTTTTGTCAAAGATGGATTTGGTAATATAGCTAATACCATTTCATATTTTTTTGTTATTTAAATTGTCCAGGAAGACTTGAAAAGAGATCTCTTATTTTCTTACAGGACAATTTTCTAACGTTGAAGAGACATTATTTCTATTATTATATCATCCCAGAGATTTCAAAGTTATTTTTGCAACATTGAAATGTATCAGCGATATAATGTTAGGCATATTATATTTTTTTAGTAACCTCTGAAAAGCTTATGGGAATTTGTGTCTTTGGTTGTAGATCGTACTTTTATTTGATTATCATTCTATTTTAGAATGATTATTATTGTAATATTTATATTAAATTCATTAATTTCAAATTAATAAACAATATAAAAACAAATAACATAAATTCTATTATATTAAATATGGAATATGGAATAATTCAATATTATCTTTAATATTATTATTAAAGAGGACCATTAAAGACCATTTGAGTATGTCATTATGGGCCGAGTGTCCTGGTTTTTGCTCATCAAAATATGGGCACCCTATATATCAAGGGTTGGCAAACTTTTTGACTCGTGGGCCGCACTGAATTAACAAAATTGGCCGAGACCATATCCATATAAACCATATAAACGTCAGACCATATCAAATAACAACATTGAATTTGAAATTTTTTTTTTTTTTACTGAATAAGACACCCGGAATGTACGTGAATAAAGAATGTGTGATGTACAATATGAACTATAAAACATTGACTATGTAAATGTCCCTCCTTTTTTCCTTCCCAAACAGCACAGTGGGTAGGTTAAGTTGTGTGTCACATCCTGTATTTGTTGACTTGTTTGTTTGGCACCATGGGTGAGGTAGTTGTCTGGACCGCTGCATGTGAAAAGCTACTTAAACCATCCAGAGGTTGTCTCAGATTGACTCTGACTACTTGCAAGTCATGTTGCCAGCTTCTATGTTAAAGGTTGAAATATTTTGGAAGCAACTGGCAGGCCGGATTCAAACGCTTGGCGGGCCGCATGTGGACCCCGGGCCGTAGTTTGCCAATCATTGCCTTATATAATAGCAAAAATGCTAATAAGACACTCAACAAATGTCAGTTTTAATTATTTTCAATGAATATATGTTCTTTGTTCTGTTTAAAGTAAATTTGTTGACTTTGTTTCAATTAAGGAATACATTTACCAAAAGGTTAACAGTACCTTGGCCACAGTTGGTAGGTCTCGTCCATGGGTGGGCGTCAGTGGTGGGCTGTGCTGGTGGGCATGGATCACAGTGGCTGCTGTGGTCTTAACTCTGCGTGCTGTGACTGGAGAACCTGAGCCTACAAAGTTGAGCTCAGGCTGTGTTAAATTGGAAGGTGGAATTGGAAGAGGGCCTCTGAATGATGATCGAGGCTGGGGTTTTGGGGAGGTATTGGGACTCTTCTGCATCTGGGGCTCCTGGTCTGCTTGTAGGGCTTTTCCAGACTCCACTTGGGATGCTCTGGTAGGGGGAGTTGATTCTGATACGGATCTAATTAACAGAAGTGTATAAGTTGGATTTTGCAGGTAAATATATACTTAAAAAACATGAATGAGTACCTGCGGAGAGAGCTGAGAGCTTCAGTCAGCGCTTTGACTCTTTTTAACATGGAGTCCATTTTGTGGGGCTCCTCCTTCAAAAACCGCACTGCATCCATCTCCAGCCTGAGCACTGAACGCATCTTCACCTGGAGTTCTGGAAACTCTTCTGCGGGAAAAACAAATATGCATCAATGCAACTATGTCCTTTACCAGAACACATGAAATTGGTAGGTGATGTTAGCAAGAAGCGTGGTAAACCCCAAAACAAGAGTATGTAGGTAAGTAAGTATGAGGCGACAGAGCAGTTCCACTTTTTGCTGCGGCTACCTTATTCATGTTACCAGTTGCTCCTATTTAAGACTCTTTGTGTACTTCCTGTCTCTCTCTCTCTGCATCTGGATGCCAAAACTAACTAATCGTTACATTGGGTGCACAATTTAAAATTTATTTTGGATTTTGTCTTTTTGTAGCCATCAACAAGCATCAACCATAATTCTGAATGAATATTTGACCACTCTTCTTGGGAGAATTTGTAGAATTCACAGAGGTTGGTTGGTTTCCTGACAGAGAGAGAGCAGTTTTGATGTGTGTATAGCTCAATCTTGTCTCTAACTGTCAAGACGTTTGAATTAGGGAGTGGGGCAAATGGATGACAGTCTCAACCCTAACCCTAACCCTACCCCTAACCCCTAACCCAATGGGACATTCAGAAGATCTGGTGAAGCCATTCAGGCTTACCAAAAAGGTGGTGACCTTCCAGAACTTGATTCCGGGACATACTGGACTAGTTGGAACCATTGTGCTAGATGCTTACTTGAACCCCATATTGTAAGGACTTTAGGGCCATTTGGCTTTGGAAGTTCCACTGTAGCTTTTGTACTGGTGTTCTGTGGTGTGATCATACAGCATTTCAGTTACGTTACAGCTCTTGAATTGCATTCACATGCAATTTCTACACAAATTGTGGTATGTAGTTTGAATTAAGCGTGATGAATTCACTGACCTTTAAGGACAGCCAGAGTCTCTCCAACCCTGCGCAGATTCACTGCTCCCTCCTCCACATCTCTCAGAGCGATTGGCAACTGGCCAGGAAAGGAAACCGTGCTTGTTTGCAAGTGATTCACATAATCCTCCAGGTCACTGTGAGTTGGAGAGGAAATATAGTAAACACTGGATAAGCAAACATAAAAGTGAAGCAGACTTTAAAACTGTTAATAGTTGTATATTTTTTCACACATCCTGTACAGACATCAGCAAACTATGGCCTGTTACAGCTTCTTAATTTTGCCAAATTATTTCAGTTAAACCCTTTAACACCAAAGCTGTTGTCGAGGACAGGATTTGCAATACTATTTTTACACTACCATACGTCTTGAACTGTTTGCACAATCGAAATAATTCCAGTGATGTACATGTCATGATGGTAATCCAAAGGACTACGTCTCAGCAGCTCTGAGCAGACAAGGCTTTGATACACAGCAGAGTGGGGTTTGTTTACAAAGCACCGTGTACATGGACTCCAGAAGGCCTTGATAGTACTGAGATTTCATTGCACCCTGCACAGAACACACCCTGTGTTGGATGAGGCAAAGCAGTCTGAGGACATGAGCGAGTCTCTTCCATGTTTCACAGTAACTTTGCTCTATATGCTTCAATTTTATGTCTGGAAACGTAGAGCTGATGGGACTTGCCAAACAGCTCCACATTTGTCTCCCAGAAGCTTAGCAGTTTGTCAATATGCAGTTTTCATCAAGTCAAATTTAAGACTTTTAAAAACCATAATGATTACAATTTAAGACCCATTCTGATCATTCTGATCGCTATCATAGTTCATAATTTCATTACTATTATTAAGTGTGACTGTTTCAATGCAGTATTGTCATTGTGGTTGTTGATATTATTTTGCCCCTTCCGTCAGGGTCTTTATAGTAGTCACAGACATTTGCTGATGCAGCTCTGTTTTGTTTCTGTTTGTTTTCTGTTGTTCTGTTATTGTTGTCACAATTGATGTTGTCTCTGTCTTTTTTGTCCCTCTCTATCCCCGCCACCCCACCCCGTTTTATTTTCTCTTCTTCTCTATCCCCTCCTGCTCCGGTCCGGACCCTCCAAATTTGCATAATAACAAAACATCAAAGTCAAATAAATTCTGTATAACAGGGGAAATGCATCTCACACTTTTCCCTTGCGGAGTAAATCTGTTGAGCACGTGAGGGCATTTAGATCAACACTTCTATCTGCCCTAATGGCTGGACAGGACAGGGAAAAAAAACAAAAAACAAAACAAAAAACAATATAAGACCCATTTCACATCCATAGTGGATTGGGGGCCTGCGGTGCGCACGCAGCACACCAGCTGGTTGTGCTAAATAAATTCTGACGGGGCTGCACAGGTACTTTAGTTCCATTTTGTATATTGAGAGAGAAAGCGAGAGAAAGACTGAAGTTTAAGCATTTGCTTTAAAGCGCTTATGACACCCAAACACATGTTAATCTTGTTATTTCCGCCATGAAAAATTAACACTGAAAGGCATATTTCCTGTGTTAGTGTGACGTCTGGGTGTACAACACCAGGCAATTGGATCCTAGGATGCAGAGGACATGTGCTCAAATTGTCTTTAGAAGTCACTGCAGCACATGTTTATGAGGAACAAAAAACAACAGTGCCAGCCAAACAAACGGAAAGGCACCACGAAAAAATGGGTGAAAGGAGGACTAATACTAACAAATTACTGGCCTGACAAGACGTGCAGCACAGACTAGCGGGACTGGATGGCACCTCGGGAGGCCAACAGCAAACTAGCATTACTGGAGGTGGAGGTGTAGGAACGTGGCTTGGCGTCTCCACCACGAGGAATAGCCAAGTGCCATCCAGTCGCAACAGGTGAGCTTAAGTTGATGACTCAGATGATGAGCAGCTGCGGTACATCTAATAGCTCTGCCCCATACAGGAGTCGCCAGAATCTAATCCGAGAAACACAAAGTAATGGCAAAGAAGTAGCAAGCAGAATGGAAGAAACAAAAGTAGCATGGCAATGAAATCCGTGTCACAGCGGAGGGTGACAGTTAGATGTGTGCTCAAATGTTTAAATCCTTTATATTTGTGATCATTTCTGTCACTTCTTTCATCTTTGGAAGAGACAGAGCAAGAGACGTCAGATCCGGAGAGTCCCATCCAGAACTTCTGTTACACTACAACACATTATGCTCCACCTCTTGGTGAATTTCTCTTGTTTGTTACATATTTATTTATATTATGCCAACTCGTTTCGGCTGTTGCCGGAACACTCGAGGAGCCGGAGTAAGCTGGTTCACATTTCAAAAAGACGTGGGACAAATGTTCCTGCCCTGCAGATGGAAATAACGAGTCAAAAACCCACAATACATTTGACCGTGGAAAAGCGTGCCAAGGTGGCAATTACTGCTAGTAAAACAGACCATACTCCTCCCAGTATTAGTGGATGTTATTATTGTCGTGAATATGTCACTTTCTTTGCGTGCATTCATGGCTGGTTGCCGGTGTCACACGCAAGTGTTCTCGACATGAATTGTTAGCAAAACACGGATTTCTGCCTACTGTCTTTCTAGCCTATCTTGTAGTCGATCTGTCAGTTTCAGTAAGTAAATCCATATTCTTTTTGACTACATCTATTCCCCGAATCTTAGAATAATAGTATGGGGTCCAGGGCTAAATAAGCAGCGATCGCTGCTCGCTGGTCTTTTATTTTGCTGCGTGCATGGAGAGGTCAGTGCCACTTACAGGCAGTCAAAGAAACATACTGCAATATCATGAACTAATAGTCAGCAATTTCTCATAAATAACAGCCATCCGCTGGGGTTATAAAATGTCATTCTCACTGAATTATTATTCTAGTTCCTGATCTCTCCAGAAACCCTTGTCATATCAGAACAAATCACTTTCAATTTTTCTGACTGGACTGTGAACAATATGTTTCTTCGCATTTTCTTTCTCCCTGGGGTGTTGCGGCTTTGGTGTCTTGTTTGCCACTGATGATGAACTTCAGATGTAGTCGCATGTGATGAGTCACAGTGTCTGTGCGGGTGTACTAATCAGCCAAAATGCAAAAAACCCCCTGTATTTTATAAGGTCAGAAGTATCTTATTTTATTGTTTTGGTCTGTTGGATAGCCACCAGAATTTGCGTGTTCTCCCTGTGCGTGCGTTGGTTTTCTCCGGGTACTCCGGTTTTCTCCCACATTCCAAAAATATGCACTTTAGGTTAATTGGTGACTCTAAATAGTCCATAGGTATGAATGTGAGAGTGAACGGTTGTTTGTCTATATGTGCCCTGTGATTGACTGGTGACCAGTCCAGATTTGTAACCCGCCTCTCGCCCAAAGTCAGCTGGGATAGGCTCCAGCATACAACCGTGACCCTAGTGAGAAACTGCACTTTTTTGGGAATTTTGCCCATCATACATTCCTTATGTGAGACATGAACACATATAGTTTACGTCGATTGTTACGCCGATTTAACAACGTTACTCGCGTATTGATACCTTACCACACCGGCTAGTTAGTAGCCGGCTAGGGACTAGCTTCACCACACACTCGCATGAAGCGCGTCACAATGAGCTCACAACGCCTCAAGCAACTACCGACAGGTAAAGCTACACATTGGAATTGAATTCTGCTCCCTCTGTTGGTGACCTCAAGCTGAAAGGAACTCAGGTTCTGCAGCAGGACAATGATCCAAAAACACACCTGCAAGTCCACCTCTGAATGGCTGAAGAATAACAAAATGAAGACTTTGGACTGGCCTAGTCACAGTCCTGACCTGAATCCTATTGAGATGCTGTGGCATGCTGGAAAACCCTCCAGTGTGGCTGAATTACAACAATTCTGCAAAAATGAGTGGGCCAAAATTCCTCCTGCTGTAAGAGATTCATTGCAAGTTATTGCAAACGCTTGATTGCAGTTGTTGCTGCTAGGGTGGCCCAACCAATTAGGTTTAGGGGCCAATCACTTTTTCATACAGGGCCACGTAGGTTTAGCTTTTTTTCCTTTAATCATAAAAGATTTCATTTAAAAACCTCATTTTGTGTTCAGTTGTGTTGTCATTGACTAATATTTCAATTTGTTTGATGATCTGAAACATTTAAGTGTGACAAACATGCAGGAAGGGGGAAAACACTTTTTCACACCACTGTATTCATTAAAGAACAGTACAAACTTTACCTGAGCTGTTTCAGTATTCTCTCCTCTGTCGCAAGGTAGTGGAGCCTTTCTTCCTCAATCTCAGCTTTTCGTCCACATGTTCTCTCCTCAGACTGAGACAGGCGATCAGACATCAACAACACCAGCTCCTGGTCGGCCATCCGCAGCATGGACCTCATCATGTGCTGGTGTGATACCTGAGATGAAACAATAGTAAAGCATGAAGGCACATATAGTAGGGTACAGTGCAGGGGAAATAAATATCAGATCCCCTGCTGATTTACCCCTTTACAAAGACATGAACAGTCCATCATTTTTATAGTGGGTATTTGACAGAGAATCAGCAAGAAATCTAGATAAAAACAAGAAATAAAGATGATAAATTAATTTGTATTTGAGGGAAATAAATATTGAAACCCGCTCCAACCAGCAAGCCCCACAGAGCGATTGTGTGTCGATGAAACACACAAGTCTTGTCCCTTTAAAAAGTATAATTTCACCTCATTATGTGGATAAATGACACTTGTTACACAAACATTGTCTTTGTTCTTTTGTGTCCCTATATTATGCATCATATATTTGTCAAACATGTTAACATGCTAACAGTGCGCATGCTAGCATCGAGCAAGACAGCACTAAGTACTGAATGTGCCAAGGCAGTTCTACAGTGTCCCTACATCATCCCATTTATACGTATGCATTTTGACATGATGCTAACATGCTAACAGTCAGCATGCTAGCGCCTAGCAAGATAGCACAAAGCACGAAAAGTGCCAAGACAATTCGATAGCGTCCATACACCATGCCGTCCATGTATGTATATGCATTTAGACATGAGTAAAATTGCTGACATGCTAACAGTTAACATGGTAGCAGCCAGCAAGATAACACAAGATACCAAAAGTGCCAAGGCAGTTTGGTAGTCACTACATCATGCCTCGTATGTATTTACTTTTAGACATGAGTAAAATAGCTAAAATTCTAACAGTTGACATGCTAGCACTTGACAAGATAGCACTAAGTGCCGAATGTGCCAAGGCAGTTTGATAATGTCCCTACATCACGCCATGTATGTATTAGAATTTAGACATGAGTAAAATAGCTAAAATGATAACATAAAATGATAACATGCTAACAGTTAGCATGCTAGCACTTGACAAGATAGCACTAAGTACCTAAAGTGCCAAGGCAGTTCTACAATGTCCCTACATCATGCCATGCATGTGTTTACATTTAGATGTGTAAATTGGCAAAAATGCTCTCTTTATGGGCAAGACCAAAGAGCTGACCTCAGTGTTGTAGACCTGCACAAAACTGGAATGAACTAAAAGAGCATTAACAGAAAGAGAAAGAGCACTATTGGTGCAGTCATTCATAAATGCAAGAATGACAAGATAACGGTCAGTCACCCTCGTTCAAAATTAATATTAGTTACAGTTACCTGTAAGTTTCTGAGTTGATTGAGTTGCAGTCGTAGCTCAGACACGTTTCTCTTTACTTGCACCAAGCTGTGCTGCATTTCACTATCAGTGGGCAGAGCCTGAAGAGCCAAGGAAGTGGAACCCGCCTTGTCAGTTAAAGCACTCATCACCTGCGACTGGGCCGGAACTGTTGACCAACAAACAGAGTAAATAAATCCTATACTTTAAATATTTTCAGTATGCCACATTTAATGTTGGTAATTTCTGGGACACCATTAAATAAAACAGTACTGTTATGCTATACTGAGGCTATAAGTACACCTTTTACATAAAAAAACTCACCAGGTCGATTTTTCTCTCTGCTCTCACTGCAAACAGATATACAGTTAGTACAAATATTGTTTGGGATTATATGACCAATGAATTAGCATTTATTCTGTTTTAATCTTGCATCGGCTTATTGTCTTTAGTTGGCAAGAAATCTTTTTCACTGCAGGAACGTTTCTCATTTACCAGAGTTTTTAAAAACTCAGTACAAGGGGCTGAAAAAAATTCCTCTGTAGGGCAGCTGGGCTATCCCTTAGAGATAGGGTGAGAAGCACTGTCCAGGAGAACTTGGAGGACAGCCGTTGATCTTCCGCATTCAGAGGAGCCAGATGAGGTAGCTCAGGCATCTGGTCAAGATGCCTCCTGGACACCTTCTGGAGGAAGACCCAGGATATGTTAGAGAGACTATGTCTCTCAACTGGACTGGGAACATGTCATGTCCGGGAACATGTCCGTCGGGAAGAGCTGGACTAAGCAGCCAGGGAGAGGGAAGTTTGGGCTTCTCGTCTCAGGCTACTACCCCTTGAACCTCGAATGAGCAGAAAAAGATGAATGGATGGATGAACACAACTGGACTGTTCAGATTGCCTTATAAGACGTTTCGCCTCTCATCCGAGCAGGCTTCATTAGTTCATGCTCAAAGACGAGGTGGGACACACTCCAGTTAGACTAGATAGGACAGCTTTAGTCTAGTTCATGCTCAAAGACTAGGTGGGACACACACCAGTCAGACAAGGTAGGACAGCCCTAGTCTTCTAAGACAACCTGAACAGTCCTGTTGTGATTGATTGAATGCCCTGAGAATTCAGTGACCTGGATGAATGAGAATATTCACAAGCATGGATGGATGGATGTTTCCAACAAAATAACCCAGGTAAAATACTTTGCGCAGGGCCCTAACTTTCTCTAAAAAAGAACCTAATAGCAATGAGGGGCTTTTTTGGAGTCCAGGAACTTTTGAGGGGAGGGTCGAGTGCTGAATAAAGCACTTGTAGTGTTTCTGTTCACCCACCATGTTTAAGCTATTGTGGCTGGAAACTTGTTTACTCCATTTTTACAAGCTTAATTTCCATTGATCTATCTATCTACTTTCTTCTGCTTATCCGAGTCCAGGTCAAGGGGGTAGAAGTCTCAGTAGGGAAGTCCAGACTTCCCATTTTCTGGCCACCTCTTCCAGCTCCACCGAGAGGACACTGAGGTGTTCTTAGGGCACCTGTGGGACATAATAACTTCAGTATGTCCTGGGTGTGCCCAGCGGCCTGCTCTCAGCTGGGCATGTCTGGAACACCACACCAGGGAGGTGTCCAAGAGGCATCTGGACCAGTTTTCCGAGCCACCTCAACTGGCTCCTCTCAATGTGAAGGAGCAGTGGCTATTCTCTCATCTCCTCCCAGATAACCAAGTTCCTCACCCCATCTCTTAGGAAGAGTCCAGCCACCCTACGGAGCAAACTCATTTCGTTCGCTTATATCCGCAATCTCGTTCTTTCGGTCACTACCCAAAGCTTGTGACCATAGGTGAAGGTGGGAACATAGATCGACTGGGATATCGAGACTTTCTTCACCCCAACGGTTGTGACCGTATTATCTGCCTGTCGATATCACGCTCCATCCTTCCCTCATTTGTGAACAAGACCCCGAGATACTTGAACCCCTCCACTTGGGGCAAGACCTCACTCCCAACCAAAACAGAAGAAAAAGGAGCAAAAGAAGAAGTGGACAGACGGCTGTTTTAAGCGTATTTGCAGAGAAAGACTTTGACAACAATTAAAAAACAATTGCCCTTTGAGTTTTTTCAAGGATAAACAAAACTATACAGACCTGACAAGGCTTTTGACTCTTGGATGATCTCCTCCCATAGACAAGGCATGGTGTACGAGCCCTGCTAGACTGGCTATTTGCTCCTCCATGGCTTTCATTCTCTCACTGAAATACAATATTTGTACAGATACACATTATTCAAATGTTAAGAATTTTGAAAGAAATGTCCAATGCATGTAATAGTAATAAATAAGTTGACCTCTGAGTATCAAAGGCAGTCATGTGACCCTGAAGCAATCGTTCAGATTGTCCCGGTTGGCAGTCCACAAATACAGATGAGGTGGATGATGATGAACCACTCCCTCTGCTTCTGTTCATCATCTCCACAGGAACCCCGTTACTTTCCCGGCGCAGCGAACAACGAATTGGAGACATTCTCTCTGGCGACACCAGGCCCACCCCTCCAATGATCTGTCCCTCACTCATCTTCACTTCATTCACTCGGTGTGGGGATGGGGGAGGGGTTTTGGTTCCAAATGGAGGGAGTTGACTGTCACTATACTTCCTGGCTTTTTGTCTGGTGGAAAAACAGATGCAATTATTTTTTTTTCAATAAACATTAGATAGTCACTCTCCACCTGCAAGAAGAACAGTTCAAATGCTAGTAAAAAAGCTGGCCGTTCCCAACCACAATACTGTTGCGACCATCATTCATGATAAAAGCTGATTGAATGCTAATGAACGCTAGATGTCATGGATTTTTTGTGGTGTTACAAGGAGATTTTACATATTTTGGTCCAGACCAGAGTCCCAAACCACAACAGTAGATTAGAGCCCGACCGATTTATCTGCGGGCCGATTATGACGCATCACAGATTAATCAACGTCGGTGAATATGTAGCCGATATATATGAACTTTTTTTGCTGTACAGAGATTCTGACACTACATTCCGAATAAATTTTCAATAGCTTGTAAATATGACTCTTTGATATTGGTAAGTGTTTTTGTGAATACGCCTTTTATAAACACAAAATGTATTTGTGGAAAAACAGCTCACATTAGCCTATGTGTTATCACTTTCAGTCGAATGCAGCCATTTGTTTTTATTTTAAAATGGTCAACTATAGTATCAAATTCTAGGCTAATTACCAAAATGCAATCAATGTATATACTGTATTTTCATTTCACAGGTAGAGGAGAAGCATAAGGTGTGGAGCCACTTGACAAAAGACTCAACAGGCGTTCGATGCAACATCTGCAGTGCGCAACACCTAAATTAAACCACAAAAACGTATGTCCTTATGTTGACAGTGTTACTAATTAAACTTCCTTAATTTCATTCAGTAGTCTTCTGCTTGTGTTGATTCATATTTTGGGTATTATAAGAATTTATGTTCATATACAGTATATATATATATATGTGTGTGTGTGTGTATACCAATGATCTTATTTCATATGCCAATATATCGGATATCAGCTTTTTTCAGCCCCCAGTTTTGGTATCGGCATCGGCCCCAAAAATCCCATATCGGTTGGGCTCTAGTGTAGGTGTTCATGGTCTAGTAGATGTATAGCAAGGCTAATATACAGTAACAACAAAGCCAGAGCCCTGTTGCCCCTTCTACCAGGGTTCTTAGGGCATAAGAGGTTAAATATATTTGATATTGATATAAAAAAAAGAATGGTCATGAATATGCTTCCTGGGATTTGTGATTGCACTGTATTTTCCAAATTTGTAGAGCTGTTAAAGAAGCGGTACTGTATAAATGTAAGTACCACACCTGTGCAGGGATTGGGTCTGGTGGTCCATGCCGTCCCCATATCCCACTAGAGGCTTGATGGAAGCGCGGTACTGCTGTAAGCCTGCAGGAATCCCAGTGATCTCGGTATCTGCCATGTCTGCAGCGAGGGATGCAGGAGCACTACACTGGTAGGAAGCATAGCTGCTGTAGGATTCTGGGTAATATGGTCCTCCCTCCGTACGAACCACCAGGGCCATGCTCTTGCTGTTGCCAACATCTTCATCTAAGGCACATACACACATTGGCATCTTAGATTTATGAAAATGTGATTTATAAAAATGCTTTCCATCCTTATTAGGATAGAATACTAATCAGTTTGAGTTCGACTGTCGTGGCTGGCATTGCCATTGTATTGTAACGACTGTCGTTTTGCACCACCAAAAAGCGAAAAAGTTCATGTTTGGGCGTGACTGTCCCATAGAGAATAAATACTTTGGATCCTACACCATGCCAACAGACTAGAGCTGACCTATCTGGTCTTTGAGCATGAACTTATAAAGTCTGCTCGGATGGGAGGTGAAACGTCTTATAAGACAACCTGAACAGTGCAGTTGTGATAGATTAAATGCCCTTAGAATTAAGGATTGTAGTTAATGGATATGTGTTTTGATGATCCTGACTTATTTTTCTTTTACCAGGTTTGACGTCTCTCCTCTCGAGTATGGCGCTGCTGCTGCATGTGCTGCTGGATCGTCCCGCGCCTGCAAGCCGGTCTCGGAGCAACGTGGCACTGCCTGCATCCATCACCCCCACTCGGCTTTGTGTGCTCCTCCCTCCGTAGGCCATCCTGGATGGAGAGGAGGGCATGGAGCGCACCATAGGTGGTGACATGGAGCACTGCAGGGTGCCACGACTGGACGATGACAGTGTATGGACCGGACTGTGGCTGCCATATAGTACTTGTTTTGATATCTGCCAAAAACAACATTATATTGATATGAAGTGTTTTTAGGATGAGCGTAAATGAACATGCTTGTTCTGTGAGTTATGGCAGTAGAGGAATGGCACTAGTAAGGTTTCAAACGCTATGTTCAGTGTTTCCCCTACATACTGTATGTGGCCCGTCACAAATAGATTTGCCGCTACCTGTTCGCCCTTGCTCATAAACACATTATAATGGGACTGCCTGTGTAACTCTGCTTGCTAACACACCTGATACGTACCTGGTTTGCCAGAGAATAAGAAGATGTTGCAGAAGAGATTCGTGTTGGCAACTATTTATTGAGCAATCAGACTCCTCTAAATACTCTTTTTCAAAAAAGCTACTAGTGACAAATATAGTGAACAGTCTTTTACAGAGTAAACTCTCAAAAGGGTGAAATGTCTCTTAGGAAAAAAAAAATCTCAGAGCTGATGAGTGACGCTGGGAACACTAAGTATAGGTAGGATGGCAAGGTCTTTCTGTGTAAATATCCTATGTAACAGCAGCTTATAGACAGATAGAAGTGCGGCCTATATATGTAAAACATTTTTTTCTTTAAATTTATTGGGTGTGTCTTATATTCAGGTGCGCTCAACAGTCCGGAATTTATGGTTGTTTTTACATTTGCTTCATAGCTGTGGTGCGTTCAAGCACGGAGTGCAAAATTATAATGCTTGATGAAAAACATCCATGAAAGAAAAACATAACGTCTACTATTGTATCCTACTATATGTGCCTCTCTTCTCTCCTCTCCCAACTCAAACGACAAAAAGAAGCAACAGAAGAAGGTTCTTTTGTCGTTCTAAACATGTTTGTTGCGCTTTTCATGATTTTTGCTCACTTTTTCTCTCACACAATGTTATTAAATTCTCCTACAGCATCCATTAAAATTACACGCACATGAGCCATGGCCTATTATGCAAATTAGACGATTCATTCTGTGTTGGAAAGAAACAACATATGACCACTATGAATTGAACAAAACTGTTACCCCAGTCACAAATGTCACATGACATCAGTCAGCTGACATCAAAATCCTCTCTTGATTCGGTCCTCCGCGGCAAAGATAAAATCCCTGCAGGGGGAAGTGATCAGCGGCTCCTGTTGTGGCGTCTCAAGCGGGCGGCATTTTGCAAAACTGAATTTTTCATCTTTATTATCCAAAGTCCGGATAAACTAATTCACCGATAAGATGCAGATACATACAATAAAATTCCTGATGCATTTACAGTGCCTAGTTCCACGCAAAACCTTTATCGGAATTATGTTTTTCTACACTTACTTGTTGCTATTATTTTATGATGAGCTAAAAACATCTTACTATCATTTATTCTCTTCCTATTTTTACAAGGTGCTGTTTTTATTTTCTATGGTTCTATGAATTATATGGTTCTAAGTATGCACAGCAGATAAATTAGGCAGGCATAGCTGCACCACATCCATTTCATTTAAAAACTCTAGTTTTGAGTTGAAAGAAATGCTGGTAATTTCAATAAAATACAAGTTTAAAAAACACATGAGCATTTTCTTTTTTGTATGGAAAAAATATCAGACTGTCACACTATGAATTTTCTATGTTGCTGCACCCCTAATAAAAGGCTACCAGAAAGGTTTCTCTTTCCACAGCCAGTAATGTTTTAGAAAATGGAAGACCACAGGAACAGTTCTTGTGAAGGAAGGATTTGGTCGGACTAGAAACACATCAGCATGGCAAAGAAGACTGGTCAGAATGGTCACAGAGAAACCACATGAGTCAAACTGTTCAAAAACTTAGATTCAACTTGATTAAATGTCAGATGTTGTGGAGTTTCACGTCTGACAGCTTGACCTTATCTCACGCCTTTTCTCTCTCTTTCTTCCAATCATCTTGTTAACGAGCCCTCAAACATCACTGTACACATTTGACCTAACAGCACTGAATCACTGAGTGGAATTATATTTGGCACTTGCTCGGTCCCATCCACTTCAACATTAAGCACAAAGCGGGGAACACGTCGATAACAAACTTTGCCAGCATTTAAGTATAAACTCTTATTCACGAGACAATCTTTCATAACTGAATATGTCAGAGGGCAAAATGATAATATCCCTGTCTCTGTGTGCAATGTCAATGATAAAATTCTGCCCAAAATATTAAGACAAGTTGGAAAATTGCAAGAATTTACATTTTACACAGTTGAAGCTTAAGGAGGTTCTAAGTAGAGCTTCAAAATGCAAAAAGAAGAAATGAGAGTGAGAAAAAGGTTGGCCGGTTAGCTTAACTTGCTAACATTTGTCGGCGCATTTAATTCATTTACAGTGTTCCCTCACTCCATCGCAGTTCACCTTTGGCTGACTTGCTGTTTTGCAAAAGATTTTTTGTGCAATTTTAGTGCTTTTTTTATTTTTATTTTTTACAACATGTGTATGTCTTACAATGATATCAGAAATGCACTTGGATATTTGTGCCTAGTACTGCATAGTGCCTAGTAAAGCATACACAGATGGCATCCCATTCAACTAATTAGACAGATTAAAATGTGCATGTTAAGATAAACAGGACAGGGAGGAAACCGACAAGGAGGCTGCTCTCTATCATCATTTTATCCGTCAGACACGTTGGCGTCAGAAAGCGTGAAGCCCACAGAAAATATTCAATCTAAAATAAAGCCTTAGTAATCCCAGTAGCTGGCTATAAAGTTAACAACAACATATACAAACATTGTAATTCGGCAGGCCTCAGGGTAGGAAGCATAAATTCATAGTACTTTGTCCTTTAGCCGATGCAGGGTATGTGGCTTGATCTGCTCGACAACCTCATTAGACCAATTTATGTTCATGAAACACACAAATGAGCCCTGTCTCTTTAAGAAAGTACTCCCAATCTCAACTCATTATGTGGATAAAACACACCTGTCACACAAACACTCTCTTCCATCCAAACCTTGGGCAAGACCAAAGAGCTGACCTCAGGGACAAGATTGTAGACCTGCACATGACTGGAATGAGACGCAAATGTGTGAGCACGAGCTTCGACAGTCATGGATCATCTTCCGTTATCATTCATTAATGGTGAGTAGCTATACATTTTATACTTTAAATGTGTTCCTAAGTGTGTGAGGCATATTTAGGGCCTAAACCTGGATTGTGTTGCGAGTGAACAATGGCAATGGAAGAGAGAAGGGGAGGGTTCTGGAGCTGAGTCTAATCATACTTACAGTTACTTTTATTGCAAATGTTTGTCTTCACTGTGCTGTCACTTTAAACGCAACTTTGATGAGCTTAGGGAATTTGTACCAGTTGTGGGTCAAAACATGATGACATCTTGTTTACTGCCTCTGCAGTAATTACATCATTTCAAGTGTGTGCAAAAGTGTTGGCCCTGTCCAACCTGTCTCTCTACAGTCCATTCCCACACAGTGGCAGAAGCTGCTCATCAAATGCATTCCAGAGGTGAGCTTCCCTGTGCAAAACCACTCAATTCATTTAAACCTGAAAAAATATATGTTGGGTGTTTTGTACAGTGTTTTCATTTGATATTTTGCCTTCCTGTGCTTTATATGACAGGGTTTCCCATAAATTGATTAGTCAAATTGGCTACTAAAAGACATATGGCGCTACTTGTTTTATTTATTTAAGATTTGCCGCTATCTGCTAACCCTCCCTCACATTCACTTTATAATGTTTGGACTGAATTGAGTGTAGTTACAACTCCACCCAGCAGATGGCATCGTCTGTTCATCAAAAGAACGACAGTCTTACGGTGCGAACCAAAAAAATAAACAGCACAACACATAACAGGTAAGTCAGCACAAAACAACAATATACTACCATTCTATGTAGGTAACGATCACTAAGTTCTAACACAAACTCAGAACTTTAACTGTTATTTCCAAAGTGCAGCAAGGCATGCTGAGTGTGCCAGCAGCAACTACAACATGCTGTGCTACAATAAACAGGCGTCCATCGCCACTTCACACTTCGAATTTCATCTATCACCGTTTTTCAAAAATGTATAAATTAATAAATCATGCTGTTTCATGATCTCTGTGTGGAGTTTGAACCCTATGTTCTCCCCATGCGTGCAGTGGCAGTTCTAGCTATGGGCCACATGGGCAATTGCCCAGGGCGGCATTCTCCAGGGGGCGCCGTGGGCAGGGGAAAGAAAAAAAATTGTATATACTAATTCTCAGCGCTCATCAAATCCTCATCAAGTCAGCGCATATGTGTGGGAGATGAGCGCCCTCTGCAGGCGTGATACTCACGCCCCCATCCTGGTCCAACGTGATCAAACGTCCACCACGTGATGTGGATCAAACCACATATTGACAGCAACACACACAAGTCCTATTTATGCCTTACTTTCTGTTATTAGGTCTACTACATTGTAATACGAATGTAAAGGTGACTATAGAGGTGTCATGTCTAGAGCTCTAACTACAAAAACATTAAACATTCCATTTGGCGGAAATTTACTTACTACGGTCGGGTCTGGAACCAATTAGTTGTAATAAACAAGGGATTACTGTAGTGAGATGTTAGATATACAGTGACGTGTACACTGTTTTTTTTGGCAGAAATGAGTTGGTCCATTGACTCAAAAAAGTCAATGGACCTGGAACTCCTAATTTTCGATGATAATGCACGTACACTACATACTGCAAAAGCAGTTTCACAAAGACGATTTCCTCCTTCCTTGAATCAGCTGTGCATCGAACTCTTTGACGTGTTTGCAGCTAAACAAAAACATGGCCAAAATGCAAATACAACAAATACTAGAAATATCCAAATGTCCAAATAAAATATCACGTTAGAGCTACGTCATGTAAAGCATGCTTCTCCATCCCTCTTTGTCACACAGGCTCATGCCCCTTTGTCAACAAATCCCCACTCTTCTTTGTATGAAATTTTAGTAGCCTAGGGTGGAAATATGTTATATTTTAAAAGTCATCATATAATGGGGATATGAAAATGAGGATTTTTGGAAAATGAGGATGGGGAAAAAGTTATATATATGGGAATAAAGTATAGGGGTGTCTTCGAATTGTCGACTATTCGATATAGAGGACTCTGATTCGACTATCAACCTCAGTCGAATCACATGAAATCGTCATGTGATCACAATTGTACCATTCTGACCACATAAGAGAAAATGACGTGTGTCTTTAACCGAAGGCCTATGCTTACTCAAGATGAGGGCGTGTACACACAGCGAAGCCTCAGCGTCTTTTCCAGATTTGCAGTTTTGTAGTTATTTTGCTCATATCAGGTCTGGTTTAACATCTTGCACTCGACAAGAGCTTTTGGATATTGGATTTCACAGCGCCAATGTTTTTAACACTGAGATGCAGTTTTTTTTCTTGAAGTATACCCAAGTTCTTAGTATGTGTTGCTTTACAAAATATCAAAGTGGAACTGGCATCCTTTCATTTTTCAATATGTGGCCCTTGGTGGAAAAAGTTTGGACACCCTTGTTTTAAATCATCTCCCTTTTTCAGCAGCAGATGATAAGGAAAACATGGCATGTGACTCACCCTTCCCTCTGTGGTGGCAGGCCGAGCGTGGCGGTTGAACACATGCGACGGATCTTTATGATAAACCTTCAGACAGGAGTGGGATGTGATGTTTCTGAAAATAAACACAAGCTGTGACATGTCGGTGTGAACTCCATTGTGCCAACTCAAAGTTTATGCCGTTTATGATATCAAATACCAAAACATCCCACCATACACGGAGATATAACACAGGCTTATCTCAAAGACATTTTTCAAGTGCAGTTTAATGATATCACGAGCAACCCTTCTCTAATGACAGAATAGACATGATTTCCGACTCAGACGACATCAGGATCCGCTCACCTGACATCCTCCAAGTCAAAATAAACATTGCGACGTGTGTCCTTAATGTAAATGGCCATGCTGGGGGACTGAAGCATCTTAGTGGTGAGCTGCTGAGGAAAAGCTGCGACAAAAAGAGCCCGCAGAGCGTCCTCACTGTTGATCTCTGCAGGCATCCGGATCTGCTTTGTCTCGTCTCCATACTGCAGATATAGCACACCTGGCCATGTACAAACAGGGACGTGTTGAAACAATCCATGTAAGAAAAGCACAGCTTAAGTACATTAAACATAGTTTGTCACTACCACTGAGTCTCTAATACACAAACCAGCAATTCGAAACTAGATATTAAAGGTAGCATATATTATTATTATTATTATTATTATTATTATTATTATTATTATTATTATTCTATAGATGCAACACACTGTCATAAAGTCATATTCTATTCAATAATACTAACCCTTCAGGCCCCTTATTAAAAAGCAAGTTACACTATGTACCCTTCCAAAAGGTTCCAAAATGGTCCCTGTCATAAAAGTTTAATAAAAATCTAAAGTATAAATACCCATCAAATATTTTCAACATCGTCAGGCCAAACCTGAACTTATTATTCAATACGGATTAGCATATGCCAACATATGTGCTTATACAGTAATAGCAGTCAATTTTCAAAATTCCATCAACAATAATTTTCCATTAAACACTGAGGCCTCTTAAAAGTCAAGTTAGTTACACTTGTTACCCTTCGCACCCAAAATGGTCCCCAAAAGTGGAATACAAATGTAAATAAGCATCAATAAAATTTTTTCTAACAACTTCAGACCCAAGCATAATGTCACGGGGTTCTACTGCTGGGTCCTCACAATAGTGAGGAAAACAATGGCGGAGTCAAAAAGCTAACTTTCTGGGAGTTTATTGTGCTCACCAGGTAGCGCAGGCAGTGAAAAAAGTGTACAAGAATGTGGACAAAAGTACAAAAATATAAAGGAAAAACTATTTACAGTCACTCAATCCTACCTACTTGTAGTCTACTGCCACACTGTTCCAACCTGCTTTGCTGCCAACTCTCCAACCTACTCCCATCAGGGCAGGAAAACCCCCCAAATCATCAATTACCAAAAATAACACAAAACAAATTACTATAAGGCTGCAACCACAATTTGCAAAAATGTGAAGAAAATATATCCAACCAAATATCATCCAACCAATAAACCTGCATTTTGCCATTAAATATAGAAAAAAACAGTCGCTTCCGGAAGTGAACTGTTGAGAAAGTCTTTTAAGCTGTCTGCTGACATGTACTATGTTTGACGCCAGATGCCGCGAACACGCTATGGTAAGTTTGAATGCTTTTGTTTTGTTTGTATGTGGTGCCATGTGTGCGTGTGTGATTGTGTCACTCGCTGACGATGACAGAGCCACTCGTAGACATAAAATTTTTTCTTTTCAAAATGTTTTTATACCATTAATGTCATAAGAACCCTTGATTTTTTTTCAACGGGGAAAAACAAAAAATATGCAATACTGTGAGATTATTACACCCGCCGGTGGATCGATAATTGATAACAACATTAATTTGGATGCATTATTATTAGGGCTGTCAAAGTTGACGCATTAATAACGAGTTAACGGAAATTCCCTTTAATACTTTTTTTTTCATTAATGTGCGCACATCCTGTTTGAACCTCCGCCCCCACTCCGTACTACGCAGTGGTATTGCAGTTAATGTTGAGCCACAAATGGGAACAAATATTGAGCAGAAATGGACAAAGAAAAGGGTATTTTGAATGCTAAGTTTAGCTTTAAAGCCTTGGGAGATGGCTCTCTCGATAAGACCAAAGTTATTTTACCTACTGTAGCTGTGAGTTGAAATACCACCGGCGTATGTCGAGTCTCAAATGCCACTTACTGGACTCAGATGGAGAAACTGAAGAAGGCAGAGAATGTGCTGGAGCACTGCAGGTATTTTTGTATTGTCATTTATACAGTGGGAGTTACCAGCAGGAATAGTCGAAGACAGCTACTTGGGAGGCTTGTGTCACAAAGGCGGAAGTGAGCAAACGCACACAGCGCTCAATGAGATGGTAGTAAAGGCTCGTGAGGGAATTTATGAGCATTATTATTATTTATTCGCATTTGTGCTTGTACTGCTGTGTTTGTCAAAGGGGACAGAATAAAACTTGCATTTTGCAAAACCCACGGTGTCATACTTCGATGCTACTGATGTTGCCAGACGCAGAAAATTGTGATAAAGTGTATGTAAAAGAGGGTTTGTGTGTGTGTCTCTATAAAGGAGTGGAAGTTAAGTATAAGCTATAGCCTGACTCCACTACAGTAAAAGGGGCGCAGTCATTGTTCTGTAAACTACTGACTTGAGCTCCCTACTACCCTTGAGCACTTTATTTTTCGTTAGTTGTCAATATTTATTATTCTAACACGCTGTTTTCATTTCACTTAGTTGGTGGGTTTTTGTTCGTTTTTGCAAACCTTTCTTTGTAATGTTTTTTGTCTACTTTGGTGCTCTCAAATTTAGCAAAAGAGCTACATTTTCCTTTCCACTTTCTCATGCATGCCACATTATTAAAGTACAAAAATTAAGTATCTGCTTCCAGTTAATGCCCCATCCTTTTTGCGCTTCAGGTAAAAAATTTGATAATTTTTGATAATCAATGTAATCAATGTTTCAGTGACTCATGCTGGACTGCAAAAACAGCTCTGACAAATGCTTTGTAATAAAATATGTATGTATTCTTTTTATATTCCTTCCAGCACACCTCATGACCCTGAATGGGATATAGAAAATGGATGGATTCATGTATTCTTTTTGTGTTTGGACTGACCGAGTGACTCTCTTGGTTGGCCACTTGACCGTCCAACGGGCAGACTCGATCGGGCTTTACAGCCCCTGGAGAAAGGAACTGTCAGGGGCAGCGACTCTCCATCAGACATGTCCTCTGCAGCCAACACACTGTCACAAGTGGTGCTTTCAGACGGCCGGGGGCTCCTTAACTGTAGGGAGAAAGCGTTGATGAAGCCTTCCACCATGAAGAAGGAAGTCCTATTTCAGTGATTCAACACAACAAGTGATTAAAAGTCACCATAATCTCAGTTACTTCACGTTACTAACCAACAAAACAAAACATGCCACTGTAAAAGATAACTCAAAGCCCTCTAGTTTGTGAAAATCACCAACATTTTCGGAGCTGAATCTAATAGTCTAATAATTATAAGTCACTTTCATTGCAAATGTTGATTTAAAATTGTAGAAGAACGTCAACATCAAGATAGCAGGAGGGTTTGGAGGGGGGGAGCGAGCCGTGTGTCAAAAATAGACATTTTTGGTGGGGCGTATCAATTACTCATGGTTTTTCGCCATTCAATGGTGGTCCCGGAACATAAGACAAGCAAAAAGCAACGCTCTCCACATACACCTTCTTGTTCCTTCTATATCAGGGGTCACCAACGTTTTTCCTTGTGAGAGCTACTTTTACAAAATGAAAATGACCAAGAGCTACTCATTTTTGTAACATTTATTTTCAGAACTTATTTTAAACCCAAACAAAGCGAATATGCTTGTTTTACCAGAACATTAACAAAATGCTGGTGTCCACAACTCACATTTTGTATTTCAGAATGCATTTCTTTCTACTGTTCTTTCATTATTAACTGAAAACCTGAATGAAAAGCAGGCTTGCGGGCACCTCATGTGGTCCTGGGGGACTACCTGGTGCCCGCGGGCACCACGCTGGTGACCCCTGTTCTAGATCATCATCAACTAGATTTGTCCAAAGAGCCAGAGTTTTACAGAAATTTGTAAAATGAAATAAAATTAATATGGTATCCCAAGTAAAATAGAATTACTCTCAGCCATTGTCAGTCATGTCACCTGGATTGCAGCAAGCCACTAAAGTCCTGCACTGGTCCAATTTCACAGATCTGACAGCAACAATCAGGGCTTTCACTTATAAAGGTTGCGTTCACACACGACAGGGCCTGAAAGTTGCGTGTGATGAAGTTATTGACTTATGGGTGTTGGTTTAATTTCCTGCAGCTGCACTGTAGATGCGCATGTGACATGCATTTAAAAAAACATTCACTTAGGAATGTTAAATTTTAAAGATAATAAATATAATTTTAAACGTAATGTACATTTTGTACTTCTAAGATATCATTATACAGTAGTACCTCGCATAACGTAAACCTCCTTTTACGTAAATTTCACTGAATGTAAAGAATTTCTGTAAAGTTTTTGCATCGTATTACGTAAGAAATGCCATATAACGTAAAGTCAAGTTGGTGCAAGTTCAGAAATTTGATTTGAATAGCTCGCACGACAGAGAGAGGGGAGCATTTTCCATAACTAACAGAGTACACTTGGTGACACCTTCTGATGCTTCACACTCATTGGCTGATTATAGGGGCACCGCCTACGCTCTCATCTCATTGGCTGATTATCAGGGCACCGCCTACGCTCTCATCTCATTGGCTGACTTATACAGCGCGTATGTAACGTTGTGTGAGAGACAGGCTTCTCCCTTCAACCTCCCTTCCTCATCGTAGTCGCCCTTAAACTAGTTGATTGTTTTTGTTTTTCAGTTTTATTCATTTACAGTAATCTTATTTATTACCTTATTTTATATTGGAATGTTACTCTACTATGTTTATGCTAACGTTTTCTTATATTTCCCCACCATATTTGGTGGACTTTGAATATTTTGAAGGGCTAAAGGGGTGAGTTTGGGAAAATCTTGGAACGGATTAGGCTATTTACATGTATTTTACGCTTCGTATAACATAAAAACCCTATGACATAAACGTTCTCGGAACGGATTATTTACGTTGTAGGGGCGTATACAGTGTTGATATTTTCTAGGCTTCTTATTGGACAAAATGTGTCTTTTTGTGGACTCCACTTTTTGTGGAGATTTTTTCAGAAACGCCACTTGTGTGAATTAACACAGATGTAACGTTTTAACATTTAACACAGTTTTAACACAAATTTTGTACACATTTAACATCGAAGTAGCGGAAAATATCTGTTTGTGTGAACATGGCTCCTCCATGATTTCACAGGAAATCTGTGATGATATATGACCACATGCCACGGTTAAGATATGCATTCGTCAGTATTACCAGACACATGCTTCAATACCTGCCAAGACATTTCTTAATCAAATACTAGACAGCTGTCACATGATATGACACAAACAACTGTGATCGCATGCAGTTGCATGTTTTGGCTCGAAGCGCAGGGCTTCATGCTTAATATTTTGGATAAAGTTAGTTGTGTCTGCATTTATAACTTGTGACCCTCAAGCAAAGATAGAAATATGAAAAGTGAAAACTAAACAAAACAGGTGAGATAAAAATCACTCATAACTTCTCTAAACCCACAACCATCATGACAATCTATAGGAGTGGGGGAAATAATTGCCAGATGCATTCCAATGCGGACATTGATGATTATTAATCGACTCATAAATGTCAATGCTGACGGAACAAAAAAAAAAGCGGAACAAAAAGACCGAATGTGGAAGTGCTGCCCTGACAGTGTATGGTGATACACCTATGCGTAAGACGCTACCAAAGTGGATGAGCGTAAACTCCGACCCGCACGCCCTGAATTTAAAGCGAGTGTCTGGAAGCACTTTGGCTTTCATATAGTTTGTACAAGTATGTATGTATAGTGCTTTATTAATCCCACAGCAGGGAAATTCACTTGTTACAGCAGCAAGCAAGATGCGCAAGTAAAGAATGCATAGTGACATAGTGACACATGGTTCAAGTGGCGCAGGTGTTGTAGAGCCTGTAGTTGAAGGTAAAAATGAGCTGGACAAGAGCCACACAATATGAAAGCTTTGTCATACAAGCTTAAAATATTTTGGGAACACGACAAATATTGAAAACCACATAGCACGTTTTTTAAATAAAAAATGTAATCTAAAAAAAAACAGCCATGGGGAACAAATGACCCCCGAACTGCCCTTTGGACACCCCTGATATAGGATGTTTTCTAATCCACAAAATTCAAAATTATACCTACACCCCTGGTCAATTTGACCAGACCAGAAGTTCTGGTGGAAAGACCAGATTTTCAAATGTAAATGTTGACAGGTATAATCCTGGAATAGTCACATGACAAGCACTCCAAAATATTTCCTATAAGTCATTTAGAGACTTACTGCGTTCTCGTCAAGCACAGAGCTTTATAGGACACATCCCACACTGATGAATGTAAATATGATCGTGAATATTAGTGGAGATAAATTGACTTTTGTCACAAGAAAGACAGACAAAAGTGGCCCCAGTAAAGCTACTTTCTATGCAAACACTCATCAACTCCATTCAAAAATAGCCAAACCACATGTGGATTCTTCAACAGGATTTCTCTGTCCAAAAGTCAGCTAAACTATCTATCTATTGTTCACTGTGTCATAACTACTGCATGTTACTAACGAGGTACAACAGCATTGATATAAGCCCCTAAAAGGTTATACAAAACTTCTTTGGTTCACTTTCAAACGCTTACCTGTTGAGAAATGTGACATCATTTTCAACTTTTAGCTTCCACCTCACATTGTCATGAGATTCAATCCTTTATTTTCTCTCGTCGTAGTGCTATCGTGGGTTGTAGTATGTTTGTGTGGGCTGTGTGTCTGAACCAGATGCACTGGTAAACCACACTACCTCCCTAATAAACCCCACCTCCTCCCTTGTACAACAAAACTCCACCTCAGCAAATAATGCTGACTGGACCAGTCTGACGAGCACAACTGTCAGAATTCTCCACGTTATGGCATGTTAAAAATGTCACTTCCAGCAAGTCAGTTATGAATAATTATGTACAATAATATAAAATATAATAAAAATACACTAAAAGAACAACACTTATTTCTGGGGTTTTTATTATTATTATTATTATTATTATTATTATTGTTGTTGTTGTTGTTGTTGTTGTTGTTGTTGTTGTTGTTGTTGTTGTTGTTGTTATTATTATTATCATCGTTTTTATTATTATTATTACAGTAAATGTTAAAATATTTTTCACACCTGAACTTGAATAAACCTTTAATAAAGAAGCAATGGTTAAAATGAACAACACATAATTGAATAAAAACTGAAACAAAATCTGCAAAGTCTATCGCCAGCTCAAAATAATTTTTTCGCAACCAAAAAAATAAGAACCACACCAAGCAAAAATACTGTATGTTGCCAATAGTGGTTTAAGACAACAGATCGAACAAATAGTGACAGGACGTGAAATATGGTTTTCACCTGGACCAGTTCTACACCCTTCCAAGTGTGAATGGGAGTTTGCCCAACCAGTCTATACTGTATGTGTTTTGAGGACTTGGAAGAGGCATTTGACCGTGCCATGTCCCTTGAGGTGTCCTCTGGGGAATGCTTCGGGAGTAAGAGGTTCATGTGCCGTTCGGTGCTTGTACAACCGGAGCATGAGCCTGGTTCGCATTGCCAGCACTAAGTCAAGCCTGTTCACAATGAATGTTAGCCTATGCCAAGGATGCCCTTCGTCAATGGTTCTGTTCATAATTTTATGGACAAAATTTCTAGGTGCAGTCAAGGCATCGAGGGTGTCCACTTAGGACCCTTAAGGTCTCATCTCAGATAATGTGTTCCTGATGGCCGAGTGGTCAGCCTGAATGCCTGTTTGCCCTGTGACTGGCTGGCGACCAGTCCAGGGTGTACCCCACCTCCTGGGATAGGCTCTAGATGGAAAGTGGATGGAAGGTGTTCCTGATGGCCTCATCAAGCTGTGACCTTCAGGGTTTACTGGGGAGGTTTGCAGCTGAGTGTAAAGCTTCTCAGCGCAGTCAAATTTTTGAAACTAATTGCATGATAAATCATTACATTGAGGGGATTTTGGCTGATTTTAGACACGGGTCAAAAAAGACAGCAATAGTAACAGAAACAGTTTAAAATGTTTATTTTCTCTCGTCTCCAGTGGGCTGTGCCTGAACAATATGTTTGTGCAGGTTGAATGTCTGAATGAGCTGCATCACCTCTTAAAACAAACCTCCACCTCAGCAAATAATGCTGGCAATACCAGTCCAACCAGCACAACAGTCATAATTCTCCACATTATGGCACAACAGAATTCCTGCTTCCACTATGTCTGAGCAGTGACAGTGCCCAAACACCTCATTAGAATGGCATTCAAGAATAGTATATTATTACCACCATGCAGGTAAATACACTTAAAGCCCACATCTCAGCTTTGTGTGATCCTGTAGGTGACAAAACAAATAGTTTGTAATTGTTCTGATCTGGGGGCGCACGGTGGTCTAGTGGTTAGCATGTTGACCATGAGGTGTGCCATGAAACTGAAACGGTGTTCGCCGGTACATGAAAGTTGGCGCTTAGCCAAATGCAATGAGCGTCAATAGAATCGCTCGGTGATTAAGGGTGCATACAAATCAGAACATCTACATGGGTTGAGCTGACAAACATTTAAGTAAAACTGGTCAAATGTAGAATTACTACATATTCTGCTTGGACATCAACGAGTAGCAAGCAGCTGATGGAAAAAACAGCAACACGTCACTCGCTGACGGCGACGCTGGGAACACCAAGGTGGGTTGGATTGCAAGGTGTGCCTAAAGCACTTAAAGCGCTTCCAATAATGCCTTGCACACTTCCACTTCCGTATTACTCTATTATTATTCATAGTATTGATGCCATAGTTCACAGTCTGACTGACTTCTGTCTCGCACGATACAGATTTTCTCCAAATGGGAAACCTTGTCACGTTTTAATCTCGCTACACCCCAACGTGTCATTTATTACTGCACTACAAATTTGAAGTGATCTGTTCCGCCTTAATTAATTTATTATTATTCTACTTTCTTATTTTTCTTATCTCTCCTATCTTGCTTTGTTTGTTTTATTTTTAGTGTTTTTTTATTTTTTGTGTTTTTAGTGTTAGTGTGTTAGTGTTAGTGTTTAAGTTTATTACGACATTTTTTGCAGAGCTGCTGGAAAGGGGAATTTGTCTTTGAGATGAATAAAGTATCTTTCTATCTATCTTTAGCGCTCGTTATTTGGGATCTTTGTAGATCAGGACCTAGGGGTGTAACAGTATACATGTATATACATTAGGGTTTTACACTGCAGATTCTGATACCGATCATCCATGAGAGAAATGGGCAGATACCGATAACATGGATTATGGCAGGACTGGCAGGTAGCACATACACTGTAGTTGGTAGGCTTCAAAAGAGAGCACTTGGCGAACCCGGTGTCTTCCACCGCCGACAAAGGCCTGGTCATCTTCTGGGCCAGTGCTTTGGCTGCATTAGCTGCCATTTGCCTGATAATGATACTGTGAGGCTCAAAAACTCACCATACCCCGTCAAGCGTTTGTTCTTCAAATGCCGTATTAAATTAAAGCTGTCATCAAGAGGTATTTTTTGTGGCATGTGTTGGTAGATAAGTTTTCACACAGCCAAACAGTGCGCCTAACAAACATGTCTGCTGAATCGCACTGCAGGAACGTCAGCTAAAAGCTCAACCAAGCCGCTTTTAGGAAAATAGAAGACAATTCAATGCACAAGCACTTCAATGGAGAAAAGAAGCACACCATCCAAGACCAGCGTATGTCATGAATAATAACACTAATGTAACAAAGTTAGCAGTGCCTCAAAGCTAACACTTCCAAAGGTATCCATCCTCTACCACTAAAACTCAGTGAACGAGCATCTTTATTTCTTCATTAGTAAAGATATGTACATTTTCACATCTACAGTAACAATGAAACAGAACAGAATGTATCTAAAGTCTTGTCTGATAATCATACAGCCTTACCTGCTCCTTCATGTGTTCCTGATGTCCGATGATAATGTCGGCATGATGTGGGTACTTCTGTCTCAGGTGATCCAGAAACACTCCCTTCTTCCGCTCCACCTCGGAGTGCTGCATTAGCAGGTTTGCCAGCTCGCTCTCCCGACTGCTGGCAGCAGCATCGCTTCGAGGTAACGTGCTGTGAGAGCTGGGAACCCCACGAGGGTTATATATCAGGTTGTTGGTGTGACTTTTCTTGGGTAGCTGATGCTCAGCTTCACGGTGTACAGTTGAAGCGGTGGGGACAACGGATGGCACATGCACTGGAAAGACATGGATATGGATGAGTAAAGAAGGAAGTAGTAAACTTAAAGCTAGCGCATTGCGGTTACTGTACCG
This sequence comes from Dunckerocampus dactyliophorus, assembly GCF_027744805.1. Classification (NCBI taxonomy): domain Eukaryota; kingdom Metazoa; phylum Chordata; class Actinopteri; order Syngnathiformes; family Syngnathidae; genus Dunckerocampus; species Dunckerocampus dactyliophorus. The sequence goes on along the minus strand of NC_072820.1, from coordinate 24,425,826 downwards.
GACTGTCATGGCGAAGAGAGAGCTAAGACAGAAGGCAAAGCTCTCAATTTACCAGTCACAAGCTTTGGGTCGTGACCGAAAGAGTACGATACAGGCGGATGAAATGTGTTTCATCCATAAGGTGGCAGGAACACCCTTAGAGATAAGGTGAAGAGCTCATTCATCCAGGAGGACCTCTGTGTAGAGCCACTGCTTCTCCACATCACGAGGATGCAGTCTGGAACTGCTGCCACCAGACCCGAAGAAGCCAAAGAAAATGGATGGTTCCAAAAAGAGAACAACACAGGAACCTGGGGTCAAGTGGTTGTTAAGTTTTGGAATGTAACCGATGATCATTGTGACGCAGAATTTACCAAGCGTTGTTCACCCACTAATAGGGAATGCGTTTACCCCACTGATTTTCATTGTCTGCTGGAGCTGCTATGCTGCCACCTATCTGCTCTCTTTTGCAGTGCACTGCTGGGCCTGCCGGGGTGAAGCCACCTGCCCACACCTGGGAGCAATCGTAATCAGGCCTTCTTAAACCACCACCTGAGCCATGCTGCCCCTGTAATAATTACCGCACCATTAGCCTCATTAGTCATCCAAACATGGTACTTCTTCACATCCTTCTGAATCACCTCAGACCTCAAGCTGAAGCCATTCTCGCATAAGAACAAGCCAGATTCTGTGCTGGAAGAAGCACCACTTGAACAAATCTTTAATATAAGAATCCTGAGCGAAGAATACATCAGCCATCATAAGGATATTACAAAACAACTTCATCAACTTTAAGAAGGCCTTCGACCGTGTTTGACATTAAGCACTATCGGCTATACTGAAGAAACACAACATAAGCTCACAAATCACAGCCACTATCAGATCTCTGTAGAACAAGGCTGCAAGTGTAGTTTTTGCAAACAACAATCTCAGTGAGCAATTCAGAACAGTTGGTGTCCAACAGGGCTGTCTACTATCCCCATATCTCTTTCATCTTTTTCTGGAACAAATTATGATGGATGCTCTAGAAGGCTTTGAAGGAACAGTGTCAATTGGTGGAAGAAAAATATGTAATCTCCGTTTCAATGTCTCCGTTTGCCTGCTGGATCGTGAGAAGAACGAAGTGATTTAACAACAAGACCAGATGATGTGGGAAAGGCCTATGGAATGCAAATAAGCACGGAAAACAGCAAAACCATGACAATGGGGAATGCACCTGACACACAAGCCAAGGAGTTTCAATGGGAGGAAAATTACCTCAGGAAGTTGAAAACGTTAAGTATCTTGGTGCTACCAGTACAGCAGATGGGAAGTCTGACAAAGAGATCAGAACAAGAGCGGCCCGAGCACTACAGGCTCTGATGCAAACAACCGGGATCAACAAGAGCAGCAACATTGCACGTGTACAAAAGTCCACCTCCTTCGTTTTGTAGTCTCCACCTTACTCTATGGATGTGAAAGCTGGAAAGCAATCTTAGAAAGGAAGATTGAGGCTTTTGAGATGAAATGCTACCGTCACATCTTGAGGGTCCCGTGCACAGCACATAGAACCAACGAATCCATCAGAAATGAGATAACTGCAGCCATTGGAACCCACCAACATCTACTTCAAATTGTGAAAGTGAGTTTATTTGTATTGTATTTGTATTTGTACTTCACAGCGGGGAAATTCACTTGTTACAGCAGCAAGCAAGATATGCAAGTAAAGAGTACCGTGTAAAGAATACATAGTGACTACAACATGGTTCAGGTGGTGCAGGTGTTGTACAGCCTGACAGCGGTCGGTATGAAGGACCTTTTTACACCGTGGGTGTAACAGTCTGCTGCTGAAGGAGCTGCTAAGGGAAACCACAGTGTCATGTAGGGGGTGAGAGGTGTTGTCCATGATGGATGTCAGCTTAGCCAACATCCTTCTCTCCCCCACTTCCTCCACGGAATCCAGAGGACCGTCCAGGACAGAGCTCGCTGTCCTGATCAGCCTATTGATCCTGCTCCTGTCCCTGTCCGTGCTGCCCCCTCTCCAGCAGCCCACAGCATAGAAGATGGCTGAGGCCACCACAGAGTCATAAAAGGTCCGTAAGAGAGTCCTGCACACACCAAAGGACCTCAGTCTCCTCAGCAGGTGGAGGCGACTCTGGCCCTTCTTGTAGAGGGCGTGGGTGTTGACGGACCAGTCCAGTTTGTTGTTAAGGTGAACACCCAGGAATTTGTAGCTGTCTACCAACTCTATGTCCGCTCCCTGGATGTTCACCGGTGTGAAATGAGATGTTTTCCTCTGGAAGTTAATGATCATCTCCTTTGTCTTGCTGGTGTTGAGTTGCAGCTGGTTAAGCGCACTCCAGCTGACAAAGTCCCTGATGACCGTCCTGTATTCCAGATCGTTCCCCTCTAAAACACAACCCACGATGGCTGTGTCATCGGAGAACTTCTGGATGTGACACTGTGTGGAGTTGTGTGTGAAGTCCGAGGTGTAGAGGGTGAAGAGGAAAGGGGAGAGCACCGTACCCTGAGGGGCACCTGTGCTGCAGAGTACCATGTCAGACACACAGTGACGGAGCCTCGCATACTGTGGTCTGTTGGTGAGGTAGTCTATAACCCATGTAGTCAGGTGTTGGTCTACTCCCACACTCTCCATCTTCACTCTGAGTAGTGACGGCTGGATGGTGTTAAAGGCACTGGAGAAGTCAAAAAACATGATCCTCACAGCGCTCCCGCTGTCCTCCAGGTGTAGCAGGGATCTGTGCAGCAGGTAGATCACTGCCGACCACTCCGATCCGAGGCCGGTAAGCAAACTGGAGGGGGTCCAGCTGAGTGCCCACCAGGGGTCGCAGGTGCTGCAGGATAATCCTCTCCATGGTCTTTATCAGGTGAGCGGTCAAGGAAACAGGCCTGAAGTGGTTAGGCTCCTTGGGACGCGGTGTCTTTGGTATCGGGACCACACAGGAGGTCTTCCACAGGGCCGGGACTTTCTCCAGGCTCAGGCTGAGATTGAACAAGTGTCTGAGAACTCCACAGAGCTGGTCAGCACAGTCCTTGAGGATTCTCGGGCTGATGCCGTCCGGTCCCGGGGCCTTCCTTGCCTTGATCTTCTTCAGCTGCCTCCTCACCTGATCATCAGTTATGGAGAGGGGGTAGAGGATGGCTGGGATGGGGATGTGGGGGTGAAGAGTGGTGAGTTGGTAGGGGAGAGAGGGGGGGCAGACTCAAATCTGTTGAAAAACAGATTGAGTTCATCTGCCCAGATCTTGTCCCCACTGGCTTGGTCTCTCCCCACTACTTTACCATGGCCTGTGATGGTCTGCAGGCCTCTCCAGACTTCCCTGGCATTATTCTGCTCCAGCCGCTTCTCCAGTTTCCTCCTGTAGCAGTCCTTCCCCTTCCTGATTTAGTTTAGACAAAATCATGCGTGTCAAGTTGTTTTATTAAAATAAATACATAACATGAGGATGTTTTTTTTTAAAGTTTTAAAGCTTCATGCAAGATGCACATTAAAAAAATCTTATCTAAAAATAGCCGCTAAAATAAAGTAGGCCGTTCTCTTTTTGAAATAAATGTAGAAAAAGTCAAATATAATCATTTTTATAACATAACATGAGGATGTTTTTTTTTTAGTTTTAAAGCTTCATGCAAGATGCACATTAAAAAAATCTTATCTAAAAATAGCCGCTAAAATAAAGTAGGCCGTTCTCTTTTTGAAATAAATGTAGAAAAAGTCAAATATAATCATTTTTATAACAAACCTTTAGCTCTGCTCAAATCCTCAGCTAATAAGAAAAGCACAATAGAACAAAATATGAAGGAGTGCCTGGTTTAAGAGGAAATTTTAATATGTCATGAACTCAAAAATACTTTGAATTGAACAGTAGTATTTTTAGGTAAACATTTTTAGAAGACACAAGCATGTTGGACCACCAACCTGTCAACTCCTTCAGGCTTAGCAACCGTCTGTCTAACTTCCTTGTACATTTGTGGTAGAGCTTGTCGTGCTAAATAATTGTGACTGCGAAGCTCGCTGGACATCGCGAGTCCATTGTTTTCACCAGGTTTTGAAATCAGTTTTTTTTCCACTGTTGCAACAAGGACCATATCTTTAGCAATGTCATGGGGCAATGTGTTGTGGCAGGAGTTGTGCATGAATTCGAAGTACTTCGAAGTACTATTTAGCCAGCTTACGCCAACGTATGAAAAATTTGGCCAATACGCTGGCGTACGTCGAATAATTTATGGGGAAGTTTTGTATAAGTTAAGAGCACACGGAAGCACGCCAGCATACGTCGTAGTATGTCCAAGTCGTCCAAAAATGTTGTGCATGCACAAAACTTTTCAACGTATGTCAACGTATGACTCATACGTCCCGAATACACGGGCAATAAATTATGCGATCGTTGACACCCGTTCACACACGTTATTTGTAAGTTACACACAAGTCGTAATACGTCAACATATCTTGAGACAAAACTGTGTCTTCTTGGCAAGCGTTGGCTGAGAGGAGATGGAGGCTGTTGTGTTTGCAGATACAGTACATTATGCTATGCCTTGTAGGAACTCCATATTTATACTGCTTCATGCTTGACCAGTAGAGGGCACTGTGACACTGGGAATAGAACCAGCAGGAGGGGAAGAGGCGTTAGAACCTGCGTCATCTCCGTCAGAGTGAGAGTGGGAGGCTGTAGGTGATGATGGATCCTTCTTACGTCCACGTCCTCGCCCTCGGCCTCCGTTACTGCCCTGATACTTCTTGGCAGCGGTCTTCGAAATTTTCTTCGGCATGATGGTGATGTTGACACTGCGATGTCTGGTGAGGTGAGTCATCAAGTGGCAGCCTTTTTATAGGCTACGGCACGTGATCGTCGGCCATATGCTGCCGTGCGGTTTGCATAAGTTAGACTGGTTTTGGGTGTAAGTTGTGAACGCCGACAACACGCTACGCATTCGTTGGTATACGTTGTCTATAAGTTATAGAAACGTTCTATATAAGTTACTAATACGTCATGTAGACGTCAAACTCGTTATGAATACGCTATGTATACGCCTAAAATTGAAAAAAACCTCGACAGTTCAATGTATGCCATCAAAATGATCACCTCAGGCATGCGCTGGCTAAATCGTCAAGGTGTGACAGAGCAGCAAATCAACTGTGTTTCACAGGTCCACTACAACTCCCATGACCACCACATACCTGCAAGACAATGACGTCACACTGAATCGAGCAACGTTAAACGTCTTTATCATTAAAAGTGCTAAAAAAACATACATCCATATAAAGTCTGCCGTGCTTAAATCCAATGCGTTATTTCCTTGTATTGAGTCAATCGATTGATTACCTCTTAAACAATGTTAGATCGATACATATGTCGTCCTGAATGGAAACTTGAGAACCCAGATCGATGTAGTAGGAATATAAATCGATGCATCAGTGTAGTGAATGAATCGTTACACTCCCAATTAGCATGGTGACTTACTCCATGAAGCTAACCTGCTAGCTGGCAGGTTTTTTTGAACAAACTGGATTTTGTCTCCTCCCTCCTACTAAACCTGAAGTAATCTGCCAGACATGGCATGTCTGTTCTTTCGTAACCCAGTACATGTCCAAGCAGAATTACTTCCTGGGGCTTTACACCGGGATAGGATTTTAGGTCCACAATTAGATTTTTCCCAACCTTTTTTTGACTCAGCACCTTGCAGCTCTCGACTGTTTCTCATGAATTTAACAATGACAGTGACCTTGCACTGTTGCAGCGTTAAAATTATTTCATTTACTCTATTACAATATTTTAAAAATATATTAATTAATAAATCATCGTTTCATGGTTGAATACGGCGTATTACTAGTCAAAAATATGCATATTGAAGCAAACTTCAAAGCATAAAAATGACTAAATTATGTAAAATACAAATATAAGGCACTCAGAAGACGCATTCAAAGATGTGATGATATGTAGTATTCTACACTGGTCACTAGGTGTCAGCAATGTTACATTGATGAGACAATAGCCATCGCAGGAAGTACTGTACAGAACAAGAAGTAAAAAAAAAGGAACAAGGAACTCTTCGAATGCTAACGTGTGAGTATATAGTATGTCTTATTTTCTCTTATGTCCACTATATTGGGTAGTAGCAGTGTAAAGGTGACTATGGGGGTGTTATTTCATGTCTAGAGGGCTCTAATAATGTTATAACCCATATTTAGAAGGTTGTGAACAGGTTTTCTATGCTCTAACTACAAAAATATTCCATTTATAAATAACAAACCCTACTTCACGGAAATTCACTTATCACAGTTGGGTCTGGAACCAATTAACCGTGATTACTGTATATGACATTTATTTATACACATTTTGATTTGTATTTGTATAGACAGACAGACAGACAGATAGATAAATAGATACATTATTGATCTCCAAGAAATATTCACATTTCCAGCAGCTCTGCAAAATTGATTAAATAAATAATTTATTAAACAAATGAGCAAAAGAAATAAAAAGACTGCTAGCTGTGGTTGCATGTAAAACATAAACCAATATTTTTGCTTACATTAACACATGAATGAGCATATGTGTTTTCTTGCCTTAGAATATCTGCATCCCCAGCAAGTTCAGTGTCAGCCCTCAGGCTTTCACACCCAGTCTAACACAAGCTGCACTGATTGAATGCACACTCTTCAGGGCACTGAAAGTTCAAACAGGGATCTCCACCGGTTAGTAAGTGTATGCCGCTGGAAGTTCTTTTTAACGGTTGGCTCGGTTCAGTCCGTATGTTTGGGACAAGAACTAATTACTGGTAACCAGGAATTAAAGGTTGTCACTGTATGGATGTGGGGCCAAGGCGTGGTGGACCCAACTGCAGGGAAGCAATAAAGGCCACTGTGGAGTGTTGGTCACAACAAGTTTAATGCAAAGGACTTGGTAACTCAGGATATAAAAATACGAAAATACAAAGCTTCAGTTTGAGAAGTCCAAATCACAAAAAGCATGTGAGGAGCCACAAAACAAAGAATATTATGGAGCACACTCACCACAATCAACAAATGATGACAAGACAAAGGCAAGACAGAAAATTAAAATTAAAATTACACAACAATGCACACCTGGACGAGACAAGAGAGGGTAGAGACAGCTGATTGGAAGAAACACAAGGGTCAGGACAAGGAATAGGAGCAAATCAAGGCACACTTATGCACAAAGAAACAAGACAAAGCAAACACCCACAACGTACCTAACAGAACGTGACAAAGGTGGACTTTTAAACTGCCAATACAATAGCGATTCAGCATTCACTGCAAACAAATCCACCCACAAATTTGCAGATTTTTGGTTAAAAAAAAGTTTTTGTTTTTTCCCCCAAAAAATAGTTTGTTATTTCTGCAGAAAACACGTGATTCACCATAAGTCAGTAATCATTTATAAATACATGATAATACACGTAAAGTGTACAGCAAACATGTGCCACTGTTAAAAAAAGCCCACAAGTGTCACATTTAAGTCTTTGTTATGTTTCACTGAGAATGTTTTTCTTCAAGTGTTGGGATTCTGCACTTTGTTCAGCCGTCCTTGAACGGTGTGAGATGCAAAAATGAAACTTCTGTAACTTCTACACCATGACTCCGATTCCATCTGGATCATCTTACTTTATCAATTAGGGGTGTCATGAGAGAGATTAAAACTTGATGAAATGTTTTGTTTGGAGAAAAGTTGTCTCGACGATTGTCAACTACCATGAATAATAACACATGTAAAATGGAAGTGGCAGTGCCGCACATTAATAGCTTTATGCATACTAAAACTTTGCAATCCAACCTGCCTCCGTGTTCCCAGCAACAGCGTCAACGAGTGATGTGTGGCTGTTTTTTTGCGGTTTCAATGCCCCACGTTAGTAGCAGAAATGAAAGTCAGGCGCATCGGTAACAATGTATTGAAAAATGAAGGGTTAAGTGGGTGTCTTTCTTCATTAATAAAGGTACTGTGGCGACCAACTCACTTCATAACACACTGAATACATAAAAGAGATCCATGCTGACAGTTTAGCAACATGGTCGCTACATTAAGCAAGTAGGGGTGGCACTAAAAGTGAAAGACAGCAAGTGTTTCTTGCGTCCTGCATCTTTCGGTAATTAAATTCAAACAGATAAATGTTAAGTATCTGCCGCGCAGGCAAGCGGTAGTGGAGCTCCACTCCTCCATCACCGCCTGGCAGCCCTAGGGCCATCTGTGCAACGTGGCTCATTGGAGAAATAAAATTAACAAAAAGCCAGCAAAAGTGGATAAAGCTAAAATGCTGATACTAATAACTAAGAAAAACAAAGATTTGTCCTTAAATATGTTTATAATATTGTTTTTTTTAATCATAAATGGTTTATTAATTATAAGTATTAAAGTACAGCTGGACAGGTCTGACATAAATAGACAAGTTGATAAGACAAAAAAGACAAAAGACAAAAACAGTGTGCTGGCATTATTCAACTATAAACTGGAACTACTAATGCTGACACCCCTATTGAAAAGCCAGCATTTCTAGAAATCAAGAAATACAAAGAAATCACACCCCTATTCCATTCCATTTCATTTTCTTCTGCTTATCCGAGTCCGGATCGCGGGGGCAGCAGTCTCAGTAGGGAAGACCAGACTTCCCTCCCTCCTCTTCCCTCCTCTTCCACAGGCCAGCTGTGAGACATAATCCCTCCAGATTATTAATCCCTCTAGGTCTGCCCCGGGGCCTTCTCCGGGCTGGGCATGCCCGAAACACCTTACCAGAGAGGAATCCGGGAGGCATTTGGACTAGATGCCCGAGCCACCTCAACTGTCTCCTCTCGATGTGAAAGAGAAGCGGCTCTACTCTGAGCCCCTCCCGGATGACCAAGATCCTCACCCTATCTCTTGGGGTGACTCCAGAAACTACAGCGACCGCATTACTGTAGATGCTGCGCCGACCCACCTGTCGACCTCACGCTCTAGCCTTCCCTTACTCGTGAAGAAGACCCAAAGATATGTGAAATCCTCCACCTTGGGTAAGACCTCACTCCCAACCCGAAGGGTGCAATCCACCCTTTTCCGACTGAGAAACATGGCCTCAGATTTGAAGGTGCTGAGTCTCATCCAGGAAGCTTCACACTCTATTGCGAACCGCCCCAGTAAACGCTGATGGTCACAAGCATTCCCATTGTTTTGAAAAATAATAAAATATGTATATTGAACAATCATTCCACCCTGCAAAACGAACGGTTCAAATAAATCATGACTTCATATGACATGCCCGTGTTGAGTATGTCAGAACATTCTCTATGAAAAATTCCTTAAGCGTAAACAAATACCTCAGAATTTCCACACACACAAACACACACATTTCCAAATCAAGATTGTGGGCAGCTGTGACATTTGAAAAGAGAAATCCAGCGCCAGCAGTGTGTGATGTGCTCGGCAGAGACTTCTCATGAGCGTCTTGTCACGTTCAGTGCTTTGCTGTAAAGGTCAAACACTGAGATCTTGTCTCTGATGTTCTCACTTCAACAAATCTCCTCACTTTAACACACTTTAACACGTCATTATAAACAAAATTCAACGGAATGGACATGTTTGATCTCCAACCTCACTTTACGTTACGAAACAAGTTTATCAACTAACTTGAAATACAATCCAAACCAAAATAGAGGCGAGATGAAGAAAACTGAGTACTAATTCGAGCAACGTGAGCTGGAGTCAAGCCACTGTCTGTGTGTGAAAGAGTGAGGCACCGCTCCTCTGCGGCTGCAGCCTGTAGCAAGTCTGTGTAGGGAGGGGCGGTCGAGCGTGACGGGTGAATACATAAGTAGTTACCCAATGAGGATTTTCCTTCAGCATGAGTACGACAATGACAAGCTGTGCTCGTTTCATGCTCGTACTCGGCAATAATGCATTATCCGTAATGGATACTCATCTAAAACGAGCATCTGGCTCAGCCCTAGTCTGAATCCTACTTTTGTACAAAGGGCCCATGTGGCAAATTTGCAAGAATGCAAGAATCATCAATCATCCTTACGTGAGATATGATCACACGTCTTTGTCTTTTCTGTGTGTTTTAAAGATATAAAAACAGCTAATTAAAACACCTCCAAAAACCTCCAATGTTTTATCATTTTATGTACATGCTGTGACCATGTAGTAACAGGTACATTCATGATAACATGTACTACTTATATTGTATTTTGCTCTATTTTGATCATTTTAAGCATTACCGGAACTTCCTTCCTGGACACACTGATTTCACATAGCAACATACCTAACTTTTCCAAACTCAAAAACAAAAAACACTGTAGCAGTGGCGGCAGCTCCAATAGGTATCATTACCCTTTGGGGGTGGCCTGAGGCGCGGCGCTCTGAGCTAGTGTGTGGTGAAGCTGGTTGCTAAACAGCTAGCCGGTGTGGTGTGGCGAGGTGTCACTACACAGAGTAACGTAGTTCTTTGGCATAACAATGTTAATAAAAATAGTAATAAAGTTGTAGCTTGGGTAATATAAAGGTCACATTATGTAAATGGAGCTTTGTCGGCGGCATTTGGAGATTTTTCAGAAGGCTTTCCAGGCGGAATAGGTGTGTCCCATTACATGTATTCTTAGTTGCCTCTTTTTTTAATCTGCTTTTATATCTCTAGAATGCGCAGAAAAGACAATGACGTGTCTTCATGTCATTCCAAAATTTTGCCCATCATCCACAATCCTTATGTGACACATGAACACACGTCTTTCTCTTTTCTGTGCGTTGTAAAAACTGCTAGCACCAGGGATATGGGATTTTTGGGGCCGATACTGATATTGGGGGCTGCAAAACGCCAATATCCGATACATTGATTATTGGCCAAAAAATGAAAAAAAGAGCATTGATATACACAGAATATATAATGTACATGAACCTAAATTCTTATACTGTAATACCCAAAATACGATTCAACGCAAAGAAGCAGAAGACTACCAAATTAAAATAAGGAACTTTAGTGACTGAGATTTACTTTTAGGTGTTGCCACAAATGTGTAGTGTTCAATAAAGTACAAGAAAGATCTGAAAAAACAAAAGATGGGAGTGCGTGTATAGTGACAATGATGTAGATAAGGCATATGAAAACTTTATTAACATTTACGTATATGAAGTTCTGTCCACTGAGAGAAGAATCTAATAAGCAAAAGAAGAGGAATCAGCCTTGGATGACAAAAGGATTGCAAAATGGTTGTAAGTACAAAACCTCAGATTTATAATTAAAAAAACTAAAGAAGCAGAAATAACTTATAAGATATGTAAAAATAAGTCAACAAACATTTTGAGAGTGTGTAATAAAGAATATTACAGTCAATTACTACACAAGAAGTAAAACCTAAATCCTAAACAGTATTATCAGGAATGGTACAAAGAAAGCAGATTATTTCACAGAGGGAAATGCCAAAAATGATAATATGAACAAGGTAGTTGAAAGCTTTAATAATTACTTTGTAAATATTGGACCAAAATTGGAAGAAAAGATCCCAAATTCCTTGTCAATTTATTGCAAACAACCATTAAACAACAATTAAAGTGAAACAGCTGATCAAAAGTTTAAAACTATAGCTAAAAAAAACCCATTTTCATAAAAGGACTGAGTAATGAGTAGCTTTGCCATTCTTGTAAATCACCTCAAAAATTGGTTTGGGCATGCTTGATGCCAGTCTTTCCAGGAGGCTAGTGGGAATGTTGCTCCAGGCGGTGAAGGTGGCTTCACAGAGGGCATCCACTGTCTAGAACTGATGTCCATTTTTGTAAAGCTTTCCCTTGCCATCCATCTGCAAATGTCCTCAGATGGATTTAGATCAGGGGAACACACAGGAAGGTTTAAAAGAGTGAAATTAGTCCTTTGTCAGGCGGGCATTGTGAACAGCAGTGTTTTCCTGTTGAAAAACCCAGTCATTACCACACAGACGATGTGCCTTCAGTCATGAGGGATACCCCCTGCAACATCTCCTCATAGCCATCCGCCGTCTGACGCCCCTGCACAACCTGAAACGTCATTGTTCCATTGAAAGAAAAAGCTTCCCGGATCATGATGGTGCCCCCGCCACTGAGCCATGTGGAAAACATCTCAGGTGGGATCTTCTTGTCATGCCAGTAACGTTGGAAGCCATCAGGACCGTTAAGGTTGCGCTTTTTTCTCATCAAAGAATAAAACTTTCTTCCACCTTTCAATGCCCATGTTTGGTGCTCTCGCGCAAGTTCCAAACAGGGAATTTTGCGGCGTTGAAAGAGACAAGGCCTTTGAAGATGTTTTTTGTTCTTAAAACCCTTCTCTCGCAGATGTCGTCTGTTGGTTATTGGACTGCACTCGGCGCCAGTAACAACTTTCATTTGGACCTGGTGTCAGCCAATTGGATCCTCCTGCTCAGGACCGGTGACTTTTTTTTTGGGTCTACCACTTGACTTTTTTGTTCCATAACCCTCAGGATCTTTGAAGAAGTTTCAAATGACTGTCTTACTGTGTCCAACCTCAGCAGCAATGGCGCGCTGCGAGAGGCCTTGAATATGCAGCTCAACAATCCGACCAAGTTCTTAGAGAGAAAGTTTTTTTGCCTTTCTCATCAAGAGTTGTGTGAATACCTGACAGAAAATGACATTGAATCCACATTTTTGCCAAGATTTTGGCTTTCAACGACTGTGGTCTTAAACTTAAACAGCTTATTTCACTTTAATGCTTGTTTGCAATAAATTGTTTACTCAAAACATTCCTATTTCTTCTTTTTTCATCTTGAAGCTCTACTTATAACCTCCTTTAAGATCCAACAGTGCAAAATGTAAATTCTTTGAATAAAATTAAATTAAAAATAAATTGAATAAAATTTTGAACAGTAGCATTACACATCTTCGGCACAAATTAATATTATTTTACAAACAAACAAAAAAAACATCATAAATGCCTTCAATGTGTTCCACTTGCTCTATGGTATATCCACCATGTTTTTAGTTGAAGCACATATGACTTCTTATCGGTTAGGATAACAAAACGGACCATCAGATTTCCTCTATCTCTCGCTCCCTCTCTCTCTCTCTCAGTCCTACTTGACAAAGCAGAGCTGATTGATTTAGTTCAGTGGAGGCCTGGAGGGAAATGCTAGCTGTTCACTGCACTGTGTGGAAATGTGGCTCACGATGTGGACAGCCACTCTAGAAATTAGCCTGTTAATTTGCTAACAATGTCCAATTAGAAGGTAGTGTAGTTCTACCATGGTCTCAGGTTATATTGCAAAGAAATCGTTCCACATAAAAAAGCAAACATATAGTTGGGTTGTGTAAGGAATAACACCCACTTTACTATGTGGACCATAACGTCCTTCAAAATGCCTTCACTTTCACTGATTGCCATTAGTAACAATCAGTGAATTGGGTATTCCCTGTCTCAGGATGGTGGTTTCATGAAAATGAAATTAGTTTTCTTTAATCCAGCTAGTCCTTTGTTTACAGTGTTCCAAGTTTCAGTGTTTACGTAGTTAAAACAGGATCCCGTAAATCAACACAAAAATGATTAAAAACGATTAAAAAAGTAATTTTGATCCGTAAACACGAGACTCCGGAGAACTAGTTACAACGTGCACTGAGGAAAACTAACAACACATTTTAGTTGTTTTTTTTTTACAATTCATTATGTCTCCCAAGCGGCAGTGCATCAAAGAAAAGGAAAGCCATCACCAGGGAAGTGAAAATGATCACAAGAAGCGCAGAGAGAGGAAGCACGCTCACCAATATCAGCCGCTCATTTGGTCCCAACTACTCGACTTTTGCGAGAATCATTAAGGATAAAGAGTAATGATTGATCTAATGTTTTTATTAGTGTATTTATGTCCTTTATGTGTACAGTGTGAATGATACCGACTTACATCCCAGTCTAGGAACAGAACTGGTTTGTATCCCGATGATCGGCTGGATAATTGCTCATTATTATTAGTAATTACTGATTATATTTGGTAGTGATTCACCCTCCAAAGGTCTAGAGTCAGTGTCCCCTGGTGTCCCACACTGTAATATGGTTAGAATTTTAGTTTTCACATTTTCCTCACATGGAAATTACAAAAACTATGAAAACAACCATTTTTAATTTTCAGATATTCTAACAAGGACGCTTTAGATAACCTTGCAGAAGAATTGGGAAATCAGGACAACACTGACATGAGAAGAGATAAATGACAAAAACCGTGCTACAAAAACGGTCGGTTAGGATAATCCATAATGCCGCTGATAGAGAACATACCAATCCTTTATTCCTAAAATCACAATTATTAAAACTTGTTGATTTAGTAAATTTTAAACAGCTAAAATTATGCATAAAACAAACAATAACCTGTTACCCAAGAACATTATACAGTTCTTCTCAACAAGAGAGGAGAAATATGACCTTACGGAAAAATTTCATTTAAAAGACTTAAATGCGAGGACAACGCTAAAAACCTCCAGCATATCAGTATGTGGAATAAAATTATGGAACGGACTGAGTAAGGAACTCAAACAATGCACTAAAATGAGCAAATTCATGAAACAATACAAGCAGCTGATGTTTACAAAGTACAAGGAAGCAGAATCCTGAACTACTGTGTACATACAACGTTGTGTCCAACCACTCTTGCACTTGCTACTAATTCTTTTTTTTTTTATGAAGACATTGTTTGTACTCTGTCATTGTTTAACTACTAACCCTTTCATCAGTTATTAGTATTATATACTTATTGTTTAAGTTTGCTATATAATTTATTGACAGTGACTGCAGACTTTGACTCCTATTTGACCACACTGTTGTACTGCCTTATCATTTCCCTATGTATCTTGGCAAAGAGTACATTTAAAATATAGGGGCTGAATTAATGTACTGTGAATTAATGTCGTGTAATTGATGTGAAATGGATGGGGGGTAGGTTTGAATAAGCTTTGCTTCTTCCTACTCCATTTGGACATGTGGAATTGTGACATATGACGTATTATAATGCAACTTGTATGCGTGTTCAAAAGAAATTAAACCATAACCATAACCAATCATAACAAAAATAGCTAGTGAGAAAAATATGACCAGTCAGGGGCAACATAACAGAACCAAACTGTGATTTAATCTGCTTTATTTATCATCTCGGTAACATTATTGCCCCAGCATTATGTTTGTAATACACTATTGTTGGATTACAAACATAATGTTACTGAAATGATAAATAAAACAAGATGAAATCTTAAACCTTTTAATCATGTGCACTAGATCCTAGTAATGATTCGTTAGCGAACAAAACGGCACTTAGAGCCACCTTTTTGTAGTGGAGTGACAGTAGCTTGTGCAGTGTAAACTTACATAAACTGATATTTGAATCGGTGCTGACCACATTTTTGGTCTTTTAAGTCTACAAATACCAGGAAAGTCTCCAATGATGCCAGGAAAAGTCCCTACATTTGCACTAGTGGCTTTGAGAAAATAAGTCGCCAAGAGGTTTTGGAAAAAATCCAACTGAACAATAAAGCCACAAATAAAACAACAGCAAAAATGAGGTGAGAAAAAATTGAAAAGTTACTAATAATAAAAGCTACTAATAAAAGGCTCCGCTTTTTGTGGGAGTTACATTCCAGGACCATCAGCGAATGGCAGAAAGTAATTGCAGAATAATTGATACGGCCATAAAAATGTCTGGTTTTGACACACGCCCCCCCCGCACGTGATCAGCATATGCCAATAGATGCCTTTCTATGTCGATCACAAAAGCCAATCACCTGTGGCTCGTACTATTACAGCCTGCAGCCTGTATCAATCCCCTCGTGCAGTTTAGTGTCTTGCCCTAAGGCAGGGGTGTCAAACTCGTGCCATGGAGGGCCGAGACACTGCAGATTTTCTTTCCAGCCAGTTACTAAAGCAGGTGATTTTAATGATCAACACCTTCAGTTTGAGGGAAGGAGCTCATCCATTAAATCACCTGCTGAAGAAACTGGTTGGAGAGAAAACCTGCAGTGTCTCGGCCCTCCATGGCATGAGTTTCACACATGTGCCCTAATGCCTTCGGTAGCGTCCGCTTCTCACTTTCCTTCACACTGAGTAGGCATGCCAAAACCCAAACAAACATATCTGCCATGTGGAACTTACCTGCCAACACCATGAAAATTCCATGAAAAATATCTCGCAGGGGTAGCACGTTAAAAAGCTTTAATTTAATAAGGCATTTGAAGAACAAACACTTGATGGAGTATGGTGAGTTTTTGAGGCTCACAGTGTGATCACCAGTCAAAGGGCTGCTAGCGCTGCCAAAACATTGGACAACACTCACCGTATGTGTGTGACAGACAGAAGGAAAAGCAAATGATCCGAAAAATAATTGAATTTATCAGACGACATGCGCAGTCTTTGTCAGTGGTGGAAGACACCGGGTTTGTCGACTGCTGTCTCACTTGGAGCCCACCTACATGCCACCTGAAAATCCTGCTAGATCACACATCCAAAGTCTCCTTAAAGAAGGAGCCTCATCCTCTGTAAGTTTCAGGAGTGATGTGTATGTTCTCTTGAAAAAGTAAGTAAAATACTGTATGGTTTTGCCTTAATTAAGGTGATTCTATGCTTCCTTTTTTCATATCATATAGCCAATAGCAGGGATGCAGCCAGGAATTCTGGGCCCCATGGAAAAAAATCCCCCCCCAATTAATTATTTATTTTATTCTTATTTTATTAGTAATTACCTATTTTTGGGCCCCCTGGCAGTCAGGGGACCTTGGAATTGGTCTGACTTTTCCCCCTTATACAGCACCCCTGGCCAATAGCACTCATCATAAATAATGCATAATTAATCCATGTGATCGGTATCGGCCGATTTCACTCATGGATGATCGGTATCAGATGTACTGTATATGTATAGATACTCACCACTAATGAATGATAATGTAAGATGACCTATGAGCAGATGAAATCGGAGTCACAGAGTTCAAGGACTGCCAAACAAAGTGCGAAAAAACGTATCAGTGAAGCAGGAAAACATTAACATGAAAAAATGATGGGCTTTTTTAACAGTGATACACGTGTGCTATAAATTTTACTTCTATCATCACACATTTATTATTATTACTACCCACTTAGGGTAAATGAGATGTCTTTTCTGCAGAAAAAGAACATCCTATATTCAGAGAAAGAAATCAGTGAATTTGCAGGACTGTTAATGCTGAATCGCAAATGTGCGTGAATCCACTGTATTCATGTGTGGTGCCAATGCAGATATTCTGTTGGTTTGGTTACTGAACTGCTTGATTCTGCGCTTGATAGATGTAAATCTGCAACCTCATATGACCACCCTATCCGTTTTAGCGACACATCACGTAATAGTACCAGAATCATGCAAAAAATAGCTACACTGTGGGCGTGATTAAAAATAAGAAATTGTGCGGTGAGTTTTATTTGCCGAGACGTGTGGCTGAATGTGTAGCATGGATGATCAAAATAGTCTGTCAAGATGTTTGTAGACCAAGCAGCTGTTTCCCAGGGCACTCATTGCTCAGTCATGTGGAGTGTAGCAGATATGGACTAAAAGACAAAAGAAAAAAATATTCTTGTGGGCTGTAAGCAGGAGCGAGGGATGGAAAGATGTCTCACGTGAAATTGTACTACTGCTGTCAGATCAAATCACCAACAAGTAAAGCAGCAACCTCCTGGGATTTAACAGATCTTTTTACTGCAGTCTTTTAAAAGACTTTCTTTCTTTCTCTCAGTTACTGGCTTGACATTATCTCCTATTTGGAAAAATTACTTTGGTTTTTGCACGTTTTATACGTTTTTTTGTACGTTTTGGTTTTCGTCTGACCTTTTGGAACAGGCCTGCGGCACATTCTAAAAAATATAATTTAACAAGAAAACTAAACATTTTTTTTTAATTTTAAAAGAATAATTCAAAATACTAAGAGAAAAACGTTGTACTCTAATGAGAAAAATCATAATTTTATGAGAATAATAATATAATATTATTATGAGGAAAAATAATATCATTTTAGTAACCTGAAATTGAAATATTTCAAAAAATTATATTTTGAAGTGTTTTTATCAATGTTTACAATTTACAATGAAAACTATAATAAGAGAAAAATGGAAGATATCAGGACTTTCCAAAGATCACAGAAAGCAGTATTAGCGATTTTAGTAAAAATATGGAGAAACAAAGATGGAAGCGCATGTATAGTGAAAATTATGTGGATGAGGCATTTGAAAACTTTCTTAAAATTTACAAGACGTTCTACAATAATCACTGCTCATTGAGAGAAGTAACTAGTAAGCAAATGAAGAGAAATCAGCTGTGGATGAAAAAAGTAAAACGCCTGTAAGAAGAAAAACACTATATAGAAGATTTGTAATTTTAAAAAGTAAAGAAGCAGAATAAACATATAAAATATATGAAAATAAGGTAACAAATATTGTAAGAATGAGTAAGAATGACTATTATAGTCAAGCACTAGAAAAGAATTCACAACAACACTAGAGCAACATGGGGCATCCTAAACAGGAATGGTAAGAAAGACTACCTCATTATTTCATAGATGGAAATGCCAAAAATGATAATATGAATGAGGTAGTTGAAAGGTTCAATAACTACTTTGTAAATATTGGACCAAAACTGGAAGAAAAGATCCCAAATTTATTGTCAGTAGAGAAAGGGAATGAAATTATACACAGGAATCCCAATTCCATTTTCCCCACTGATGTGACAAAAAAGGAAATCACTGATATTGTTAACAAATGGAAAGCGAAATCATCAACCAACCGCAACGAAATTGGAATGGAAACGATAAAAAAAGTTATTAATGAGATCGCAGAACCACTGCCATCCATCAGTAACTTATCATTCCAGACTGGGATATTTCCAAACAAAATTAAAACAGCAAAATTAGTACCAATTTCCAAAAATGGAGACCGAGATCAATTCACAAACTACCGACCACTTCTTTTATTACCACAATTTTCTAAAATCATTGAAAAGCTTTTCATTAACAGGTTGGACAAATTTATGAATACGAATGAATTACTCGCTGACAGCCAATACGGACACAGAGCTAACATTTCAACTTCCATGGCACTAACTGAAATTACCGAGGAAATTACCAACGCTATGGACCGCAGAAGGTTTGCAGCTGCAGTATTTATGGATTTAACAAAAGCCTTCGATAGTTTAAATATATTGTGCGGCGTACCCCAGGGGTCAATACAGGGACCAAAACTGTTCAATCTCGACATCTGTAAGTCCTAAAGCTAGGATTATTTGCAGACAAGACAAACGCATTCTGTTCTGGAGATAGCACACAAGAGCTAATAAAAAAAATCACAAATGATTTAACTATACTAAAAAGATCGTTTGATTAAAAACAGACTATCTCTGAACCTAAGTAAAACTAAAATAATGCTATTTGGTAAGTGCAAAAAGGATACGCATGCGCAAATACAAATTGACGGAGTGGACATTGACAGGGTGAACGAAAATACATTTCTCGGGGTCATTATAGATGATAATATGAACTGGAAATCTCACATTAGGTTGTACAACGTAAAGCAGCAAGAAATGCCTCAATAACCAAATATCACTCCTCACGCATTATTGTGCGCTGATATTACCATATCTAATTTACTGTGCGGTTATTATGTGGTAATAACTATAAAAGTACACGTCACTCACTAACAATGATACAGGCAGTTAGGATAATCCATTATGCCGCTTATAGAGAACATACAAACCCTTCATTCCTAAAATCACAATTCTTAAAATTTGCTGACACTTAAACTTTCAAACAGCTAAAATTATGCATAAAGCAAACAATAACCCGTTACCCAAAAATGTAAAAAAATTGTTCTCAACAAGAGGAGAAATATGACCTTACAGGCCATAAATGCTGAATCATGAATGTGCGAGGATGAATTGGTTTTGGTTTGGTTTGGTTTAGTTTATTTGAACATGAAGGTTACAATGGAATACAGTTTCACATGTCCAAAAGGAGTAGGGAGAAGCAAAGCTTATTTAATCCTACTCCCCGTCCACTACTCCACATTCCACATCTATTACAACACTTGTTATTCACTTCCTGCGTTCCATGTCATGTTTTCTGTGATAATCACGATACTAATATATAAAAGATGACAGTAAGACCAAAAAAAAAAAAGAATATGTAAGTTAAATATGAATAAAGAAAGAGTTTTTTCCTTTTTTTTTCTTTTTTTTTTTCCCTTCCCCCTTTTTTTTCTCTTTTCCTTGTGTATTTAATTGATACAAATGTCACATAGCCGCTACCATAGCAACACAAATGCAACCCAGTTGGTAACTGTACCGGGGTCTGGCACTTGTGAAGGGGTCATTCCTCAAGGATCAGATTTAGTGTCAAGTTAGAAGGAACATATGCTGTGTGTATGGCATCTCCAAACTGCAATGCTTCCCTGCTTCTGGCAAAAAATAATAATAAAATCAATGAAACCAATCCACCTTCATGTCCCTTCATGCATGAGTGACGTGACACTATACCAAACCACGGTCCACACTGGATTGAGATAATGAGCTCTCTTAAGAGTCCAGCAAATACTGTATTGCCATTGAAGCAAAGATCGTTTTTGACTTGGCAAGAGAACTTTTTAGTCTTCATCACTGAAATGTGCGGTGATGCCACTTGCTTGCAGCTCAAATGTCAGTGGGCAGGGCTCAGTGGAGTCCGGCAGACCTTTCCTGGGAGCTTTACAACCTCAACTAGAGGGCAATTAATTTAAAGTGGACACTGTTTAAGTCCGCATCCCTGAGATTGGCTGACTCACGTCGACATAACCGAAAATAGCCATTGCTTGCACATTTACTCTTCGCAAGAGACATACGAAGAATGATGATAAAAAAGGCGTTTGCAACCAATATGGCAGGTTGTTGACACCTTTTGTCTTCATTTGTGCAAACTGTAAATTGATACACTTTGTTAGTTGCAGAAAGGGGGATGAAGGATTCGCTGGAATTCTACCCCGAAAGAAAACATTAAACGTGGGCCTATGCTGAAGCTTTGAAGGGAAGTGACAGCTCATTTCTTGTTGTCAAAACAGTAAAACTGCACATTCTGGAGTGGCTTTTTATTGTGACCAGTCTGTGGCACATCTGTTCAATAATCAAGCTGTCTAATCAGCATCTTGCTATGCCACACCTGGGAGGTGTATGGCGGCATGCCTCATGTGGTAGAGTGGTCGTCTACTAACCAGAAGGTTGCTGTTTCGATCCTTGGCCCTCCCATGACCATGTCGAAGTGTTCTAAGGCAGGGATGGCCACCCACTGAGAGATCAAGAACCACATTTTTTTGCTGTGTTACTGCAAAGAGCCACATCATACACATGAACATCATTCCCTCCTCACGCACATACAGTACCTTTGCTCAGCCAGATTTATGTGACTGCTAAGTTCAGTCTCTTTCGGAAATTCAAGGTCGATGTTGGCGTGGAGTGAGCTGAAGTATCGCTGAAGATTTGAAGCTTTGAAATGCAATAAAGACGCCTGACACAAAAGGTAGAGTGGCTTGCCGTTTCGCTCAACAAAAAAATATGCGCTCTCCCACTCTGGTAAACACGTCCTGTGTTCATCCACATATTTTTGTTTAACTGTGCATTTTTTCCTTGCCATTTGGAGAGCGAATTTGACAAATTATTGTCTCGAAAGATCACGATCCAAATGGGAAACTTTGAGCTATTTTCATTCAATGTGCATGCTAACGAAAATACCGTAATAAACTCAAGCAAAGCGCACACTACTGTAATGAACTCATGCAAAGCGTGCACGCAAATACCATAATGAACTAAACTTCGATATGCTTTCATGCCTTCATAAGAGCCGCATGAAAACGGGCAAAGAGCCACATGCGGCTCGAGACCCGCGGGTTTGCCACTCTTGTTCTAAGATACTAAACTTTGAAGGTAGTAAAGCGCTATATGAGTAAGTCCATTATATGAGCGAAGGAGAAGTGCTGACTACCACAGATTTAGACAAATATATGAACAATATTTGAGAGAAATAGGCCTTTTGTGTACATACAAAAAGTTTTACATCTTTGAGTTCTGCTCATGAAAGATTTTTTGCTTGAGTGTATAAACAAATATTTGACCATTTTTAATGCGTATTGAGCAGTTCTATTGAAAGTCTCCATCACCTCATCTAGTTACTTTATGTAGTCCTGATAACCAGTAAGCCTTGGGACATGTCAAGCTTTCATTCCAACCTCATTTCACTCTTGACTTCATCGCCAAAGTGTGACATGTAGCAACATATTAGCATATGACTTAGTCATGGTACCTAATTATAAAGTGTTGCTGGAGAAGGCACTTGTGCACCCAAACAAACCTCCACCCACACACAGCACACACACACACATTTCTCCAGGGTGTTTGACTCACGGAAGCATGTTTGTAAGACGTTAGGTACGCTGACTGCTCCATATACTGTATGTACCCAGAAAATCCTCACTTTAGATTCATATGCTAATGCTGAGAGGTACATTGAAACAATGTATTTTGTCTGTCATTAGGTGGTCGTCAAACATCAATACAATAATTGTAACTATATAAACATTGCTGATAGATAGTTGATAAAGTAGATATTAAATGATTTCGGTAGGATTTGGAGACAACAGATTCCAGCATGATCAACCATTTAAAAAATATTATGGATCACATTCACGATTCAGCATTCACTGCCCCGCGAATTCCCAGATTTTGGTCAAAAAATTATATTTTTTTACAAAAAAAATGTTCCACAAAAACCACATCTCATTCACCCTAAGTCTGTAATCATTTATAGATACGTGATAATAAAGGTAAAATGTACAGCATACATGTACCACTGCAAAAAAAAACCCCAAAAAGGACACTTTTTCTTTTTTTTTTTTTTTACATGTTTATGCTTTATGCTTCACTGATAATGTTTTTTCCCCAAGCGCTGAGATTTCGCACTTTGTTGGCAGTCCTTGGACACACCAGTGACGTGGATTCACGGGAGCCTGATGAAAAAAAAAACAAAAACGAATATAGTCGTCTCTCACCACTTTGCGGTTTGAACATTGCTCCCAGTCTATCCCAATTTTTTAAAAAAAGGTTAATGATCACTGTTTCATCGTTGACTATTATTAGTAAAAAAATATTGAAAGACAAGTCATATGTAGGATTCTGTTCACCAGGCATCAGTAATGTTACATTAATGAGACATTAGCTTACATTACATTACCTTAACTTGCACTGCTAGAGTCAGCCATGGCATGTCCCACATGACATAGTGAAAGTAAGCTCTCCTGCCATTCCGTGTAGAAGCAGTATGTTTTTGGCTTCATTGTCCTTGTTCCCCACTCCGTTTAAAACCCTGTCTTAAGTTTAGAATAAATAAATGGCTGTCTCGTGTCCCTGCAGTGATCCCGTAGCTTGTGCATAAAACATGTGTGCAATGTGGTGTAAACAAAGAATAGGAGTGTAAAGATGACTACAGGGGTGTTATTTTGTCTCTACAGGGCTCTAATAATGGTAAGAACTGTATTTAGAAAGCCAGTAACAGGTTTTGTATGCTCAAACAACAAAATATTTCAATTAATAATATTGAATCATACTTCACGGAAATTCACTTATCATAAATGAAGGGCGAAAGTAATGTTAACATAAAATAAACTTTAACATTTGTCCATTGAACTGTATTATGATTATAACGTATTACATGTCTTGGCTGCACCTGTCCATGCAAATTATGAACAGAATCGGTGACAAAGGGCAGCTTGGCGTAGGCCAATGTTCACTGGAAACAGACTCTACTTACAGCTGGCAATGTGAACCAGGCTCCTGCTCCGGTTGTACAAGGACCGAATGGCATGTAGCACCCTTGCAAGGGTGAAGAGCTGGTCTAGTGTTTTACAACCATAATGAAAACCACATTGCCCCTCCTGTAGCTGAGGTTCAACGGTCGTACCCCTCTCTCCAGCACCCCGGAATAGACTTTCCCAGGGAGGTTGAGAAGTGTGATCCCCCTAGTTGGAACACACCCTCCGGTCACCCTTCTTGAAAAGGGGGACCATCACCCCAGTCTACCAATCCAGAGGTACTGTTCCCGACTTCCACGCAATGTTGAAGAGGCGTGTCAGCCAAGACAGTCCCTCAACATCCAGAGCCTTCAGGCGAAACTCGTCCACTCCCGTTTCTCCTATTTTATGGTTACTTTTTGATGTATGCCCAAGTGGCAAGGTAGTTTTGAATTGGGTTTGTTGCCCATTGAATTGAACGAGATTGTTGCGCACCAAGATTTAATTGAAACAATGATAATTATGCCTCAAATGTTTATTAAATGATATTGATACTTAAATTGCACTTAAACCAAAAATTGTGAATTTATGATATGATCTAGGTTAAAATGACTCATATTGAATACATTTTATATTGATAATGCTGTACAAAATGTAGCATAAATTGTTTGAAGTTATTTGATGTCAGTGACAAAATATTCCCTGATTTATATAATTGTTTCTTGACCTTGTGTTGGCCAGATTTGTTTTCCACTGAACCTTTTGTGTGACACTCCAGACCTGCTGACACTCCAGAGCTGATTCTCTTTTATCATTTTTTATTACGCTCTTTATTATTCCCCAAGTAGCCTTCATGTTGTTTCTATTTTCATGTAGTAAATTACCACAGTATTCCCTTTTGTGTCTTCTAATTATCCATACTAATTTATTTTTATATTTCTTATACCTGTCTTCTCCTTATTTCGACCTTGATTTTAAAAAACATCTATAATTTTTTTTCTTGCATGCATTTCGTAATCCTTTAGTCATCCATGGTTTGTGAATAGCACTTTTCTTTACAATCCTCCTGAGTCCACAATGTTTTTCATACAAACCAATCAGTATTGTCATAAATAAATCATAAGCTCCTGTATATTTTCATCATGTGCATACAGTCCATCCCATTTCTGTTTTTTTAAGCTTTCTTTCAGTGCCTCCAAAGCTTCTTTAGATCTGATAATGCAGCTGTGCCAAAGTAAACCTCACTCTGTGAAGCCTTAATAGCACTACTCAACTATTATCTGTGGACCCTGGTTCATTCTTCGGGCATGTGAAGGGGCAGTCCAGTCGGGTTATACTGGTGCTGTGACCCGGATGAGAATGAGGTTTTGGGGTGTGAGTGCCAGCTGGTGCGGCTGTGTGAATGTACTGTATATTGGTAAACCTCACTCCCTGATGCTTTAAGAGTGGCGCTGGACATCTAGGTAACAGCTTGGGCTTTTAACATGTCGGCTAGCGCTGTTCAACTCTCATCTGTGGACCTTGGTTGGATCCCTGGGCGTGTGCAGGAGCAGACCAGTCGAGTTACATTGGTGCCGTGATCCAGAGTGAGGTTTTGTGGGGTGAATGTAATGGATGCCAGCTGGTAAACCTCACTCCTTGACACCTTAAGAATGACACTGGCCATCGAGTTGACAGCTCCGGCTTTTAGCTCAATGCCAAAAGGTTTAGACATTCATTCAGTGGACAGTGTTTCGAGCCCTGGGCGTGCGCAGGTGCGTACCAGACAGGTTACAGTAGCATCAATATGTACTGTGTATAGTAACTATAAAGATACAGACAGCTAAGGTTTTGGAATCAACGCACAAATGAAATTACATTTTTCGCATCAATGGTTGAATTTTCGATCCAAATAGTATATGTTTGATGTAGTTCATGAGTAAAATAAAATGAGTAGAATTCATACGGCAGAGCTCTTGACTCTTTATTTGTACCGAAAGTAGCAGTAACTTCCTGTATACGACCCGCCACGTTACGTCACACCGAACTCGTATCTTACCTTCACTGCAATTATTCTCTGCAGGCTCTGTGTCTTTGTCCGCCGCAACGTCCACTTTGCTTGCTCCATGAGGTCCTTGTCCTAATCCAGAAGCCTTGTTTTGGTTGTGGCTCGAGGTCGGAAAAGGCCTTTGGGCCAAGTTTCCCTCGCTGCCGGCTCTCATCAGCCTCTCTCCGATACGCAGCATGCATGAGCGGTTACCTTGTAGGTCCTTCCTTGAGCTGAAGTTTTTGGATCCTGCTGATCCAGGTCGACCCAGACGGGACGACGTCTTGGACATCTTCCCCACTGGGTTGAGAGCACTGGATAGGTACTCGAGGGTTTGTTCTTTCTTCCTGTCTCCTGCTATTTTCTCCTGTCTTTGCTCATGTCTTCTAAAAGAAAAAGTTAGATCAGTCAGTCTCTTGAATCCAGTGGTGGTTCTCCTCTCTCTGTCTCAATTTCTTCGTCTCCCCTGTTGCCTGCACTTGCCTCACATTGTAGGGTGGTGTTCTCCAGCACCAAATGTGAAATGTGTGAAATGTGTGGCTGTTTGTTTTCTTGCTGCTACTGTCTTCCACTGCCGGCTCCCTCTGAGAGCTTGAACTCCTCTGGGAGAGATCTGTCTCACCCTACACGTTGTCTCCTTCTTTTTCTCCGTCCTCTCTTTCCCGCTTTTAATCTTTAATCCCCCTCCCGCGCTGTGTTCTCTCTCCAGAGCTCTTCAGACTGTTGACAGTATATGTGACACTATAAATCCGTCTCTAGATTCACAATGTTGTACAAGCCATTATTTCCGGCTTCATGACCCTTCATCAAACAATCTAGCACTGAGTGTTTCACTATTCTGCAGTCTATGTTTCCAGTAGGTTACTGTCTCCCCGACAGGCTTTGCAGAGGATGCTGTTGGTCCATAAATGCAGTGTTTTGCCTGTTTAGACAATGTTTTATGGATTAAATTGCTTTCTGGTTGTAACAGAATTGCAATAACGCTAGAGCAAGTGCATGCGTCAAACATTGTGCTTGCTGATCACAATGTGGGTCAGCAGTACTGTGTGGCTTGGAAAACTGGTTACCGCAAAATGAGATAACTGTCCTAAAGGTTTATTTGTGATCCGTAAAAGAATATGAGAATCTAAACTTTGTGTAGCGTTATTAAAAAATAGAACACAGTTGTAGTCTTGTTGAACTGACAGACTGCATCATTTTTAGTTTGACAGACATTACCTGATCTTTAATTAATAATTTGTGCAGTTATTTGATGTCTTTCACAACAAGTACTTTGGCTTATTCGGGACCTTCATTTAACTTGATGTAGGTTTTGTAGTTGGTTCTCCTAGTATGTTGAATTTTCCCCTTCTTCCTTAAGCTATGTGCTTTCTTGGCTATATTGATGTTGTGCTTGTTTGTTAGACCTTTGTTCCTTTCAACTGACTTCTCTGCTTAAGCAGTGCTGTTTTGCATTTCCTGTTTGTGAACTTCATAATAATGGCTGGTGTAGTGTTGTAATTTCTAACATACAGTAGAATGGAATGCATACATCAATGTTTACATCCACTTCGACCTCTGATTAGGGGTGTCAAGGGACACCCAACTTTAGAGACGAGATGATAACAATAATAACTAGAGGACCTACAATTTCTGGAGAAACTGTGGTGTGAATGCGTGAGATTAATAGAGAGATGAAAAAGAGGAAAAACAGAAATGAGCAGGAAGCGTGAGCTGAATGAAGGGATGAATGGGGAAAAAGGGAAAAACAAAAATGAGCAGGAAAGACGCAAGTGTCCAAGAAGAGGCGAAGCCGCGCTGCTACGATGGCAGACAAAACAAGAAATGAGGAGAAAAGGTGCAAACGTCGAAGCACAAGAGGCAAAGCCGTGGCCAAATTCAAAATGGATGTATGAATGATACCGTGTTAATGTGTGAGCTGAATGAGGAGAATAAGGGGAAGAAAAACTGAAATTAGCAGTAAGCGTGAGCTAAATGAAGGGATGGGGGGGGGGGAATGAACAGAAAAGGAGCAACGTGTCGAAGCAGAAGAGGTGAAGAACCGTGTGTTAATACTTACAAAAATGTCAAAAGAGTGATACTATGCCCATATTTTCATGCTAGCACTAACATGCTAACACCTGACATGATAGCATGTCTCTATAAGTTTTTGCTCACAAAAACAGCTAAAATGCTACTATGCTAATGCTAACATTAGCATGCAAAACCTAGCACCAAGCACAAATGGTGCAGGTTCTCGCCTTTAACAGTAAAAAAGAAAAGGAAAAACGAATCAAACTAACGAGCTGGCTCTTGTCATTCATTTCCAAGAGCCGGCTCAGAGTATATTTGTACGCAATCAACCCATCACTACAGTTTAGGAGTGGCAGAGCCGATTTGTTCACGATCGAACCATCACTACGTGCAGCTTAGGAGTGAGAGACAGCTTGGGAGGGGCACCCTGAGGCAATCGTCAAAGACCAAAGATTTTTGCAGAAAAAAAAATTCTCCAATGATTTGACCATTCTCTCTTGGAGGTGGTCCAAATTGGTTGAGAAATGTGAGGATTATGAAACTTTGAAATATTCCCCATTAATTTTCAATGGGAATTTTTTTCAGAAAATGGGGAATTGTGGAAATGCTGGAACTTTTTTGAAAACACAAAAGCGGCTTACAGAGTGGGAAAATCTGAAAACGCCGGCTTATCATTACCGTGTAAACAAGCAATACAAGATTGATGACGTCACCGACCCACCGCCGCCTCGTCTCCGTCACATGACCAGAAGTGAGCTTTGACGACAAGCCAACATAATATCTGAATATTTAGACGGACATGACTCACCTCAGTCGACATTCTCCTGATATTTTTTTGTGTTATTTTTCATAATGACTCGCAGAAGTAATTCTACTTCTCGTAAGTCTTCATGTGCCTCGATAACGGACTTATGCGCATGCGTTCTTTCTTCTTCTATGGTTTGGAGTGTCATGTGGTTCTGTCTGTGTAATTTATGACCAAAGTTTGGTATCTGTAAGTGTTGGATGTGATGAAAATGTTGTCTTCAAACGTTGCAAATGTCATGTTCTGCATGACAGTCTGTAATTGTTTTTGGTTAATCTCTGTTTCTGCCATTATTGCACTGTTTTGTATACATAATCTTTACTCTCCTTAGAGGATGCTGCAGATCACCCTGTTTATTATTAGAAATCAAAATATTTTTTTAAATCCCCTTCGGCCTTCGGCCAAGCTCCCTTTTACTCAAACATATTATAAACAAAATGTATGAATATAACTTTATAACTTTTTTAATAAGCGGACCGTGTGAAGACGGAAACTCTCCAAACCAGACACTTACTTCCTGATTATATTGGCGCCTCACACGACAACCAATCAAAAACCTTCTTCGTTGCATTGATTGGCACGCAACAACGTAGT
Organism: Dunckerocampus dactyliophorus; assembly: GCF_027744805.1. Taxonomy (NCBI): domain Eukaryota; kingdom Metazoa; phylum Chordata; class Actinopteri; order Syngnathiformes; family Syngnathidae; genus Dunckerocampus; species Dunckerocampus dactyliophorus. Next base: position 24,396,649 of record NC_072820.1, on the reverse strand, counting down.
ACTTCCTGCAGCCGTTGGCTGTCGAAACAAGACGAACATTAACGTCCTACGTGAACGTTGTGGTATCCATTTTCTTTTGAAAATATAGTCAAGTAAACGTCCGTCTTAACAGTAAAGTACAAACGTTAAAAAACGACTTACAGTACCTCGTTGACAGCACAGCAAAACAAGTCACGTTGGTCTTTCTGCGCTAACACTGTCAGCCTTCCTTCACACCCACGTCGCTCATCCCCTCCTGGTTTATATGTGACTAAGCTATGATGACATTATAATTGTTCTTGACCACAGATGGTCTATTGTTCTCAGCCGTTATGCTCTGAACACCCTCCCTTCCTCCCCCCAATTAAATATGTAAAATTGGCATGCAGAGGGAAGCCATTCAGATTGTTTGTGTACATATGATGTTGTCAATTTCCTAAACTTAGTGCATCTTAATCAGTTTTCAGGGTTTAAATTCTCAGATTTTCCTCGCACAAGCGGTATAGAATATGGATGGATTTTCCTCGCTGGTATGTTGCAACTATCTCATGAAAACGAAGCTACACTTTTCAGCCACCAGATGGTGGTAGAACAGCACAGAATGCAAGTGCAACTTTTTTAACCCCATAGAAACCAACCAGCCAAATGATGGTGGCTATAGCACATGTACAGTAGAAGACATTAATGATGTTTTTGTAAAATACTACTAATTGATGTAAAACATGTGTGATGGTACATACTGTGTATGTTACATTCTTCAACCTAAATGTCTTCTTAAAACCTTTTCGTGTAGTATAAATGTACTTAAAATTAAACAAAGAACATATATCCATTGGAAATCATTGAAACATTGACAGTAATGAAACGCTGCAACACAGGTCCATGAAATAATTAATTAAACTGTGAATAATTAACTAATAATTAAACCAGCGGTTCCACTGTAATATGAACGAGATAAACAGGATCATCTTTATTGACCCTTATGTTCGTATTAAAGCAGAATCTAATACACTATAAAAAAAATACACTGGCCTCAGAAAATCAACTACACTTTGCATTCAATATCTTTACGTAATGATAGCATCTACTAACATCATGTTCAACCAACAAACTAAATTCAGTCCAAGGGAATTTGTTTGCACTTAACATTTTAATATTTCCCTAAAAAGTTTGAATGTTTATTGTATACGCTAAACAATTAACTTCTACACACTGCTGATTCTTTGAATGCACATTACAGTCGTCCCTCGCCACTTGCGGTTTGAATTTCATGGATTCACTCTATTGTGGTTTTTCAAACATTAATTACTTAATAAATCATACTGTTTCATGGTTGGTTGTTTATGGCCTATTATTAGTAAAAAAAAAAATGCATATTTAAGTTAATGTTACATATTTTTTGCTTAAATTAACAATTTTCAAGCATAAAAATGGCAAAATGAAATAAAATACAAATATAACGCATTCAAAGACGTTGATGTAGTATTCTACACTGATCACGAGGCATCATTCATGTTGCTGTAATGTTGGGTGAGGCACAAAAGTACCAGACTTGGTCGCCAGAACAATAGGCTTTTATTTGCAGGTTTGAATGATCTCACAACAGGCTTTGGAAAAGTTAACGCTAGGTGTAGCGTTCATTTCTATTTTGCTATGTTAAATCAATGCGCCCAGACAGGCAGTTCCGGTAATGCTTAAAATGACCAAAGTTCGGCAGCATTGATATAAAATCGTAAAACGTTGTTGGAGGTTTTTGGAAGTGTCTGAACAGCAGGCTTTGTAGGCGGAATAGGTGTGTCCCATTACGTGCATTAATTAGCAGCCTCTTTTTATATCTTTAGAACACACAGAAAAGAGAAAGATGTGTGTTCATGTCTCACATAAGGATTGTGAATCATTTTTTTTTAACTCATGGCAAGATAAAACTCAACTTTAAGCCCTGGGTGTCACTTCCTGACCACCACTCACTCTGCAACCCTAGGGAACAAACTTATAGCAACACACACAAACACAAGTCTTATTTATGTCTTAAATGGCTTATTTTCTCTTATTATGTTGACTATATTGGCTAAAAGGAGTGTAAAGGTGACTATAGGAGTGCGATTTCATGTCTAGAGGGCTCTAATAATGTTAAAAAAACGTATTGAGAAGATTGTAAACAGATTCTCTGTGCGCTAACTAGGAAAATATTACATTTCGAAATAAGGAATTTTACTTTGCGGAAATGAACTTATCACGCTTGGGTCTGGACCCAATTAACTGTGATAAATGAGGGTTTACTTTATTTAATATTATATCAAGTTTTAATCCCACGTAATGTAATGCTAAAAAGATAATTACCAATCACAGATTAGTAATACTCAATACTCAACTCAAAGGACCCAAGTATCCTCAGTACACTATGGTAACACACTCACTCCTGGTGCCGTCACCCAATAGCAATAAAATAGCAGTCAATTAACAGCATATGTGATAAATTATACCCTGACCCTCAACCCTGACTGCAAAAAAAAAACAATTACACATCTAGTGTTGCATTCTACACTGGTCACTTGATGTCAGTAATGTTACATGAGATGTTGATGAGACAATATCCACCACAGGAAGTAAAAGAGGAACAACAAGAAGGAGCTCTCCCAATGCTAATGTATCTCAGTCTATATTATTTCTACCATATTGGGCAATAGGAGTGTAAAGGTGACTATAGGGGTGTTACTGCATTTCATGTCTAGAAGTCTCTAATGTTAAAAGCTGCATTTAGAAGGTCATAAACAGGTTTCCTGTGGTCTAACTACCTCCATTTATAAATAAGGAATCCTACTTCACGGAACTTCATTTATCACGGCCAGGTCTGGAACCGATTAATCATGATAAACGAGCGATTACTGTATTTGAAGGTTTGTCTTGAAGCAATGTATTGAATTCAGTGTTGAAAATTGATGCTGTGAGCAGAATTGTTGCAACTTGTCGAGCCAACGGATAATAGACAAATCTGCAAAACACTTGACGAGGTCTTTCATCATTTTGGGTCAAGTACTGATCTCTGTAAATGTAGTATTAATTTATCTGGGCTTAAAGGTCTTAATCATACCTAACAGGAAGACATTTTCAAATCTTCTAATTGGTTGATAGGACCTTTTAGTCAAGTTTTTGGATTAGTCAAATCAGACTAATTACACTCAAACCTTCCAAACATATTGACACAAATGGATTTATGAGGATTTGTGTTGCAGAATGATCTTCTTAAATCATCGCTTTTACATCTGTGAGCCATTTGATGCCCACAGCTCTTTGCTTAATCAGACAGCCGATTGTTTTCACCCAGGAAAATTATTTGGAAAATAGCTGTTAATCTCATTCCCTGGCCGAGTCTGTTTTGGTCAGACATAATCTGCCAGAGTCTGATTGAGCTGCATAATCCATGAATGAGGGGTAGTCCCCCCCCACCCAACCCCGCCCTCTGCCCCTCCAGTTTGTATTTGGTGTGTCCTCTAGTAGTTGGAGATGTTGCCCCACCCCCGGCTCCTCTGGCGTAGCTTCTCTACTGTATGAGTCTGCCCTGGGGGCCAAACAATATGCCTCTATTTTTGTTTTTAATTAAACAAAGTTAAATCTCAGTGTGTCCACAGCCGGACAGATGATTTAGATCTGTGATGTGTGTTTTGTGACATGAGTAAGCTGAAGATTTAGTCTTTTCTCAGTTTTGTTTTCTCTTCCCTCCATCTTGACCCCACCCTTTTTATTCATGTCACTTGTCTTTGTTTTGCTCCTCACATGGTATGATCACCCCTGCTGTATCGTGATTTAGGGCCCAAGCACAAAGCGACTGAACACCAACCCCTAAAACTCCCTCGGTAGCACTCCCTATGAATTTAGAAATATTTGCTACTGCCAGCAGTTTCACACATCTTCCTGGAATTTGGTGACAATGTCATCCATCATGATAGCACACACAAAAAAGTCTCAAGAACCCATTTTGGTGCAAAAACTACTACGTAAAATATAAATACAAGGAATTAAGATGATTTTAAATGGTGAATGTAGTATTCTACATTAGTCACTAGAAGTCCGTAATTGTTCGGTGAGACAAGGACTTGATTGTTGCAACAATAAGCTTTTATTGCATGTTTAAATTATCTCACAACAGCCACAATAATAATGGCTTAATCACTACTGTTGTGGCCGTAACCCAGGTAAAACTCAACTATGACTCCCTGACGTCACTTCTTTCCACACGTCTGGAACACATTTACTGCAGCACACGTGAGCATAAGTTTTATTTATGTATCAAATAGTATATTTCTTCTTATATTGGGTAATACAAGTGTAAAGGTCACTATAGGGGTGTGATTTTGTGTCTAGGCAGCTCTAATAATGTTAAAAAGCATATTAGAAGGTGATAAACTTGTCTGTAAAGTGTCTATATAACTACAACAATATTCCATTCATAAATAAGGAATCCTACTTCGCAGAAATTCACTTATTGCAGTTGGGTGTGGAACCAAATAACCACGATAAAGGAGAGATTACTGTATTTATATGCAGTCACTTTAGTGTAATGTAATGGCAGCTTTAAATGGCTTTACATTCATTATACCTAATATAGTAAACATAATAAGAGTAAATAAGTCATTTAGAAGGGCCGCATGCTGACCTAGTGGTTAGTATGTTGGCCACACAGTCAGGAGATCTGAGAGATCTGGGCTCGAATGTCTGTGTGGAGTTTGCATGCTCTCCCCGTGCATAGGATTTCTCTGGGTACTCCAGCTTCCTCCTACACTCCAAAATACAGTATGCATTTTAGGTTAATTGTCAGCTGGGATAGGCTCCAGTAGGATAAGCAGCATAGAAGATGGATGGAAGCCATTTAAGACATAAATAAGAGTCCTGCTTGTGTTTACGTGTCCCTGTAACTGTGTTCGCTAGTGGACCTTTGGGACGGTCTAACAGATGTGTAAAGGACAGGAAGTGATGTCTGAGGTTCACAGTTGAGTTTTAGCTTGTCATTGGTTATGGCCCCAATAGTAGCCTGTATTATTATTATGATTATTATTGTTATTATTATGCCTCTTGTGAGATCATTTGAAATTGCACTAAATGCCTTTTCTGGCGATTACATCTGATCCTTGTCTCACCGAACACCATCACCCTGTGACCACTGTAGAATTCTACATTCACTTCTTCATTAATTCATTCACAAGGCTTCTTCTGCCTTGTATTTGTATTTTACTTCATTTAGTTAGTTAATTTAGCCATTTTTATGCTTAAAAATGCGACCCATTTTTTGTATTGTTTATGTTGGTATAGTTGTTTATATATTTGAGCTGTCACAAATATCATGTCACAAAAGCAAAAAAATTGTGTCAAAGTGAAAGTTATGGTTGGAATATATCTTTTTACAAAAAGCTGTTTTTCTCCCTTTTTTAGTCCTGAACTGATATTTTCCTGAAACTTAACTATGTTCCACTGCTGATTACTAAAGAACAGAAAAAGGTAGAAACAAACTTTTTTTGTCTGAAAACGTGAGTCTAATCTTTCTTTGGTAGGTTCCATGTTCATATAGCCATATAATACAATATTCTGTGTGCCTTGAAAGATCAGTCAAAAACGTCTAAAATGGCTGGTACAGAAGGGTTTGTCTTTTGAAAAATGGTTTAGATTGAATGAGTTAATAGATGATGGGGTGCTTTACATGAAATTTTAAGCCAAACTTCTTTTCCGCTCTATCACCAATAACCAAATAAGAAGAGAGATTTCACCGTCTCTGCCACATTGTGATGTAATGGTGTAATTGTATACATGTCAACCTACGAAGGCAAATGACTCGTGTTCAATCCCGTGCTATATTACTTTTTGTATGTTTTTGTGTTATTTTATTCGAAAAATAAATTATGTATTACTCCAAAACATGCATCTAGTTAAATTCAGGTTTGAGTCAAATAGCATAAAAATAGCTTTTAAGGGTCATTTAAGTCCTGCAGATGTAGTGACCACAGCTGCCCCTGGGGACCCAATCAGATTTTTTTTTTCTCAGAATTTCTGCCAGCACCCCTGGAATCTGGTACTCAATTCACACTAATCACCGGTCACAGAGCGAAAGTGTATAAACTCGAGCAGACTGTGAACTGTGGCAATGCCAGGATGACTGATAATACAGTATAACATGGAAGTGGCAGTGCGCGAGGCATTTTTGGAACCGCATCTTAAATGCTTTTCGTAGACTTGAAACCTTGCAATCTAACCAATGCAATCAGGTCTTGTCAGCGTCAGCGAGTGACATGTGTCTGTTTTATCCGTCGGCCTTGAACAAGCTGTAGTAATTTTACATTTGATCAAAGTTACTTAAGACTTGTCAGATCAAAACACCTAGATGTTTGGACTTGTCTGCACCCTTCGTCGCCTGGCAGCACCTCGCCTTCTTGGTGAAAAACACACGGGTGTCCAAAGTGTGGAGCAGGGGCCAGCTGTGGAACATGCCTTATTGCAGAAATAAACTAAACAGAAACCCAGCAAACGTTGAAAAATAGAGCAAAAAGGCATAATTTAAGATTTGTCTTTAAATATCCGAATAATCTTAAAATTAACGTCAAAATCTTGTCTCGCCGGACCCAGTCTTGTGCATCGTCTCGTCTCCTGAGTGTCTCTTGACACCGCTAGTAATTTTACTTTACTTTTCACTTTTGTTTTGTTTTTCTTTGATACACTGTAATCAGAAGAGTCTACTTCATGCTTGGAAAACATCATGAAGGAAAAAATTTAACTAAAAAGAACAAAAGCGACATCGCCCTTCCTCAGTGTAGCAACATGTGACTGCATACAGTATTCCTCACGTTCTTAAGTAGCTCTCTTTCTCTTTTTGTACAGTATTAATAATTTATGGGAGTGCGTACAGAACCACAAAATGTCGGATGTTGTTTCAATATAGAAAAAGTACAAATCACATTTAAGTAAAGAACCAAAAACGATAATGCGATTTTCTGCCTCTTCAGGAAGGATTCCAAATTCCTTTCAATACATCACACAAAAGCCTCCGTAACAAGCGCTTTCATTCACGTTAGCAAACGGACACAGTCCAATGCAAAGATTGGGAAGGGAAAGGAAGGAAAAATCATTCCAGTCAAGTGCCAGCAGTCATGCTTCATTAGGTTGGGAGTGTGAATGCTTCGAACTGTCAGAAGCCTGACTGGGCTTCTTCTACTCTTCTGACAAAAGCAATAACACACAAAGATTCATGTGAATCTGGGCTTCAGTGTGTGTCCATTGATGTGTGTGTTCAGTAAAATCAACAGAAAAAATATATAAACAATACAGTATACAGTGGAACTTGTTTATTGCGGTTAATCGGTTCCAGATAAGTGAATTTCAGTGAAATAGGATTCCTTATTCATAAATGGAATATATTTGTAGTTTGAGCATAAACAACCTGTTTACGACCTTCTAAATATGGGTTTTAACATTATTAGAGCCCTCTAGACATGAACTAACACCCCTATAGTCGCCTTTACATTCCTATCACCTCTTGTTATTATAAGACATAATAACACTAAATAAGACATTTAAGACATAAAGACTCATTCTCATGTGTGCTGCTGTAAATGTGTTCCAGTGTTAGAGGAGCTGAGTGAGAGCTGGGCAGGAAGTGGCGTCAGGGTTTCAGAGTTGAGTTTTATCTTGGTGTGGGTTACAGCCACAACCGTAGTCTGTGTTATGGATTACTGTTCCTGTTGTGAGATCATTCAAATCTGAAATAAAAGACTGTTGTTACTTATTTATAAATGTAATATTTTAGCACGTAAAAACTGTTTGCAAGCTTCTAAATACGGTTTTTAACATTATTAGAGCCCTCTAGTCAAGTCAAGTCAAACTTCATTTATATAGCACATTTTAAAACAATTTAATTTAATTTTAAAGGCGTGACTTTACCAGCTCCAAGATGTGATATGCCGATGTTGCCCGAGTGACAGGAAGCTGTGCTGCTCTGGCAGTACCGGAGATTAAATTTTGTAAAATATAAAAATAAATATAGGAAAAATGCATTTTTAAAACGGGAGGGCATCTGGAAAGAAGGGCAAAATATGGGAGTTTACTGAGGAAAATGAGACGGTTGACAGGTATGCCTGATTCTACTCGCTAACCACTGGCGAGCCGTGCTAACTATCATTCATCAACAATGAGGAATCCAACAATAGTAATAAAAATTATAAAAAATTGTGTGATTTCTTTCAAACATAACGTGTGTGTGTTAAAAAGGAACCTGAGGTAGAAAGAGTATAACCAATATTTTTGGGAAAATTTGCCCTCCAAAGTCGCAAGAACTTGGTAATTTCAAATGTCGTTGTACATGACGTCCCAATTTTAATCCCCTCCAGAGAATCGCTAAGCAAGAATGTCGTGATTCACGTTTTTTCCAGAATAGTTAAAGTAATAAATTAATGGGTTGCAACAATGTGCCCTAGAGGCAGTCCGCCTCACTATCGGTTTTCATACTGGGGGAAAACATTTCAATATTGCCATTGTTCAGTTACCACAAGTAACTACTCAGATGTTGGACTTAAAGTGATATTATAAAGGTTTAGGGCAGGTCCGATACAGGTCAGATAATTCATTATTGGATTGAAAACATCCCCTTTGGACTGGCAAAGCATTTAGGCATTTGAACTTGTTACATTCTGCATTTAACATCAGGTTTATGTATTGCATGAATAAATAAATTAAAAAAATACAAATCCCATTATAAGACTCCTTTAAAGTGGTCTCGGTCCCATCCTTTCAGTTGGATCACCATAGACTTTTTTTGAGCTCAGTGTTGGGATGAATGGGGACCACAGTGTCTGGAACTGGCTGCCGCAAGCCTGCCAATCAATTTGTTTAACTCCCCAGGCGAGGGCAGCGATTGGTGGACCCCTCGCACTCTCCCTTCTTGACAACAAAGCAGTCCATATGCCCTCCCAGCAGGGACCGGACTTGATATGGGGGCCCGTGTATTTAGAGTCCCAGTTATAGGAATTTGGATCTAATGGGATGAAAGGACTAGCGTCAGTGAATTGGAGTGCAGAGCAAATCAAGTGGAATGCACATTCAGGGTGTCACTCATCATCCGAGCTTGCCTCCAGTCCCCACTCCTCCATTGGCAACAACAACTAAAGACTTTGAAATCGCATGACGGTTAATAACATCTCAGAGTAATAACATGAATCAATAAGGCTAATGAGCCTAATGTCTTGGTCATGACCAAGCAGGCCAGGATTGACATTGCCTATTTGTATCATAAATACAGACTACATTGTAGCATTTTAAAACATCCAGAATGTTACAGCTTCCTCAACTTAGCATATTAATGGTGGTTAAAGTTTGTGACGACTATTTACAAGAACCTTAAAAGATACCATAAATGTACAATAATATTACCATATACAGTGCCTATACAATACATACACAGTATTAAGGTAGTGTTTCCGTAGCCTAGAGTGACCATATTTTGATGAGCCAAAACCAGGTCACTAGCCCAGCAATGTCATAGTCAAATGATACTGGATGTTTACTCAAAGATACCTTATTTTAATCATTATTTTATCATCAACATTAGTCCCACAGCTCAGTCATTTGGTCTTTTAACTTTCATGCCCAAAGGACAGCCAAGTAACTGGATTAGTTTTTAAATTATTATTCTGAACTAATATCCTAACTCAGGTGTAAACAGCCCATCTTGTCACTATTGTTCTGTAAATGAGGCAATTACTCTTTACTCTCTGCTCAATTACTGAAAGGGGAACTTATGGTGCTTTGCCTTTACCAGAATAAATCAGTGTGTTCTAACGTAACAAGAGAGAAGTAGAGGTTTAAAACTACTGTACAATATTTTATCACACCACTGTGTGTTCAACAGGCTTCAATTAGTAATGACATTTCCAAAAAATAATTTTGACCAAATATCATATACTTTATACCAAACATGTCATATAGGTATGAAACATGTCAACAGAGGCATTTAAAGATATGAAGCGGTCGACACAATTTGTTATTCATTTCTTGCTGAGGTTTATTGCTGATGCACAAGAGTCACAAGACTTCTTTACTTAGAAATTACTGCAAAGAAATATACACACAGCACAGTGCAGCATGTGGATAAAGAGATAAGAGAATAAAAATCCCTGATGCATTTAGGCTACCAAAATCTCACATGTGCCGAGATGGTGGCATGTCCTTGTTTGTGTTTTTGACCGGCGTTTCAGTGCTTCAACCCTCTAAGTTGTCTGAACGTACTTGGCACTGCCAAACCATCTTCTTTCTGCATTTGCCACATGTGTAGTTGTAGCAATCAACATAGCGTACAGTGGCGTGATCGTTCTTGCACCGACAGTTCACTTGGCACACTGCCAGGTGTCAGGTGTGGGAGGAGGTTATTGCTCAAAAAGTTTTTCCTTATTCGCCTTCTTGGCTCCCACATGTGACTGAGCAAGCTCGCTTGCAAGCTCCACCAGGAAGTCCACCCGCCTCTTGTTCACCCCACTGCATGCCTGATAAAGCACATTTGTATTAAGCACTGCGATGTCAACGATGTTGTAAAACACAGCGACTGGCCATCGCCGTGTTCCTGTGCGCACAGTGTACTGTCTCAGCATCTGGTCCATCACATCCAAACCGCACTTTTTGCTATTGTAGTCGGTGACTGTGTTTGGTTTTTCTGCAGGTCTCAACCATGCTTTGCATGCTGCTGAGGATGTAGGTCTTCCTCCATTTGGGAGGATAAACCGTCAGTTTGGCACCAGAGGTTGAAAATACCTGATGAATAAGATAAAACATTATTATGGTAGTAATTTTACACACACCATGACACTTGAGCCCTTGATGCAAAACAAGAAAAAAAACATTCTAGCACTACATGAAACAAAATATCTGCAACGTACCTGAGTGCTGACTTCACTGTGGTCCAAAGTCTTTTTGGCTGATTTTTTTAAGCTCCTGGCGAATCTTATTGATTGTGCCAAGGAGGGTGGTCTTCTGGCTGAGCAGTTGTTGCGCAAGTGACAATGATATGAAGAAGTTGTCTCTGGCAATGGTTCTTCCTTTGCCCATCAATGGGTCCATGAGCTTCATCACCATATTTTCACATAGTCTCTCTCCTGTGGGATGAGTGGGTATTTGCCAAGATATGGGATGACATTGCACGCATACAAAGTACTTGGATTTCAAGTCACATTCCACCCGAACTTGATGCCAAACTTGTCAGGTTTCCTTGCAATGTACTGCAGGAAACAGGAGCGAGTCTTCATTGGAAAAAGTTGCTCTTCAATGGTGAGTGCAAGATGTGATGCAGTTGGCAACGAAAGACCCCTAAACATCATAGACTGCATCAAGCCTGTCAGTCGCAACTCATTCACTGCGCGTGTACTTGTCATCAAAGCCTAGGCGTCGCATGATGTTCTGGAAGACATAATGGCTTTTACATTTTCCATCTATCTTAGTGCCAGAATTTTCTGTGTTTGTCAGCAATAAAGGTCAAAAATGGATGACACTCTTATGCATGCACGCACACCCTTCCACCACAACACACCCAGTAGGCCTGCTTTTACATTTTCCATCTATCTTTATATGTATTTTGGATTTATTTATTTTCTTATTTTGGTGTTTTGACCACGATTTTCTGTGTTTGTCAGCATCCATTCATCCATCCAACCATCTTCAATGCCGCTTATCCTCACTAAGGTCCCGGGGGATATGCTGCTTCCAGGCTCTTTCACACATAACCCTTTTTTCCTGAGGGTCTGACTCTAACCGAAACGATCTATGGTCATCTTAACAAAAATGATTCCAAAAAAAAGAACAACACAGGAACACAGGAGAAAGAGTGTCACCAATATTTTCAGGAAAATTTGCCCTCCAAAGTTGAAAGGACTTGGTAATTTCAAACGTCCCAATTTTAAAAGGCTTCAACTCAGCAAGCAACAGAGGACTCCATGCTTATGCACATATCTTTTGCTTTTTTCTTTTTTTTTGGCAACACTAATTGAAAGCCTCTCAGGGATTACATCACATACAGCAGTGGGCCCTAATGCTCGTCAGTAGCACAATGAAAAACAATGAAAACAGGAGGACATTTTCATCACTTTCTAAAAAAAAAAACAGGACGACCAGGGCGTGAAAACAGGATATGTCCTGAGAAAACAGAGCGTTTGGGCACCTGACACCAGGCGTCCTCAATTGCATTTGTCCAAGGGCCAGAATTTGTGTTGACAGACACTGTGAGGACCAGATGGTATCCTTAAAACAATTTAAAAAATAATAATTTCTATGGTTAAACATCCAATTTTCAGAGTTTTTAAGGTAGATAGCGCCATATTTGCTTAAATGAGAGCCGTCTTCTTTCACTGCTGCTTCATTGTGACGCATATGCCTTGCTGTTGCCCCCTGCAGAGCGGAGGGAGTACTGCATGAATGAGCACTTCACTAGGTAGATGGATAGATACTTTATTGCTCACCAAGAGAAATTCACATTTCCAGCAGCTCTGCAAAAAAAGTCATAATGAACTTAATCACTTCATCACAAAATAAAACAACCAAGGCAAAATACAAGAGACAAGAAAAAAAAATAATAATAAATAAACAAATGAATATGGAACAGGGGCCGCATGGTGGCCGAGTGGTTAGCATGTTGGCCACACAGTCAGGAGATCGGGAAAATCTGGGTTCGACTCTCCGTTGGATATCTCTGTGTGGAGTTTACATGTTCTCCCCGTACGTGCGTGGGTTTTCTCCGGGTACTCTGGTTTCCTCCTACATTCCAAAAACATGCATGTTAGGTTAATTGGTGACTCTAAATTGTCCATAGGTATGAATGTGAGTGTGAATGGTTGTTTGTCTATATGGACAAACAATTGCAATTGGCTAGCGACCAGTCCAGGGTGTACCCCACCTCTCACGCAAAGTCAGCTGGTATAGGCACTAGTATACCCCCGCGACAATAATACTACATAATAATAATAATAATAATACATAATACTTTAATAAGTCCACTCCTGTGTGAGGTTTGATCGCTCACCCCATGGTTGTGTTGAAAAGCCGCATGGTGTGGGGGAGTAATCTGCTCAGTCTTTCAGTGGAGCAGAGCAGTGATAGTAATCTGCCACTGAAACTACTCTACTCTGGGAGATGATGCTGTGCATTGGATGATGCTGGTTGTCCATGATGGAAAGGAGCCTCCTCAGTGTTATCTATGCTCTGCCACAGATGTCAGGCTGTCCAGCTCAGTGCCAATGACAGAGCCTGCCTTCCTCCCCAGTTTGTCGAGGCGTGTTGCCTCCTTTTCTTGAGGCTGCTCCCCCAGAACACTACTGCATAAAGAAGGGCACTAGCTACCACAGTCTGGTAGAAGATCTGTAGCAGCTTCTCGCATACGTTGAAGGACGCCAGCCTTCTGGTACTGTAACATACAAAGAATAGAAAAAATACACAGAATAAGGAATAAATAATAATAGTAACAAAATAATAAATAATAATAATAAAGATAGATAAAAAAATACAAATACATTGTCAAACAGTTAGCTTGTTAAAGAAATTGAAGAAAGAAGGAGAGGGTTGTGGAGCTGAATCTAATTGATTAATTACAACAGTCACATTTATTGCAAATGTTGATCTGGGTTTGGAGGGGTGGGGACGAGCTATGCGTTAAAAATATTCCTTCTCGTAAAGAGAATATCAAGCTTAAATGCGACATTGTGCATGGAAACGTGGTCAGTATTGCTATCTATTTTTTCCTTTTAGCTAAATGCTACGCTTAACCTGAATGACTTTTTCATATGAAGTTGTTAACTGTCTTTGTCGAAGATGGTACAAGGCATAAAAGCCGTACACTCACCGCTTTCTGTAGCGAATGACAACACTTGTGTTTGCCCATTGTCACACAAACAGTGCCCTGAGCGAAGATTAACAATATACAGGTGGATTAACAGCTTTCAAGTGCTTCTTTATCGAATGTTTGACTACTGTTCAGTGTGCTTATGTAACTTGGCTGGCGTCCTCAAGGCTAAAGCCAGCAAGTGATTGATGAATCATTCACAGGCAGGTTAGTCATAGCCTGTGTGCAAACTCATCTAAAATTAAATCAGGTGAAATATAAAAAATAAAAAAAAAAGAAACACTGGTCTGTGTTGGGAGGTTTTATGCCTTTAGTGAATCCCTAGTATTGAAGTACAGTATTCAAAATCATTCACATCTCATTAAGATGTACTGTAGTACTGGACACATCCTCACTTTCTTGTCCGCTTTGATGATCATCTCTGATTGTCTGTCATTGGTTTGGTTCCACTTCATGTGAGCAGTATCCTGTCTCTAGAGGGTGCCCATCTGACACACATACAGTATGTGATGAGCAAATGATCGCACATAAATATGCCCTTTTTGTAGTACAGTTACTGAATGAAGTGAGCTTTTGTAGTTATTTCCCCATATCGCCACAAAATAACTCGGATATGGTAGCACCAGAGAACAGTAGCGGAGTGATTTTTGGTGTACAGTAATCCCTTGTTTATCGCGATTAATTGGTTCCAGACCCGACCGCGATGATTGAATTTCAGCAAAGTAGGATTCCTTATTTATAAATGGAATATTTTCATAGTTACTGCATAGAAAACCTGTTTACAGCTTTTTACATAAGTTTCTTAACATTAATGGAGCCCTCTAGACATGAAAAAAACACCCTTTACACTCTTATTACACAGTATGGTAGACATACATAATAAGAGAAAATAAGTCATATAAGACACAAATAAGACTCGTGTTTGTGTGTGCTGCTGTATACTGTATGTGTTCAGGTGCTAGACGAACTGGTTGGGAGGGCGGTGGGGTATGTTTGATTTAGACCTGACGTGACATCGGGGTTTCGGAGTTCAGTTTTAGCTTGGCGAGTGTTGCGAGGGTTACGAGGGTCACTGTTGGGGATTATTGTGCCTGTTGTGAGATCATTCAAACCTAAACTAAAAGCCTGTTGTTCCGGTGATGAAGTCTGGTGCTTTTGAGCCTCAGCGAACATTACAGTAACATTACTGACACCTAGTGTAGATTAGTACATATCATCTTTGAATGCGGCCGCACGGTGGTCTAGTGGTTAGCACGTTGGCCAACACAGTAACAGCCTGGAGATCGGGAAGACCTGGGTTCGATTCTCCCTTGGGCATTTCTGTGTGGAGTTTGCATGTTCTCCCCGTGTGCGCGTGGGTTTTCTCCGGGTACTCCGGCTTCCTCCCACATTCCAAAAACATGCAGGTGAGGTTAACTGGTGACTCTAAATTGTCCATAGGTATGAATGTGAGTGTGAATGGTTGATTGTCTATATGTGCCCTGCGATTGGCTGGCAACCAGTCCAGGGTGTACCCCGCCTTTCGCCCGAAGTCAGCTGGGATAGGCCAGCATGCCCCCGCGACCCTAATGAGGAAGAAGCGGTATAGAAAATGGATGGATGGATCTTTGAATGCATCTTCTGAAAGCCTTACTTTCTTTTTTACGTCATTTAACATTTTTATGGTTGAAAATGCATGGATTTAGGCCAACAATATGTGACATTTGCTTAAATATGCATATTTTTATTTACTAATAATACTATTTACTATTTACTAATAGGCCGTATTCAACCACAAAGCATCTTGATTTATTAATTATTTTTGAAAAACTGATAATGTGAAGCTGCGAAATTCATATTGCAAAGTGGAGAGGGATAATTGTATTTATTTAATGTTTATTTAACAATAACATATTAACAAAACAGTTTTAAACACTTCACATACTGTTTAGTTGCCTTATTAACCTACAGTATTCACTGTCTAACTGCCTAATTAGAGCAATGCACTTTTACCAGTGGACTTTA
Source organism: Dunckerocampus dactyliophorus (assembly GCF_027744805.1). Taxonomy (NCBI): domain Eukaryota; kingdom Metazoa; phylum Chordata; class Actinopteri; order Syngnathiformes; family Syngnathidae; genus Dunckerocampus; species Dunckerocampus dactyliophorus. Next base: position 24,380,811 of record NC_072820.1, on the reverse strand, counting down.
AAGGAATTGATGTTTAAAATTTCAGACAATCTAACCCCACCAAGAACCAACAACAACAAAAAAAAAACCTGGTGGAATTTTGACACATGTCGGTATTTGGTTAGCTAGGAACTTGTTATCTGGTAAAAGCAGTAAATTGCAGAACCAACTTCACCTATTTACCATGTGTTGGAGCGATCAATACTTGCAAGCACGTCAATTATTAACTGGCCTTGTGCTGCTATGAAAATGCTGATAAAAAGCCAATAAAGTCATTTGGTGTGTCACTTCTTCATTTGCCTGTTGGTTTACTGTAACGCAGTGGCCAATCTATTGGCGTGGATTGTAATGGATGACTGCATGTTCAAATATGAGATGACATGAGTCAACTTTCACTGCTCTGTCATCATCATTGTTTTAAGATACTTCCATATGCGCTCAAGCCGTTTTTTTCCCAGAGCAAGCATTACCTTTTATTCGTATTCCTGATGACAGAAACCCGTTGCTTGTGAGGTGTTGGGATGGGTGCGTTATTAGGAGTACCTCAGTACCGAGAGCTATACATTGCAATCAGTGACTTAATTACGTGTGCTAAAACCTCTGCTTCCCAGATGTGTACAATATGTCAAATGTACCACTAGAGGGAAAAATACACTAAATTTGTAAGCATATACATACAGTATACTACATCAGGGGTGCGGCATGGGAGCCATTTGCAGCTCGCAGCTGTTTTTTATTGGCCTGTGGCACGTTTTGAAAATATTATTTAAATATAAAATATAAAAAAAAAGGAAAAATCATCAATCATTTTACAAGAATAAAGTCAAAACATTAAGAGAATAAAGTTGTAATCTAACAAGGAATATTATGATGGAGTATTATAAAATGTCATTTAAGTAGCATAAAATTGAAATACCGTATTAAAGAAAACATTTTATTTTTTCAAATTCGTTATATTATGAGTAACAAACAAAACACAATAAAGTTGTAATTTTTGGACAATTACGTTTGGGAAAAAAATTATAATATTTTGGGAATGAAGTCATAATATTCAGATTTTTTAAATTAAGATTATTTAAGAAGAAATATGGAATATTGTCAAACAAAATCAGGAAGGGGGGGGGGGCAACACCACTGCATATAGAGAGAACACACATAAATCTAACTAAATGGATTTTTTATAAGATACATGGAGGAAGCCAAGAGGGAAAGTCAGAGCCCCTCTTGGGCATTATATGGATGTTCCTTGACCCCATTTGAAAGATGCTTTTGGAACACTGCTTCAGAGGCACCTTTTGGAAAATCAAGACAAAGCTTAGCATTTGAAGAGTCTATTAGGGGACAAAATAGAGCTACTATCCATAGAGATAGCGCACTGCTCGCCGTGTGAAAGGAAATAGTATTGGGGCGATACAACACTAATAGTTCGTTTATATGCCCAACGAGGTAGGCAGTGAACAGAATAAAAGACAGAGTGGCTGGAGATCAATAATTTGTCCCTGCTGCTTTGTACAAATTATTGGACGGAAAACCCGTCGAATGTTATGACATTGAATGTTAGTTACGAATTAGAGTTTGTTTGTAGAAATCTGTTGCCTTTGGTGATTACAGATGGCTGCATTGAATCTGAATATGAATACACAATACAAGAATAGAATAGAATACGAGACTGATGCTAGATACTAGATGTCTCCAGCAAATTTCCTGACAATCTGTAAAACTGGAGGCAGGGGCTACTGTGTGAGTTTTGAGGATTGGTGTTGGATATATAAAGGATATATATTTTTCCTTTTTTGTTTTGGTGAGTTTTCATCTGTGTTATGGCCAGAAATGCGAGGAAAGTGGGATAGTAAGAATAATAATATAATCAATTAGTGGTGTAACGATTCATTCACTGCATCGATGCATTGATTCATATTCCTATGATCCAACTACATCGATCTCTGTACAGCAAGTTTCCATTCTGGACGGCAAACATTGTTTAGGCGTTATATGCATGTGTAGTTTTTATAAAGATAAACACTCGATAAAGACGTTACTCGATTCAGTCTGTGTCTGTGACGTCTTCGTCTTCTGGGTATGTGGTGGTCATGGGAGTTGTAGTGGACCTGTGAAATACAGTTGATTCGCTTTTCTTCTTTTGGTCAGGTCAGTTCATTCAGTATTCATACTCATCTGTCCTTATTTGAAACTCCTTTTAAGTGACATTTATGGGGAAAATATGCAAAGTAAGGACATTTTGTATGCCCATTGACTGTAGTTTATGCTCCAGTAGCAGTGACACTTAGTGACTTCATCACCCAGCACTGTGTGTCCAGGTACTCTATAAACATACGCTTAAGCAATAAATGGCGCACACTTCCTTGGAGAGAGGAATATTCAGTCACATTTTGAAAGGTGTATTAAAAACTTTTTCAACGTTACACTTATAGATACAATTTTTTATCTGCGATTATTTCAGATTAACTTTAACTATTAACATGTGATTAAGCGGGGCCGCATGGTGGTCTAGTGGTTAGCATGTTGGCCACACAGTCAGGAGATCGGGAAGACCTGGGTTAGAATCTCCGTTGGGCATTTGGGAGTTTGCATGTTCTCCCCGTGCGTGCGTGGGTTTTCTCCAGGTACTCCGGTTTCCTCCCACATTCCAAAAACATGCATGTTAGGTTAATTGGCGACTCTAAATTGTCCATAGGTATGAATGTGAGTGTGAATGGTTGTTTGTCTATATGTGCCCTGTGATTGGCTGGTGACCAGTCCAGGGTGTACCCCGCCTGTCGCCCGAAGTCAGCTGGGATAGAGCATACCCCCGTGACCCTAATGAGGAGAAGCGGCATAGAAAATGGATGGATGTGATTAATCGCAATGAAAAATTTTAATAAATTCATATGTCAATTCATATTCATATTATACATATCGTTAATTATAATACATATTATATATTATTTAAACATTTATAATTATATAATAATAATAATAATAACTATAATATGATATGATATGATATGATATGATATGATATGATATGATATGATATGATATGATATGATATGATATTAAATATGATATTATTATTAAAATCTAAATGGAAAAATATTTAATTAAAAATAATGTATTGTTATTATTATTATTGTATAATAGTCATATTTTATAATAATAATAATAATTATTATTATTATTAGCTGCAATTCAACACCAGCAAGACAAAGGAGATGATCATTAACTTTCAGAGGAAAACATCTCATTTCACACCGGTGAACATCCAGGGAGCGGACATAGAGTTGGTAGACAGCTACAAATTCCTGGGTGTTCACCTTAACAACAAACTGGACTGGTCCGTCAACACCCACGCCCTCTACAAGAAGGGCCAGAGTCGCCTTCACCTGCTGAGGAGACTGAGGTCCTTTGGTGTGTGCAGGACTCTTTTACGGACCTTTTATGACTCTGTGGTGGCCTCAGCCATCTTCTATGCTGTGGGCTGCTGGAGAGGGGGAGCACGGACAGGGACAGGAGCAGGATCAATAGGCTGATCAGGAGAGCGAGCTCTGTCCTGGACGGTCCTCTGGACTCCGTGGAGGAAGTGGGGGAGAGAAGGATGTTGGCTAAGCTGACATCCATCATGAACAACACCTCTCACCCGCTACATGACACTGTGGTTTCCCTTAGCAGCTCCCTCAGCAGCAGACTGTTACCCCGACGGTGTAAGAAGGAGAGGTTCCGCAGGTCCTTCATACCGACCGCTGTCAGGCTCTACAACACCTGCACCACCTGAACCATGTTGTAGTCACTATGTATTCTTTACTTGCATATCTTGCTTGCTGCTGTAACAAGTGAATTTCCCCGCTGTGGGATAAATAAAGTACAAATACAAATATTATTATTATTATTATTATTATTACTAAAACAGAACTGAATAATGAATAAATAAAATAGATGTTATTAGCATTATTAGTAGTAGTAGTAGTAGTAGTACAATAGTAGTCGTATTATTGTGTATTGATGATGATTGATGATAATGATGATGAGGAAGATGAGGATGATTATTATTATTATCATTTGCCTTTTAGTTCATGCTATGCTAGGTCATAATAACCAGTCCCATCCTTAGGGCTAGGGTTTCAACGAGGTTGAAATCTCCTTGACGGATAGTGCTTTTCTTGAGATGTGGGATGTTCCAATGATGATGATGATGATGATGATGATAATAATAGTTATTATTATTATATAAATAAGTAATACTACTGAAATAAAAAAAATATTGTTAGTAATAGTAGTATTTATTTATTTATTATCCATTGTTACCAGTGTCACAACGTCCATCAATGTCCATCATCACCATTATTGTGCTTATTATTGTTATTATTATTGCAATTTCAAATGGACTCGTAAATAGATCTGTTAGAAGGTGAAGAGAGACAAGCAGGTGCAGTCTTTCAATAATAGTGTATGTATCTTTGCTCCCCCACAGCATTATATTGGACTTTTGTGTCCTGATGGTGGGCCTCTCAGTCCCTAAGCACGAACACACACACACACACACACTCACATGCATACATACATATATATATATATATATATATATGTATATATATGTATATACATACATATGTATACAGCCACACCCTAGTGTTACGCTAACATTACGCTTGCAACAATAGCACTTGGATTTATTCAGTAATCACTGCCCGGCTTTCCTTTTCTTGAGTTTAAAAAGGAAACTTCTTTTTTTATTTGACTGGAGTGGCTCTCTCTTAAGTGTGTTAGGAGTAAACAGCACATCCCTCAAGATGTCTTTGGCCACTAATCACCCTTGTGGGGACAATATAGCTTTACTAATAGGTGCTATATTGAAAGGTAATAAGTGCTATATTGAAAGAAGTGGTCAGTCTCTGCGGAGCCCGAGCACAAGGGTTCATGGTGGCAAAGGCCCGTAGCTGCACATGAATGGTGCTTTCTTTAATTGTACAACACAATTGGCATGCCTGAGACAAAACAGGTAGAGACACAGTATTGTTTTTGTTTTTTTAAATAGATTCTTAAGTACTGACTCTGGTGAACACAATGAAACAGGTGAGCAATATAGTGAGCATGACTAAATCATCTCCAATTAAAAAAAACAACTACATTTAATCACAAATGTCATTAATATTACGCATTAATAATACGCATTTTGTTGCGTCTTTTGGACTGGATCAAATGCCGTGCAGTCATCTTAACCTACTATCCACAAAAGTTACTCCTAAGATTTTTTACTCAACTATGTTTTATGTCATTTCAAGATATGTATTAACACTAATGGAAATGCCTAAAATAACATTATAGATGTTACAAGACTTTTACTTACACTGCCAATTCTGGGATATTTTTGGGCTAAAATGCCTACAAAAGTCGTACTAAAAGTAAATGTAAAGCTCTCCTTGAACCCTACAGCACTGTGGATCCTCGAACATTCACGATTCAGCATTTGCGGCCCCACAAATTTGTGGATATTTGGTCAAACTATTTTTTTTCCCTCCAAATATAGGTCATTATTTCCAAAAATCATCTCATTCACCCTAATTTGGTAATCATTTAGAAATATGTGATAATACAGGTAAATGTACAGCATACATGTACTCCTGTTAGAAAGCCCACAGTTTTTACATGTTTATGTCTTTATGTTTCACTGATAGTGTTTTTTCTTTGAGCATGGCTATTTCACACTTTGTTCAGCAGTTCTCAAACACACCAAAGTAGTGTGCTGAAAAGCAAACGTTTGCTTGACTTTGGAAGTCAAAGTCATTCAAAATATACCAAATATGTACATTTCTAAAAATTATTTCAACCCTTTAAATGCTAATTTGATTCAATGATGTCACTGTTTTTGCTTTGAAAAATATACACACAATTAGTTATTTTCCATATAATAAATGTTAGGGGGCTGGGTTCTATGTTAAAGATTAGGCTAACTAGACATAAGATGAGTAATAATACAATTGATTTTTGACATTTGGGCGGAGACACAAGCAGCATCAGCGACTATTTAGTGGCATGGATGCAGCAGCCTCACATTCCAGAAATATGAATGTTAGGTTATGAATGTGAGTGTGAATGGTTGTTTGTCCATACAGTGGTGTGAAAAAGTGTTTCCTTCCTTCCAGATTTCTTTTCTTTTTTGCATGTTTGTCATACTTGATCATCAAAATTTTTTAATATTAGTCAATGACAACACAACTGAACACAAAATGCAGTTTTTAAATGAAACTTTTTATTATTAAGGGAGAAAAAAGTCTATACAAATCTACATGGAACCTGTGTGAAAAACCCCAAACCTAACAGGTTGGGCCACAATAGCACCAACAACTGCAATCAAGCCTTTGTGATAACTTGCAGTGAGTCTCTTACAGCGCTGTGGAGGAATTTAGGCCCACTCATCTTTACAGAATTGTTGTAATTCAGCCACACTGGAGGGTTTTCGAGCATGAACCGCCTTTTAAGGTCATGCCACAGCATCTCAGTAGCATTCAGGTCAGGACTTTTACTAGACCACTCCAAAGTCTTCATTCAACAGTAGAAGAATGTATGAAAAGTACAATAACTTCAAGCAATATTTGAGTCAATTCACGCAATCTCAGAAACTTGGATTGATGCTGAGAAAGGCATGAATTCTATGCTGCAAGGATATGAAATAAACTACATCAACAAGGACAATAAGAGTGGAAGGAATGTTAAATAATTTCTTGGTCCAAAAACCTTAACTCAGGGGTGGCCATTACGTCAATCACGAGCTACCGGGAGATCGCCAAGGTAGTTTGAGTTGATCGTGTAAACGTCACTTTGTAGATGTCATATGACATCAGTCAGCTGACATTAAGCTCCCCTCCTGATTTGCTCTTGGTCCCCCGTGGCGTTTCAAGCTACACATGGAGATGCAATTTCATCTTTATTTGTCTGATTACGGATAAACTAACTGAGCGGTAAGATGCTTATATCTATAACAAAAGTTATCCTTTCTCTTGTAGCGGCTAGTTATGTAGAAAACAAAGTCAATTGCTGATGGCTTTGCTTTGCGTCATGAACTATACAATAGAAATGTGTGTTTTCTACATTTCCGTTATTTAAAATATTATTTAATAATCAATTGGAAAATGTGTCCATTGCTGAAACCTTTTGAATATGTTGCCTTGACTTCGGCTGCATTGTCTTTTGCATAATCATTTTCATTTCTTGTATATCGGGAATTTTTGATAGCAAAAGCTAACTGGATGTAATACATAAACTGTGTGTCTAATGAACACTGCATAGATATTTTGTCTGACATATTAGCTGTACTCAGGTTATGTACACAACTATTGTGGAATTATGTGGAATTATCTTTATTGCCATATTGAATAGAATTATGATATCGACTACTTTGATTACCTGTACACTTTGACAATGTGAATGTGAAATACTAATCATGATTATTTACAATAAAATTTCAAAGTTTACTGGTTAGATTATATATATATATATACAGTATATATATATATATATATATGTATACGTGTATATACCTGTATATGTACCTGTATATATACAGAGGTATATATACAGGTATATACAGTATATATATATATATACACAGGTATATATATACCTGTGTATGTAGCTGTATATGTATGTATATGTAACCTGTATGCATGTTCAAAATAAATGATACCATACCATTCCATTTTAGAGGGATTTACAAGGCAAGGTCAAAAATGACGAAGAACACAATATTAGCATGCATGCAAATAATGCATCAATGAAATTTTAAGATAAAAATTGCATTAAATAAGACCACAAAATCAACTATTTCACCTATAACGGCATAAGAAGGAAGATGACTAAAATACTGCTAAATTTACTTCAAAATAACCTGCAACTCACCCAGATAGGATCTGTGACTCACTTTTGGGTCCCGACCCACCAGTTGAGAACCACTGACCAAGACTTTAGTTCCCCATGAAGTGTTTTAACTGAGCCTTCGATACTATTTTTCCAATCCTATCTTCTTAATTTAAGTAAATATATGAAAAAACTCTTGAACTCTTGATATACAAAAACAACCCAGTTGGTGTGCAGTTGACACTTCTAGTATTAATATTCAAATAAATCCAGACGCCACTCAGACAAATACTAATGACAGGAATTTTTTGTCAAGCCAGGACATTGTACAGTCATGGAAAAAATGATTAGACCAGCCTTGTTTCTTCAGTTTATTGATCCATTTGACTGCCTGGTACAACTAAAGATACATTTGTTTGGACAAATATAATGATGATAACAAATATAGCTCATAAGAGTTGAATTTAAGAACTGATATCTAGCAACTTCCATGGTTTTCTTGATAATAACCAAAATCACTTAAGTTCTTACATGAATAGCTATAGCATTGTACTGCCAAATAATTAAACTCTTATGAGCTATTTTTGTTGTCATTGTTATATTTGTCCAAACAAAGGTACCTTTAGTTGTATCAGGCATTAAAATGAACAAGAAACTGAAGAAACAAGGGTGGTCTGATATTTTTTTTCCATGACTGGAGAGTACTTTTATCTAAGTATACCTGTTTAATGAGTGTATTGCTTGTGAAGAGGAGAGGCAAGCAGGAAAATGTGCCAGGCGTCCACTGCCAATGTGTCACCTATGCTCTCAGTGATAGGCAGGTTAAAGTCTATCCGTCTTTTAAACGCTTGACCAACAACACCTCATGTGCTGTGGTCACAGCATTAGTGCTATCAGACAAAGCTGTGATCACTGCACACATACAAGTATACCGCTGCCACTATTGATTTTGCGTTAATGTGCAACTGCTGATTCAGCACAGAGTCAACAATGAAGTTCATTCATTGAGTTGGTCCAAATTAACATCAGCGGGAATGTGCTCATATGCTGTTAAAAAGGGCAAAAAATGTGTTTTTTGTCGTTTGGGGCTTGACAATGCAAGCCTTTGGATCACGTTTGCGATTAAAAATAAATGTGTGCTATTTGCAAAATGTGCTCCAGAGGTCGGCAGCCTTTATTATTAAAAGAGCCATTTTGCCCCTCTTGTACTAAAGAAAAATAGCCTGGAGCCACTTTCTAAATTCAGTGGGTGTGGCTTAAACACCGGTTGCTTGTTATACATCGGAATTTATGGTAAATAAGTTCTGCTTCTTCCTACTCCATTACCGGCATGCTAAATGGACTTCAATGTAAGTTTGTTAATCCATCCATCCATTTTCGATGCTGCTTATCCTAATGAGGGTTGTGGGGGTATGCTGGAGCCTATCCCAGCTGACCCTGGACTGGTCGTCAGCCAATCGCAGGGCACATATAGACAAACAATCATTCACATTCACATTCATACCTATGGACAATTTAGAGTTGCCGATTAACGTAACATGCATGTTTTTGGAATGTGGGAGGAAATTGGAGTACCCAGAGAAAACCCACGCATGCACCGGGAGAACATGCAAACTCCACACAGAGATGTCCAAGCAGAGATTCAAACCCGGGTCTTCCCGGTCAACACACTAACCACTCGGCCACCGTGTGGCCCTGTAAGTTTCTTAAACATGTCCCAAATAAACTACTAAACCGTTCCATGTCATCCATGACCCGGTGATCCCTGAGCAGCTGCCATACACGTTCTTACAATGAAAGACAGGTCGATACGCTGACATTTTGTCTATTTTGGGAGCCTTCTCCATCAGGCCTTGTCCCATGCAACGCTGTGAAAGCTCTACATCATGTCTGTGTCCTGATGCTCATTACAGCTTCATCTACGTGACTGCAGGCATATTAAAGCTGAGTAAATCGGATGTTACGCTGTTGACCTCTGCTGGCCTGACCTTCACCTGCCTCTTTGGCCAAATGTTTGAAACGGCCTGTTGACAATGCTGGCCGAAGGTCCTGAAGGAAGGGCAGCACGGCCTTTCACAATGTGGAACCACGGGCCATGAGAAAGGACTGGGCCGGATAGGTCAAGTGAGTCTTTTTGTCCAGCACTAAACCACAAAACACGCCCCTTCTCTGAGCAGAGCATGAGAAAAACACATGATGGATTTTAAAGAACATATGTGGTAACGCCTCCGTCATCACAAGCTTAAGCTGAATCATGTCCCCACTCAGTCACATGTCACCTATTGGTTTGGCATAGCTAGACAGCTTATACAACCTGCTCTTTTGCCTATCATATGTCCATTTTATGGTAAAAAACAACCAGTATTTTCACTTATTCCTGCTGCGTAGTTTTGATCCATGATAGTTCCTTCATCTGATCTGCATAATTGGCCATGATGCATGTGCATATGCTTTTTTGGGGAACAAAAAGTGAGCAATAAATTCACCTAATGTGTCTGGTAAATTTTAAAAACTGGTGTATTTCATATCATAGCATAAAGAATACAAGACATTGAATTCATTTATTGACTAAATAAATTACACATTTTAAATAAATTATTTAATAATTAATTTAAGAAATGCATTTATTTTAAACCCTGAAGCATATTGAGGTTGCAGGGTGATTTACAATATAGCCCAGCTAATATACAAAAACAGACAAAATCATATAAAGTATGTGAAAATGTTATTTTAAACAACAAAAAAAGAAAAAAATATCAAAACCATGAAAATACAATTAAAATAAATTATTATTTATTAAGAACTACTATAAGTATGAAAACTATTCACAATTCACATATGACTCCGTTACCGATTGGTCGTCGTTTCAACAGACAAATGTTTCAGACAAACAGTCCCTAAAATGACTGAAGTATCAAAAGCATCGATATTTTGACTTGAGAATCGATTTTAGAGCCTGAAGAGCCGGTACTGGTAGTATCAGTATTTCAGTATTGATGTTGATATTAATGTTGATTCTAATAAAACTCATAATAATATACTTTGTCATCAAAAACGCAAGTTGCTGAAGGCAATAAAGGAGATTAAAACTCGCAGGGGAAACTGTTTTAGTGCAGGAGTCTTTACTGGACAAGTGTGGCCCGCGTCTTGTTTTTTAAGGGCCTGCTGTGCATTCTAAAAAATGTATTGGCTATGTAAACGTCCTGTCTGACCCTCGGCCCACACCGTAGTTTGAGGAACTGCGGCGGTGTGGCAGTTGATGTGGAGCCACTAGCAGGAGCAAATATTGAGCAGAAATGGACAAAGAAAAGTGTATTTTGAAAGGTAAGTTTAGCTTCAAAGCCCTGGCAGATGGCTGTCACGACAAGACCAAAGTTATTTGTATCTACTGTCGCTGTGAGTTGAGTTGTCACGGTGTACATCAACTGCCAGAGGGAAATGAGAAAGTACTGGAGCACTTCAGGTATTTTTTGAAATTGTCATTTGTACAGCGATAGCTTGGCATATGAGTGTCTCAACTAACAAGTGTTTTTTAGATGTGAGCCGTCTCTCAGCTGATTTTTTTTGCTTTGAACTGCAAGCTAAAATTTGGTCATCATGGTCATCATCCAGCTGGCAAAGTCATAGCTTGTTCGCATCAGGACGGCAGCCAACCCAACCATTGAGCACCAGATTCTTTCAGTGCTCAAGGTTAATGTTGAGGGCCTCACCATCACCAAACTGGAAGTCACCCACCATCTTGTTGACTCCCACAAAGCAGCAGCCGCCCTCCTCCAGGAGACACACTGTGACAGCGATAACAACTGGATCAATTTACAGCAAACAGCACAGTTTTGCAACAGCTGTCAGGAATGACATTAGCTGGACAGCCACTGGCCAATCTCCAGTAGGCTCAAACGTTAAGTGGCTGTCGACACATCGCTTGTCAACGTCTATAAGCCTTCATCACCAATGCTGACCATGGCATCTCTCCCACTGGCACCCGCACCCACCCTCTATGCAGGGGACTTCAACATATTGGGGCCATTGCCATACAACACCAAATGGAGAGACACTTGTATCTTCTTCCACGGCGGAGCACCGCGACCTTCTTGTTTAGGTGGGTGTTCCACAGCGGAAGACGATGCGAGCGTCTTCATCACATACAAAAGAATGCACAGGCGATAGTCGCAGGGATGCCGTGGAAGATAAATATAACCGTTGATGTACTGCACTGCTGATGGGAAGTCATATAACTTCATGTCAAAAAATACAAACTATCCTTTTAACATTGTTTCGCTCAAGAACAACATTAATGGCGTAGTGACACCTCGGCACACGGCTAGCTACTATCCGGCTAGCTACGCCAGACATTCACTCACAGCACATCAGAGCCACGCTTACAATGTGTCAGGCCACTACCAAAAGCTAATACTACATAGTGCAGCTGCTGCTATGTTTTTACTTTTGAGTAAAAGTTAATGCTAGGTGTAGCATTTGTTTCTATGTTGCTATGTGAAAACAATGCGACCAGGAAGGAAGTTCTGGTAATGATTAAAATGACCAAAGTACGGCAAAATACTGTAAGTATGATATGTTATCATGAATGTACATGTTACTACAAGGTCGCAGCATGTATATAAAACCATAAATCCTTGTTGGAGGTTTATGGAAGTGTTGAAAAAGGTTGTTGACCAAAAATCCACAAATTTGTGGGGCTGTGAATGCTGAATGTACCAATAATAACCATAAATAATTAATAACAGGTTTTGTCACCATTAACACATAGCTGAGCTGCAAGCTGTTTTATATCAAATGTATTAGCTTCTTTAGGTTGGATTAGACTTGTTTAGAAAATTAAGAATATCAAAATGCTCTGCATCCTGTGATCTTTCAAAGTTTGGACGCCCCTTGCTTTTGATGAATGATTACTCGGGCACCTTAATCACATTTGTCAAAAACTAATCTCCTTGCACGAGTTTGTCAGCTAGAGGTAAATGTTCTCTTTATACATGTTGTCTAAACGGCCTGTCAACACCACACACTGTTTTCCTTCTGCTCGTGATGAAGTGCGAAAGGAGCAAAGATCACCGACGGGATTCCAACTGAATGTTTGGAGATGAAGCTGAGACTTGCACTGACCTGGACAGCAATAATCTGCTGGCCTGATATTGACTTGGAGATAATTGCTCTGTGGACTTAATGAGCTTAGCCGTCATGGCTAGCTATGATTGGGAGGGAGGGGGTGTCTGGGCTAGGTAGGGGGGTGGTGGGCTGGGGAGTATATGCTCACCCCTTTGTCAATATGGAAGCTCACATCGCAGAAAGCGCTATCAGATGCACAGAAGCCGGCCTATTAGTCAGAGCAGATTACGTCTTTGTTGTTCAAAAGGGTCTTAAAATGTCAACAAGTGGATCAGGATTAGCTAAACCCGTGAGGAACTCGGTGGGCTCCAATGTGTCGCCAGTGTGTCACTGTCTGCGGTGCTGTGAGATTTAAACACACAGGGTGTGTGTCTACAAATACAGCAATAGAATTGGAATTATTAGCATAGCACCGGGGTGTCCAAACTTTTCCAGCAAGGCCACATACTGAAAAGTGAAAACATGAAAGGGCCGATTTGATATTTTGTAAAGCAACACATGCAGTGTTAAGTTATACACTGTATAGTTCAAGCAAAAAACTGGATCTCAACTCTGTGATGTAGGTGAAAAAGTCTGTTATTAGTACGAACTTCACTCTTTGCTTTTTTTTTTCCCACTTTTGCGGTTGCTTTTGTTTTTTTTCAATTTTCCAAATATTTCAACTTTCTCCTTAAATACTCTTTGTAAATGTTCTTTTTGTAATATTAAGACTTTCTGTTCATAATGTTTTCACTTTATTGCCACAATATTATAACATTTTCCCCAACCTAATCTTCCAAAAATTACAACTTTATTTTGTTTTATTTATTTCTGTTAATATTACAACTTTTAAAAATGATGTATTTTTTCTTCAATATTTCAACTTTATGCTAGTAAATTACATTATTTTTCCTTTTAATATTTTTTTTCTTTTCTTAGAATATGACTTTTTTCATTTTAACTGTACACTACTAAAATGACATTATTTTCTTCATAATATTGCAATGTTATTCTCATAAAATTAAGATTTTTTTCTTGTGAGATCACAACCTTTTTTCTTTTTTTTAAACTTTTTTTAAGCTTTATTTATGTACAATTACATTAGTTTAACTGAATTATATTAAAGCATAGCACATGGTTTAGTATAAAAATGGCGGATCTGTGGGTGTGTACACATTTTGAGTCTTGAATACGTTTCGCCACTCTGAGGTACGCATTTAGTTGCATTTCACCGGTTTCAGTTTTGCGGACGCTAGTGCCATGAAGCTGCAGCATAACAAAGCCATCATAAAAATCCTCAAGCTGCGGCAAGATGGACCGTTAAGCCTGTGATTGGTCGACTTTCAGAACACAATTTTCTAATTCAGAGGGTGGACAGCCCACTTCTGCAAACGTGTTCTCCGATTTTGGATCTGCTGACTGACATGCATTGAATAGTTGCAGCTGCAGTAACACTCCCCTTCTCTCCTTAATTACCATCGTTCACTCCTGACAAGGGAAGCTAACAAGCTAAATAGGTGATGAGAGTCATGGTTGGTCACATAGTTGACGTCACGTCAGCGCTGTTATTTCTACAATGTGCTGCAGGCCCATAAAAAACAATCCACGGTCCACAAATGGCCACTGGGTGTACTTTGGACACCCATGCTTTCATAGCTCTTTGTCAGGCTTGACATATCAACAGCTATGAAGGCATGGGTGTCCAAAGTGTGTCCCATGGGCCATTTGCGGTCCATCGGTTGTTTTTTACAGGCCTGCGGTACAAAAAGAATGAATGAGACATTAGAAAAAGCTAAAATGTTGATATTAACAAATAATAACACAAAGGTTTGTCGTTAAATATGTATTTTTTTGCGCTTTTACAAAATAAAAAACATATATAAAACTACTCATACACAAAAAATGTAAATTTAAAGTTGCAAATCCTGTTGTCAGCCACAGCTTTGATGTTAAAAGTTTCATTATAATGATTTGCAAAAGTTGGGCAGGCCGGATTAAAAAGATTAACCAGTCGTATATGGCCCACGGGCCATAGCTTGCAATGCCCTTGTGAATATACAATTGCTTATTTTGAATCTTTTGAATAAAAATGCCAGCCATACATTTGTGATTGATTTGTCAGCATGTCTTGGGTCTTCTATTGGCCATAAAATATCCCCCCCCCCCCCCACACACACACACACACACTGAAAGAAGCCTCAATAGCTCAGCGCATGTCCAGCCATCTATCACTGCTTCCATCACAGCTTTACAAGTCCACTTTCTGCTGTGCTGCAGTCAAGGAGAAGTCATAAGGCCTGACAGGGAGCAAGCTGGAGGGCAGCTGCCCTTGAAAAAGCTACCTGCCTTCACTTACATCCTGCACAACACAACATGACCCCGTGCGATTGCAAACAATTCACCCCACCCCCTCCGTCCTGCGTGCATACCACCAGTTGTGGATACGCGTCAACTACCCTAGTCCACAATCACACGCTCACCCGACATGACCCGACCATGTGGTTTCAGGCCACCGCCAACCAGGCTCAAATCTTTTCATTCCTACTTTCACCCCCCTTCCCGGAATAAACCAGGAGAGTCCGAGCTCATAGATCACTGCTGACACATCAGTAATTGAGCAGGGATAGATAAGGGCCAACGGTCCGAGCCCTGGGGTCTTGACACCACTGAAAAGCCAAGAACAAACATTGTATGTCACCACACAGCCTGCCTGCTTCTGCTGGTCTTCGTGCTTCCCTTGTTACTTACTCTCAAAGCCCTGACAGGGTTCCATCTTTGCTCTGAGCTCATGTCCTCCAATGTGTTCTAGGTCCACATGTTCAAGTCCTCCTTCAGTTTGTTTTATTACAGTCCATTATTTTTTCGCCCTATTTTTGTAGCTTTTTAAGCTTAATTTTCCCACGCATTCCTCACCTTCCTGCATAGTAGCATGCGTCAGGAACACTCCAGATTGTCACATCGCGAAGAACTATGAGCGTTGTATCCCCTTCTAGTCCTCCTCCAGTTTCTTCTATTACAGTGGCTTCCAAATGTTTCAGTCGCATACCCCTTCAGACTTTTGACTTGAAGCCATGTACTCCTGCACACTTAAAAAACATAAACCTTTTTTAATCTTCATTAACTTGAAATATTGAACATGGTTAATTGGTTAACTAATTTTATAGTAAGTAAGTAATTCTGGTTAAAAAAAATGTATTTTACATGGTTACAATTTGATAAAGGTTTTACATGAGCACTGATACATAGATAAGTATTTGTCCTACATATCTTTTATTTCAGCCGGACGAATCAAACTTACTTTTTTGTTGTTATAACTCACACAGAGCAACGGAGAACTTCATGCTCTGTCTCTTTCCTTCTTTCTGCTCTGTGCGCTCTGTGCTGTGAGGCGTTCAGGCGCCCTCGGAATTGTGAGTGTTAGGCGCTAATTGTTTTTAATTTTTATTCACATACCCCCTATGACAATTGGCGTACTTCTGGGGTTACGGGTACCCTATTTTGGGAACCTCGGGTCTAGCATTAGCTTATTAATTCTCCCACCGATTCCTCATTATCTTGCATAGTTGCTGCGACAGGAGAACGCCACATTGTCACTATGCTAAGAACTGTGAGTGTTGTATCCTGTTGTAGCCCTCCTTTAGTTGCTTCTGTTACAGTCTAGAATTGTTGTAGTTTATTAAGTTTAATTCTCCCAATGATTCCTCATTGTGGATGCAGCAAGAAGATGCTGGATTGTCACTGTGCTAAAAATTGCGAGTGTCATTTCCTGGTCTTGTCGTCCTGCTGTTTCTTCTATTAAAGTTTAGTATTTTTGTAGCTCTTTAAGCTTAATTCTCCCACCAATTCTTTGTTCTGCACAGTGGCTGCAACAGAAAGAGGCTGGATTGTCACTATGCTAAAAACCGTGAGTGCTGTATTCCATTCTAGTCCTCTTTTAGTTTCCTCTATTACAGGCTAGTATTTTTGTACCTGTTTTTGTACTTTGTTAAACTTAATTCTCCCACTGAGTCCTCATTTTCCTGCAGAGTGGCTGCTGCAGGAAGATGCTGGATTGTCACTGTGCTAATAACTGTGAGCGTTGAATCCTGTTCTAGACCTCCTTTAGTTTCTTCTGCTACAGTATAGTATTGTTGTACCTTATAAAGTTTGGTTCTTCCACCAATTCCTCGTCTTCCTCGACAGTGGCTACGGCAGGAAGATGCTGGATTTTCATTATCATCATTTTTGTCGCTCATTAAGCTTAATACTCCCACCGATTTTCAGCCTTCTTGTCAATTTCACTGCTCTGCTCCTGTCGCACCTTTTTGTTTAGCATTTTGTTGTTGTAGCTTTTGGTTAGCCCTTTCGCGGTGCATCGTTTTTTAATTGATATTTGCCAAAAAAATTAACAATTGTGCTAATAATTATTTTATGCTCACAGCCAAACACATCCCACACAACCGTATGACCATTTTTCCCATGAGCATCTCATCTGGAAAGTCCATAAAGCCTCAAAGAAAGTCAGAATGAAGAAAACAGAGCACGTTGTTAGCAGGACATGCAAGTGTGATAAATTTGCGTTTGCCTTTTGTCAGTGAATACGTCTGGGCCCATATGCTGGACTACAAAGCAATGTGAAAGCAGCATTTAAAAAGCCAGGCCTACCACATTAAAGCCTATAACAATCCATGTTCATGGTAAGTTATCACTCTCAATTAATCACCTCCAACAATAGAATTTCTGATGTGTTCAAGCACCCTGAAAGCTGCAGGTCAGGCTGAGGGCAGACTGACACCCAGTGCCCCCACCCCAGTACACACACACACACACACAAACACACACACTTTCACTTTATCACACATTTCTCCGCCAACTGAAGTGCCTTTAAATGTTTCTTATTCATGCAGTTTTTTGTTTTTTTTTACAGTGAAGCATCACACAGTCCCAAACAACAAAACAAACAAGGAGACACGGCTGACAGGGGTGACGACGTGGGCTTTATGGCTGACGGCCTTTCTGCCAGATTGAAACCCCTGCCTGGCCATTCCTCTGCCTGTTAGCCCATGAATAGTATTGTATTGTTGCAGCGCTCCCCATTCCAACACTGCTCAAAAGGTTTAACCACTGGTTTAGATTCAGTTACACGGTTCTGGTTGAAAGTGTCTCCCTCCCACCACTTTGGACTCCATGGTTCCCTTGGCTGACCTGTTTAGAAGCTACCATGGAAATGTCATGTTGCCCCTCCCACAGGGTGGACCCAACATTCACTTTGATAGGTAGCAAAAAATGACTTGGGATGGGATCAAACCCACGGCTCATTCACCGCAATGAATCGCCAATTTATGGTGGAACACTGCAGAGCACACAATATTCCTGGATTAACCAGGATATGGTAAATACTGGGAAACTTTTGCAGCAGGGCTGTACAAAATTGAGAATTTAATTGAGAATGACCTCTAAATTCCAATTCAATTCTTGAATTTGAATTTGAATTTGAATTTGAATTTGAATTTGAATTGCGGTTGCAAACAGGAAGCTGAATTGCAGGAAGTAGAATTGAAATTCCATGAAATTCAAAGAAAGCTTTACAGTATATATTTGAAACATGAATTTTATAAAAATATTATTGTATGGGCTTTATGTGCAAAATACTTAACTATAGTAGATAGTTAAGTATTGCAATTGCTAAGAATACACATTGCTATGATTATCTGCTGGAGGCTAGAGGCCTCTTGTCTCCTCCACATGCTTGTCACCTGACTCAAATAGCATTGGGTCTTCATTGTCTCTATCCCATACAGGAGGTGGACATCACCCCTCCCCTTGCATATGTGCATATGTGGTTTCCTATTAACTCATATTTTAGCATGAATAGTAAGACATTTTAGAAGGACACGTACAACCAAATACAAATAGACGGTGTGGACATTAAATGGGTAAACAAAAATACATTTCTGGGGATCACAATAGATGAAAAAAATGAGCAGGAAATCTTACCTCAAAAATATACAACTAAAGGTGGCGCGAAATACTTCAATATTGAATAAAGCAAAATGTGTTCTTGATCAAAAATCACTCTATACTCTGCTCTCTGGTATCACCATATTTAACTTATTGTGTGGCGATACGGGGCAATAACTATAAAATCAATCTTCACTTGCTAAATGTACTGCAAAAAAGATCAGTAAGGATAATCCATAATGCCGCATATAGAGAACATACAAACCCTTATTTCTAAAATCACAAATATTAAAATTTGCTGATTTAGTAACTTTTCAAACAGCTAAAATAATACATAAAGCTAAAAATAACCTATTACCCAAAAATGTCACACGATACTTTTCTGCAAGAGAGGAGAAATATGATCTGAGGGAAAAACTAAACTTGAAACACTTACATGCAAGAACAACATTAAAAACCCACAGCATTTCAGTATGTGGAATCAAATTATAAACAATGCACTAAGATGAGTGAATTCAAGAAACAATACAAGCAGTTGATGTTTGAAAAATACAAGGAAGAAGAGTCTTGAACGTGTTTTGTTATGTTTGTCTCTTCATTATTATTTATTTATTATTACACTGATTATTATATATGATTTCTGTTTATAATGAAAAAATCTTAATAATTGCATCACCATATTGTTACATTACTTTATCACTCGTCTATGTATTAAAAAAATCGCATATGGAATCCAGGAAGTGAATAAATGTACAGCAGCAGATGTGGAACGGACGGTGTGATGAATTATGTGATGTATTCCACTGTAACTTGTATGCATGTTCAAATAAAATTAAACAGTACCATTACCATTACCATTTTCTTTAGCCGTCGTCTATTCAGGTGGTGTTGATTTGTCTCCTTGCTTGGAAGTTTTATTAAATTGAAAGAAGTTGTCTTGTCTCTTGCCTATTTTGGTGCAAGCATCAGATTTTCCCTTGACAGACATAAATATTCTTATTGCTGGTGGATGCAAATACGTCTTGTCTTGAAGGGAACATGAACCTTGACACTATAAAACAGCAGGACCACGCTACTGGGGGCTGCTGGGTTGTGTCTGTGTTGCTACGGTGATTGCTTAATATAAATAAACATACGTCCACATCACTAGAACAACGTCAGCTAAAGCTAAATGTAACCCATTGTAAAAAAAACAAGACAATTTAAATCACAAGCACTCAATTGACAAATGCCGATTTTTATGTTAGTCCATTGTTAGACTTACAAATGTACCTCATAAGCATTTAAATTAAGAGCTGATATCTGACAACCTCCATGGTTTTCTTGATAATAACCAAAATCACTTAAATTCTTACATATCTATAGCATTGTACTGCCAAATAATTGACCTCTTATGAGCTATTTTTGTTGTCATTGTTATATTTGTCAGAACAAAGGTACCTTTAGTTGTATCAGGCATTAAAATGAACAAGAACCTGAAGAAACAAGGGTGCTCTAATCATTTTTTCCATGACTGTAAGTACGTTTCAGAGTCGGGCCTTCTGGAATGGATTAATGATGCTAAGGTTCCACTGTACTTATAAAGGAGACTTGAAGTCAGAATTCAGACGCATTTCATTAGAAGAAAATGAAATTACCCAGTGGCAAAAGGAATATGTACAGCATGTACACTGAAGAGGTCAAAGCAGTAACTTCCTTTCATTTGTTCATTTGTTCTTCTGACAGATCAAGTCACAGCCACAAAGCTGCTACAAACATGTGCGCTGGACGGTGAAAATTCAACTGTTGCCTGCCATGTGAAAGACCAAGAGAAGAAACAACCGAACAGAGGAATGCCAACAAGCTTGCAACGTGCATACTGGCCGTAGGAGGAGATGATGCCGCATTCTTCTCATCTCTCTTCATTGAGGGCAAGACAGGCTGAAACAAAATGGTGAACTCCTTCGCCGCTTCACTTGGGTGTTGCTTTCATATGACAGTACTAGAAGGCGGTGGGGGGGTTCCCTGCTGTGCCAGGGAACAACACAGAGCTTGGTTATGGAGTTTCTGGAGCAGGACAAGCCTATAATCAATTACCTGATGCCCCTTCGTGTGGCTGTCAATTATCCATGCCTGCAAGTGGGATATGACTGTTATATTAGCTTAGTATCTTAACAGAAGCAGTTTTAAATGGTGACAAGTTCACTGTGGCAAACCTGCTCAATGAATATGACAAAGAGCAAAGGTTTAAGTGCTAACTGAGTTTATTAAAAGACAAAGCACTGCAGGAGTTTTGGCAATTAAAAGATGCAAACCTTTCTCACAAATGTCACAGAGTAACAACTGACATTGACACATGCAGTCCTGTAATGGTTTAGTTTGGTAATGCCAGCAAAAAATTGCTTGTTCGCAATGATCTATAATCACAAAACACAAAAATACTCTCAAATGACAGGAAACTAACAACTGTTGCAGGGATGTATATTATAACAAAACAAAAGTATTATATTATAATCACTATTAATAATAATGTTTATGTTAGAAATAATAAAATACAAAGAAATAAATAATAAAATAAAATAATTATAATGTTTATTATTAAATAACAAAAAGACACAGTGAAGTACTACTAATTAAATTAACAACAGAAAAAGTAGCTCGGGCAAAAGAAGTGTCTGGAGCGGAGAAACGAGGCTGGCAGCGAGACTAGGAAACAGAAGCTAGACCAGCTGTTTTTCATGACTGCATGCTTTCGTTGTTATACCAGGGTATAATGACAGATCAACTCAAGAGACAGAATTTAATTTGACAAGTTTATACTGAATAAGGCAACCAGAATGTACACGAATAAAGGATTATGGATTTAAAATGTTAACTATGAGCTATAAAACACTGAACATGAGAGTATGTGAACTTTGGCCCAGTATTTTTATTTTCTGGAGAAGTCTTTACTAAGATTAAAATAATTTCCTTCCTCCTTCAATCATGTTGCAATCCAACAAAAAGATGTTTAAAATGTGACAAAAACAAAGCAAACGGTAAAAAAACACCCAATTGTTGGATAAAACATAGAACTTTGTCATAGGGGCTCACCTACTTTGTAAACAAACTCCCACTGTGCTTTGTATCAAAGCCTCGTCTTCTGGGAGCTGCCGTGACACTGTTCCTTGGATTAGTCTAACAATATGTACATTACTGGAAAGCACACAACCTCTAGTTTCCCAAACTGTTGGAATTATTTTGCTTGTGAAAATGGCTCAAAACTTAGTTTAAAAACAGCATTGCAAATCCTGTCACTGTTGACTATTGGTGTAATACGAAGCAGCGTGGAAGAGTAAGAAGAACAGTCTTCCTGCCACAGCCACTGTGCTTAAGAACACCATACACCGAAAAGCTGCTGCAGGTGTGCCTCGTTGCTCCGCCCTGCACTAGAATCTGGGGAGAAAGCACAAAAACAAGTGTTATATTAGGTATAATTCAGTATTCAAAAAGTTTGCAGAGCCTTGGCTTATATTTTTGAGCACAGTTGTTGTGAAAGCGTTATTAGATGGCACTGTTTACGTTCTAAAAGACTGTGTGGCCTTCAAGCTGCTCTCAGTCTCCATGGAAACTGGCCTGGTATATTTTACAGCCTGTTGACTCTGCTCAGTAGGGTTTCCTACTCTATGTCTGATTCTCCCTTTTCAGTCATGTTGGAGTGAAAGAAGAACAGAGACAGTGATGGTGCAACAGCTTGCTGTCCGTTCATTATTTTTTATTGTAAGGCGGATAAAAAGCTGTGACTGGTTGCGGAGGGCTTCCTGCCGGGTTTGACTGCTTCGTGCTCATTCACTGTCCTTTTCCTACTACCAGCCACCAGCAACATTCAGAAGGTTGAGGGTGGCTGCAAGATGGACTGCAGAGAGAGGAGAAAGTAACTGTCAGGTGACCACAGATAAAAGTTACAGTCGTCCCCTGCAGTATTGTTTTTCGATTATCGTTCTTTCGCTGTATTGTGTTTTTTCAGAAATTAATGGATTAACATATGATCGCTATTTCGTGGTAGACTATGGTTTATTATTAGTCAAAACATACTGAAATACAAGTGATATGCAGTATTCTGGTGGCAGTAATGACACAAAATATTGAGACATTAACTTACCTTACCTTTTCAGTATTTTCTTAACCCATAAAAAGCCATGTTGACACATGCCAGCAGCACTTTAAAAATGTTAAAATGTGTCCTATACAGCTACTTGAACTCATCAAGTCCCGAAGTGACGTATGGGAAACATTTTTTGGAGTGGTTGTCATGTGACAGTCATATGACTATCAATTCAACTTTAACAGTTAAAGTTGACAGGTTTGAGAATGGCTAATCATGGGGCAAAAGTGCTGCCTGGGGGACATTTGTAGTTGGCAACTTGTTTTTTATTGGTGTGTTGAAATGCAGACAATATGAAATGTTTTGTAATCTATTCACCGACTGAAAAGCGAACCAGCAACCATCGTATTGGGAGATGACGAGTCTGTGACCTGAGCCACGTCTCTCTGTGGAAAAAGCAAAAATATGAAATTACAGTAATTGTGGGATTTTTTTTAAAGCACTTATAGCTGGCAAAGGTACATTTTGACGTTAGATTGGTTTGAATTGGTTAAGAAATGTGAGAGGAGTTCGAGGACAAAAAATGAAGTGAAATGAGTAGAGGAATAAACAGATGAAAAATGATGTAGAATTTAAAATGCATGTGTGTATGCTTCTCAGCATTCACGCAACAACAATAAAACACTTTGTTACATATAACACAAAGCTGAGATGCAGGTTGTTTTACACGACCTGACAAGAGATTCAGAATTTTAAGTAGAGGTGCATTCAAAACGTGCTTATTTTTTGCAGTGTTCGATCACCGCCACGTCATAAAAAAACATGTCAAAAGACAACTGTACAATGTTAAGTTCATGAAAAATTGTGGCAAATAAAACCTTGCACTCGACAAAATATGTTGGTGATAACAGTCGTGATGACTGGACACCACATGATTTTTACCCGTCCATACATAATTAACTTAATTAGAGAAGAGAACAGAAACTAGACCCGCTGTTTTTCATGACTGCATGCCTTCATTGTTATACCAGAGTATAATGACAGCGACTCAGACAGCGTCTCACTGCTGCAGCTCACAGTGTGTTGCAAACAGACCCTTTAAATTGAGATAGATATTTGACAAGTTTGAGTTGAAACATTTTCGCAATTTGGGTCAGCTCTTGTCATTGAGGGGTGATGGTGGGCCCCGCAGCCAAACAAGCTGACAACCCCTCATCAAATGTGTTGGGACACATTTTGGTATTGCACTTGTTATCATATATCATATTGCACGTGTTACATTATATATGATAATGATGATAATAATAATAGGCTTTGTCACTTATAACACAAAGCTGACATGATGGCTGTGTTATATAATAAAGATACACATTTTTCAGTATTCAGCCCTCAGTGGAAACAGTTCGGACACAAGTGGCTGCAAACATGTGCACTCGATTAGAATTCCAAATGATAATTTGTACTTATTCCCACACCAGTTTATTTATGATGCCATTTTATAAAACAAAAACAAAACACAAGTGCGAACAATGCTAGTTAACAGGTTGCCAGAAAGAGACGCAGCAATTCCGCTCTGTATGTTGCGCATGCAGGCTTTTGTTTTTGATTGATTTGACGTGCGCATAATGCTGACTTTCTCCATCCTCATCGCAGACTGAAACGGCCTTTTTGTGCCACTTGACTCCCTTGCAGCGTTTGTCTTGCAAATAAATCCCTGCTGCGCCGCCTTGAGAGCAGGCGGACATGAGTGAAGTTCACGCCAGCGGACAAGCAGAGTGCTTCTGTTCCACACTGGAAGCGCTGGTGAAAAATGATGCATGCTTTGACACCTTTGGAGCCTGGCAACCACGCCGCGGCTTCAGGGGGGCGGTGGAGGTGGAAAACTGCTCGAACAAGATAGTTTTAGTGGACAAAAATACATGCCCTTTTGCGCATCTAGCACGTAGGAACAATTCATCACTATGAAATATTCAGGGATTCTCTGTGAAATCCTATTTTTGGACGATAATTTCAACTTTTTTCTGTCTCTAAATGTGCTGCGCTTAATTTCCATTTCTTTTGACGCAGCGTCCTTTGTGAAGACTGTAATAGTTTCATGGCAGCACGCAAAAGCTGTGCACAATGCCGCTCATATCCACCCGCCTTTCAGGACGAACAAAGATCATAGCAAGACGTCTTTATGGCTAATTCAGTTAAAAGCGCCTCTCCCGCCCACTTGCGTGGAGGTCAAGCCGCCGTGTTGCTTCCACCAGGGGAGCTTTTCAAAGGCCAGGGTCGACACTTGGATCAGCGCACAAAAACACGTACTTGCAGCACTAAGAGGTTTGGGATTTTGGTTGTGGTCAAAGACAAGATGTTTGGACAGCCTGCAAGTGGCTTTTGCAAAAATAAAAAAATGTATCCATGTGATACCAAATAAATATAGTCTGATTTTGTCTTTATTTGTTGGTCATATGGTTATAATCACAATATAGAAAATGTAGGCAAACAAAATGTTTCTGAACAACTCAACAATATATAAATACAACAACATTAACAAAATAATACAATAAGTCATGTTTATTACATGTAATTGTTGGAGCAAAATAAAGTAAGTAGAGCAAAATAACAAAACAAAAGCAAAAACTACTATTGGCGGTCATTCAAATGCTTTAAGCACTCCTTAACTTTGACTTTTTTTGTAAATAAAGTGTGTCCCTGAAGTGTGGACATATAGGCAAAATCCCTATACTATGCAATTATTTAAAAGTAATAATATTTAATAATAGTATAAATAAATTATATATAGTACATAAATCTTTTCTTATTTGAAATTGATTAATTTTAATATTTGTATTCAAAATATAAATATACATAAAATAAATAACTAAGAGTAATACATATTTTCTGCTTTTAAGTTGATTAATTTTAATAAAATATATGAAAATTAATTTAAAAGCTGAAAAATGTATTGTATATAGTATTTATTTATATTATTTTCGTATATTAGATTATTTATTAATAAATATGATGTTATTAATATATTTGAATACATAATATAATATATATTTTAATGCATTTGTATTAAAATATATTCCAATTAATGCATTTAAAAGTAGAAAATATTTATACATTATATCTTGTGTATTATTATTATTATTATTGTTATTATATTTTACTATATTTATATGTCCAGGGTGTACCTCTCGCCCGAAATCAGATGGGTTTTGCTCCAACTTACCCATGAAACTAATGAGGACAAGCAGTATAGAAAATGAATGAATAAATGAATTAATATTTGTATTTATATTATAATATATACTATATATTTATTAAATTACAATATTATAAAATCATTTTAACTGTTTTGTACGATTTATTTATTTATTTATTACTTAAATTCAGTGGTTTTGTGTGTGTAATGTATGTATCCTACATATCGAGCCTTTAGAGACACCATGTATTAACAATCCAGAAATACAAAAGCGTCAACAATGTAGCAAAAACAAAACACATATGTGAACATGTAATTACTCTAGCCGTACGATACTGATACTGCCCTTGGGGTCGTTGCTGTCGATATTTGGGTTGATCCGTCCACCAACATACACCACATTATAAGAAATACTTCACTAAGTATCCTGAGTACACTGTATACTTAGTTCCGATAGGGATATTTTAAAAAATGCACTGCGAAAGAACTAACCAAAACCTACAACTCGAAAACTGCTGGACAAAAAGGTGCAACAGGAGCGTAGCAACGAGACTGGCAGGAAGATGAGGAACCAGTGGGAGAATGAAGCGAGAACGGTTCTTGGCACAGTAAGAAGCCTGGAAGACGAGGAAGAGGAACGATCAGGATTCCTGCCGCAGTCAACACCACTAACGGGACAGCATCTGCTGGTGTGTCTCGTTGCTCCGCCCCGGACCGGACGTACCAAGATCTGCAGAGGAAACACAAAACAAGCGATCCAGTAGGGGAAACAATACAAAATGCTGATTACATTATGTCTTTTTACTCCTTTTTAAAATAAAAAACGAGCTACATGATTATTTATTTCTACTCATATTCTGGCCACTTCATATTGAATTTGTTGGCAAAACTTAAAGAAAATAAAACTCCTAATTATTGGAGGGGGGGGTTAAGAATATGTTAGGGAGGTTTCAGCCCCTCCTATACAATAGGTCTAATGACGCAACTGAAGTACGCACTATCTGTGGTCCTGACTGTGCGCATACGTGCGCACAATTGCGCTATCGGTTTAACGCATCTTTTTAAGTGGAATTACGTGGAATGACGTCACTAGCACGCATGGCAGTGCCACCAAACAAGCATCCTTGCTGTGTTCACACTGCGTTCAAATGCTGTTAATAACAGCCTGTCTGGTTTGTGAGTGCGCCTCATGGCTGCTCGCTTGTCGTGCGCGCCCAAGTTGGCGCATGGAGTTTGAGCTTAAATATTCCTAAAAGAAGACAAGTTAGCATCTCAAGGGCTGCACGGAGACAAAAGCCGGTCGCCTTTGCGCCATATGCTGACTGGTCGCAGCCGTCCGGCTATTATTGAAGGCAAAAAGTGCTCCTTTAAAAGTTGGAAAGGCTCCTTTATGTGAGTTAGATGGAGCACTTCCGCGCACAAGCAGAAGCGCATGTTTGCCTTCCTTTCTTTCTTTGAGGAGGCTGCAGCGGCCACCGTCGTCGCCTTCACTCCCGCATCAGCTCTTCATCAGCCGGCTTTGTTCTCCGTGAAAGTAATCAAAGAAATGACAATTTTTCCATCAGCTTGAAGACCCTCGGACAAGAGCCCTCCAGCGCTGGCAAAAATCAGAGGCGGTCATTCATCCTGTCACTCCGCACCTGTGCGCCCGCATTCAAGGCATACAAACCTTTCCCTATTAACATGAATTATTCACAAACAACACAAAGGCTGAAACAGAGCAGGTTGAAGTCTGCTGTTTATGCCTGCAAAATGTTTTATTCCTCTGAAGATGTGCCCGAAAGCTGCCCGGCTCGCAAGTCTCTTTCAGCCTTGAGGAGCTCTACACTGTGGAGCATCTGCTTCATGTTGCGGATGAAAATATGACACAAAACAAGAGTTAGCAGGGATTATAATGGATGATCAAGGCGGGAGACAATGCTGGGGACAGCCGGTTGGAAGACAGTTTGCTCTCTTGTGCAGAGAGCGCCAGGTGATGGCAAGAAAACGCCCTTTGAGGAAGAAGGAGAATACACAATCCTCCTCCTTTCTCTCCTTGAGAAAATGGCACACATAAATTTGATTGTCTTATGGAGAAAAAGACCTTGCTGTTAATTGGCTGGGGCCGCACAAAACAAACGCAAAGACGTGTCGCTGCTGGCTGGCTGGCTGCTGGCTGGCTGGCTGGCCGGCGCTGCGTGCGCTTTGAGGCCGGCGTCACGTCATTGAAACCGTGTTTTATTCTTGCAAAACGTCAAAGCTTTACAGTCGCCATATTGTGCCCAGCACAAAGGCTAATGGAGCATTAAAGACGTGGAAAACCGTGCCAACCCGTCTCGAAGACTCTTTGCTTGTTTTTGGGCAGCTGCTGTTCGCAGACGCAAAGTTAAAGCGACCAGGTGCATCCTGGGAACACCACGCAGACCTGCTGCAGGGTCATAAAGATGCACGTGAAATGGAAAGGTCGGCAGAAGAGGATGATGCTCCACATGACACACCTCCATCTGCCCCCTCCTCTGCAGGACCAGCAGCACACACTTGGCCATTCAACATATTACACATAAAAATATTGTAAGCATGTCAAATTTGCTATATTTCAATTTGGGAAAAATTATGATTTTTAGAGAAAAAAATCTGCAATATTGCTGCTCAAGTTGTATTTATTATTTTTTTTAGGTAAAGTCATAATGTTACAAGAGCAAAGTAGAGCAAAATTACATCGAAGTGGTATTTATTTAAAGAAAAAAGTTCTGTTACGTGAATAAAATGATAATAAAGTTGTATATTGTGAGGAAAAAAACCCTGTAATTTTACTAGAATAAATTTGTAATATTATAATACAGTCATATTTCAAGATTAAAATGACCTTATGTTACGTTACGTTATGTTACGTTACGTTATGTTACGTTACGTTACTTACGTTGTGCTACTATGAAGTCACATTTTTTTAGGAAAAAAATTCAGCTGAATTAGAGAATAAAGTTTTTAATATTACTAAAAAGTCACAAGACACATTATATTACAATACAGTCGCTTTTTTTGACAAAAGAGTCTTAAAGGCACAAGGTGTAATATTACAATCAAGCATGCATATTTTTTTAAAGTCCTAACTTCTTTCAAGAAAGAAGTTGGAAATTTGTCGTATAATCAGGAGACAAAACATAATTTGAGATAAAAAATTGTATTTTATTGGGAAATGTCGTAATGTTACAAGAACAAAGTTGTAATATTGCCATATATAATTTTTTTTAGCAAAAAGTTGTAATTTTACAAGGTAAAATTGTAGTATTGCAATGAAGTCATTTTTTTGCAAAATAAATTAAAAATAGTGCTGATTTTTGTGATAAAAATATTTATTATTATGATCGTCAAAGCATATTTTTTTGTGAAAAAGTTGTAATGTCACGACAATAAAGTTGCAATATCCTTACAAAGTTGTATTTTTTGAGACAAGAGTCACAATGTTATGAGAATGAAGGAGAAGCAGGAGGGGGTGCAAGAGGCAGCAACGTCCATCTACTGAAATTCTGGTAACCCAATGAACACTGTACAGTGAACAGAACTTTTGGAGGCTAGGAAAGAGTGGATGGCAGACTCCCAACCATAAAGACACACATATAACTACAAGTATGAAAAACCCAAGGAAAAAGCAGCCGCAGGCCCTCATGGTGAAAGATGAAAGAGGTTTGAAAACCTTGTGGGAAGATGTCAGGAACAGGCTATGGCCTCGAAGAGGTGAACGCTTCCACCAGCGCAGTGAACGGAAGCAAAAAGAGCGAGCCAGCTTCTTTAAGGATCCCTTCAAACACACCAGACAACTGTTGGAGAAGTCAGAGAAGCCTGAAACCACCTGGGAGCAACTGAAGCGGCATCTCAGAAAGCAGTACACGAACATCCCCTTGGGAACATCAGGGCATGTGCCCTATGCTACCAACCGCCAGAAAGCAGTAGTCCCACGTTTCCCAGGGTGCGTGTAGGACACTTCAATGATCTGGGACCACATCCAGAAGGTCAAACTTGAGAAAACTGACTTGTATGTGCTCTGGCTCGACCTCGCCAATACTTGAGGATCAAACCAGTTTATCAACTATGCCATGGAATTCTTGCACATGCCCTCCTGCATCAGGAACCTCATGTCCTACTTTAATAACCTGCAGATGTGCTTTGCCCTCCCAAGATTTCACCACCACGTGTACAAAAACACAGTCGGAATGTTACAAACATAACGTAATATGACTAGGAAGTCATATGAAGTCATATAAAACGTTGCAATTCAGTATATGTATATTATCTTGCGTTATGAGAATAAAATTGGAATATTACTGTAATGAAGAGTTTTCTAATATATTATTATAAACTTGTATTTGTCGCAAAAAACATTGAAAAGTTATGAGAATAAAGTTGGAATATTCCAAAGTGTGAACTCCATAGCCAAGCTCCCACTCTTCCTGGGTGATCGTGTCCTCTCCCCGTTGTAGCCAGATTTCACGCACTATTTCCGGGCTGCTCGAAGCCCCAGACCTTGCTACACTTCCAAGCCCTCCGTGGAGCATCATTTGGTATGCTTCCAAGTGGAACACCTCGCCGTTTTAGACAGGATGCTGCTCTAGAGGTCAGGGCAGGATAACTTCCCTGTCCACCTTTGAGCCCTCTAGGGGCGGTAGGGTCAGGGAGGCATGTGTCAACAACGCGATCGTGTCACAACTTCAGATACTTGGTGCAGACTTTTCCCCTCTTTTGTATGTCACTTTTCCATTTTTTTTTTTGCAACAGAGTAGGCTTTGTAGTCTTAAAGGAATATAGGGATATCTGTATGTGCACGTATGTGCACAATTTGTCCCTGCTTTCTCCTTGTGGTTTGCTGTTGTCATTGCAGTGTCCCTCACTTCGGCTGGTTGCGGAACCACTGGGCACACCTGCTTTGATTGTCAGCAGCTCTCACTTAAGCTGACCTTTGTCAGCTGGCTGACGCTGGTTGATTTCACCTAGTCACCATCGTCACAGACACTTGGACTGCTCCAGAGCTTTTTACGGTAGATTACCTTTCATCTTACCAGTCAGCTAGAGCTTGGGCCATGACGGAGTGGGGTTGCCGGTCTGCCATTTGCACCATTTGCACAAGTCTACCATCGCCCACCCAGTCACCAGAGAGGCTTCGTGGGCGCCCCTGCAGCTACGCCAATGACGGCACAGCATGTACGATTACGCCATCAAGTTCCCCATCCTCTCTGCCAAGAAATTGGAAACTCCTCAGATCTTCTCGATGTGTTCTGCCATGGTCTTACAGGCCGCATAAAGGACCAGCTGGTGCCACTGGAACTGCCTAGCAAACTCGACCACTCTTGGCGTGTTCATTGATAGGCGCCTATTCGCCCATGAGGAGAAGAGGCGCCATCCATGGGCATGCAAGCACTGCATGTGTTAGCACCAGAGCATGGAGATGCATGCAGTCGTCTCACCTCCACTGAGAGGGACCACCTTTGCCAGCTGCACCTGAGCGTCTATTGTGGGCAAGCGGGTCACTCCATCTCTCACTTTCCTGACTGTCCAGACAGCCGACCTCTGGTTGGCCAAGCCCCAACCCAGCAGCCTGTTGCTTGCATGCGCACTCATAGACGAACAATGACATTGACATTTGCACTTTTATTGATTCTGGCTGTGATGATTTTTTTATCGATGAAGCTTTTGCGAAACGTTTTTCCATACCAGCTATTCCGTTACACATACCCCAGGTTGTTAGGTCACTGGACGGGTGCCACCTGGCAAGCGTCACCCATCAGACCAAGCCTCTCTGTCTCCATCTGTTTGCTAACAATCATGAAACCTTGCAAATCTTTGTTTTCCCCTCTCGTTCCGCGCCCATAAAATTAGGCCTCATTTGGCTGTTAAAACACAACCCGCAAATTGACAGGGCTAGACCTGCAATCGTTAACTGGAGAGTTTTTTGTCACACACACTGTCTCCGATCAGCACACCCTCACTGCGTCTCTACATGCCAGATCCTCCCAAAACCTACCAATCTCTCTCTCGTGTCCGCTGCCTACCACGTATTCCAGGAGCTTTTTAGCAAGGACCATTAAACTACAACTCTCTTCACCGTCCATAGGAATGCAGTATTGATCTCCTCCCAGGCTCCGCCTTTCCACTCCCCTGTATAACATTATATCCAGACCAGAGAGAGGCGCTTGAGGAATATATCTCCTTCTCACTTACTGCGGGACATATTGACCATCTTCATCACAGTTAGCAGCAGGTATTTTTTCGTAGAGAAAAAGGACAGGTCTCTACACCCCTGCATTGACTATTGCGTGCTTAATGACATAATTGCAAAAAATAGGTATCCGCTTCCCTAATAGATTCTGCCTTTCATTCACTTCACGCTGCTAAAGTTTTCACCAAACCTGCTCTCCATAGCACCTATCATCTGGTCCAGGTCCGAGAGGGGGATGAGTGGAAAACGGCATTTAATAGCCCTCTCAGACACTTCGAATATCTTGTCATGCCATTCTGTCTCACGAATGCCCCCACTGTATTCCAAAGTTGAGTCAATGACATCCTTCACAACATGCTTTGACACGCTGGAAGACTACATCCAGCAGGTCCAGTTGGTACTTCAGAGGCTTTTGGAAAATAGGCTGTTTGTAAAAGCAGAAAAAGGCGCGTTCCACACCTTATCCGTTCCCTCATCCATCAGTTGAGACGCTCCTACATCAAGGAAGCACCTTCTGAGGTTCCTGGGCTTTGCAAATTTTTTCTGGCGGTTTATCTGGAATGTCACCCGTGTTGCTGAACCTGTAACGAGGCATACATCTGTCAAGATTCCGTTTGATTGGACCCCACACACTAATAACGCTTTTGAAAAACTGAAATTGTTGTTCACCTCTGCACCGGTTCTTATCCACCCTAACCCACATTCTCTCTTTCTCGCTTTTTTTTTGTTCATCCTGTCTTGTCCAGCCAACGGGGCAAATAGTATTTTTGATCTAGACGGCCTTCCATGCTAAGAAGATTTTTTTCTGCCAGGGGAAAATGACAGATCAGCTGAGGTATGGTGGGGCTGAGGTATGGTATAACTCATATTCTCAATTTTTTGTTGAGGTTGACGCTTCCAATAGTGGTGTGGTGGCCGTCCTCTTTACTTATGTTAAACTTGTATTTGTCGTGAAAACAGTTGTAGTGTTACAAGAATGACGTGGTAATGTTACTATAAACTCAAATGTGTCGTAAAAAGTCATAATGTTACAGGAATAATGCAATATTACTATAAACTCGCATTTGTTCCGAAAAAAAGTTGTAATGTTACAAGAATAACGTAATATCACTTTAAACTGTATTTGTCACAACAAAAATCATGTTACAAGAATAATGTCATAATCTTACTATGAACTTGTATTTATTGTGAAAAATGTCATTACAGTATGTTACAAGAATAATGTAATGTTACTTTAAAGTCATATTTGTTGTGGAAAAAAGTCTTAATTTTACAAGAAGAATGTAATATTACTTCAAACTTGTATTTGTTGTGAAAATAGTCATAATGTTACAAGAATAATGTTGTAATTTTACTATAAGCTTGTATTTGTTGCGAAAAATTCATAATTTTACTATATATTCATGTTTGACTTGAAAAAATTCTTAATATTACAAGAATAATGTAATATTACATAAAATAGTCCCTGACATGATTATCAACTTTGCTTAAATATGTCATATATTGTAAGTAATTATGTTCTACATTGCTCGATTTGTTGCAAGCCAACGTTAAATTTGCAAAAGTTTATAGTTCATGGCAGCTGTGACGAACTAGCTCGCAGCTCAGCGTCATTTGACGTACTGGGGGTAATACCGCTCAGCTAAAGCAGAGTAAACAAACGCTTCTCGAGGTAGTTTCTCCACTTGGTTCAGTATAATTTTCATCAAAATAGTTGTCATGCCAAAATTTTGTGTTGCTGATGGATGTTCGCAGTATCAGAGTGATACTGTAAATTTGTTTTCTTTTCCAAAAGATGAAAGTTTAAGGCAACAATGGACGAAACAATTGCAGAGAAAAAGAGAGATGGACGGCCACCTCGAGTTCTGTTCTTTGCAGGGAACATTTCACTGATGGCTGCTTCGAAGGAAGACCTTTACAAGAAGCATCTGGCTTGAAAGTACGGTGTAAACGCATTTTGAAAAAGGATGCTATTCTGCCGGTACACAGGAATAAAACAAGACAACGAAGCACAACCACTACGTCAAAGTTGGCACAAGAGAGTAAGCCATGTCTTGTTTACGTAATATATTCTAAACATTACTCCACTATAGCGACAAGGCTGCAAAGCCTTATACATGTTATATAAACATCTTTTCACAGCGATATTTTTACCTGTGGGCAGCGACAGCAACCATTCGTCATCGACGTGAAGCCACGTATACATTTAAACAGGCTATAAAATCCCTTCACCCTCATGAATAAGCCAATTTAAAACAATAAGCAATAAGCAACTCCAGAGTAATTTACACTTACCATTCTGTGTTTTGAAGTCTTAAGGCTTAAGTCCCTGTTCTGCCAGTTCTGTATTTCATCTCCAAATGTTTCTTTCTCCTCAAAAATGATTGACACATCGCACAAATCTTTGCTATAATCACTTTAAACATCCTCTGTCTCGTATACCACTATGTTTGTGTGCTGAGCGTACGACCCCCACTGCCTCACTTACAGAAATGAGGTTGAGCTGTGAGCTAGTTTGTCATGGCTGATGCCATGAACTATAAATGTCATTTTAGTTCATTTATCATTCGCTTTCAACAAATCAAACAATATAGAACATAATTACAAACAATATACAATATTTTTAAGCTAAGTTGATAAATCATGCCAGGGACCCTTTAAACTTGTATTTGTTGT
Organism: Dunckerocampus dactyliophorus; assembly: GCF_027744805.1. Taxonomy (NCBI): domain Eukaryota; kingdom Metazoa; phylum Chordata; class Actinopteri; order Syngnathiformes; family Syngnathidae; genus Dunckerocampus; species Dunckerocampus dactyliophorus. The sequence goes on along the minus strand of NC_072820.1, from coordinate 24,345,816 downwards.
GAAAAAGGTGTAATGTTACAAGAATAAAGTTGTATCTTTCCATTAAAGTAAAGATGACTATGAAAGGTTTAAGGTGAAACATTAACACAAGCATGGTACTAATAATAATAATGAAAAATTAGGTGTACGTGTGATTGTCCAGGGGTTAGTTGATCTTGCATATAAAGCAGCATGTATTCTCCCAGGGGCGTCAAACAGGATTAAGAGGATTAAACAGCCTCAGAGAGCAAAGCTTCTTATATTCCACTCATGAAGTGAAAGCAACCATATTTGACCAAAGCTCCGCACCTCTAATTCACGTTTAATTACAGCAATCATCACTTTATTCAATCCAACTGATGTAAATCGGCTTCCTGTGTAAAACTGCCATAAAACAAAGCTGTGTGAGTAAAAGACAAAAAAGAAAATGTGATTCATGATTTGCAATTGTCTTGCTTTAAAAATGTTTCAATTAATGCTGGTCATTCATCATCGTGTCTTATATTTGCTAGAGGTCTAACTCTCAATAGAATTGTTACGGAGTACAAGTAACATTATACAGTATTTAGATACCAAGGGTAGAATCAGGATACGTCACTATTGTTCTGTTTTCTTTTTGAAGGGATTTGAAGGATTTGAATGAGAACCAATCGTCGTTTTTGCTTTCTTTTTTACTTATTTTGTACTACTGACTTTGTGTTGCTCCAACAATTGTATGCAAATAAAATGTAATTGTTTTAATTATAAAATGTTTTAATTATTTAAAAAATAAACATATAATAATCTAAAAACAATATTTTCTTGATATTGTTACAGTCTTACACTTACAATATAATGTGAATATATAGGATATAGGTATCACACTAACTCCTTCCTAACTGTGGTGCGTTCAAGGACCAGCGAATAAGGTAGGGAATCGCAGTGCTTAACAAAATACATTATCAGTACAGCAAACATGTAATCATTGTGGCTTTCTAGCAATTAATAATAACAAGAAGAAGAAGAAGAAGAAAAATAATAATAATAATAATAATAATAACAATAAGCACAAGTGCTTGTTCTCTGCTTCTCTGTATCTGTTTAGGGACTATGCACTAGTTTTAGATTTTACATTTTACATTTCCAAAGAAACATCCAGAATAATATGGAAATATAAAAATACAGATTTCGACAATAATGACAAAGCTAATTATAGTAATAAATAATAAGAATAATAAGAATAATCAACTAACCTGCTACGTGTGCATTTCCACCACAATGTCAGCATCAAACAGGCCTCTCAGTCTAGCTTTTTGCGTGTTTCCCCATTGGTGCACTGACAGCTTTTTAAAAGCACCATGCTTCATATTGGCTGCAGTGGCAGTGTGCTGAAGTGGGTGTGTGTGTCTGTGGAGGGGAGCGTGGGGGCCCGAGGGACTCCATGGATGCCGCTACCACGGGAAAATCTGGCCAGGCAGCACCTGGCAGCACTGGACTGCATTCAACAGCCTCCCACCATGCTGCTGCACAACCATGTGCGCTTTAAACACCTTCAGCTGTTGCGGGTACACAGTGCCCCCCTCCCATTAGCATATCATTAGCATATTCCTGTCACAATATTGTCTTGCATGCTGGAAGCTTTTAGTTACTTTTTTACCAACTTTCCAGGTTATGGCATCATATGAACCAGTATGGGTGTTCTTGTTGTTGTTGTGGCTGCAGGTGTGTCTCGTTGCTCCGCACCTGAAGTAAAGGAATCTGCAGAGGAAACAGAATCCAGGGACAGCATTGGGTAGAGATCAGGGTTTTATGCTGCCGATTCCGATACCGATCATCCAGGACTGCTAATACCGTTTACATGCATTAACTATAAATTTTTAAATGTATTTATGATGAGTGCTATTGGCCAGTGGTGCCATATATAGGAGAAAATTCAGGACGATTCAAAGGTCTCTTGACTGCCAGGGGGCCCAAAAATCGGTAATTACTAATCAAATTAGTGATTAATTAAGGGGGGGTGGACATGTTTTTTGTTTTTTTTCATGGGACCCAGAATTCCTGTCTGCACCCCTGCTACTCGCTATATGATATGAAAAAAGGAACAATAAAATCACCTTAATTGAGACAAAAACATATTTTACTTCTGCTTACTCTAAAAGCTCCAGAGGATGAGACTTTGGCGAACCCGATGTCTTCCACCGCTAAGAAAGGCCGCTCATCTCGCTCAATGAATTCAATTGTTTTTCGGCTTATTAGCTTAACTGTCTGACTGTCACACACATACCGGCGAGTGTTAGCCACATGGCTGTGACCATATGGCTGTGACGGTGAGCCTCCAAAATTCACCATACGACGTCATTTATTGTTTTACTTACCTGACTGTTTGGGAGACGTCCGGCGCAGCGCCTCAAAAACGGGGCACTCTGTACACCGTGAATCCGGAGGTGTTTAATCATGTTAGTGGTGCACCCTCTTTTGCATGATATGATGCCGTTGCAAATGTTGCACTGCACTGACCATTCATTTTTTTGCAGAATTTCAGCCAAAATGTTTAATGTCGTCGCATTGTCCAAGACTGAAATGGATGAACACCAACACTTCGTCTTCGCTGGTGTTCGCCAGCTTCTTCTTCTTTGGTGGTATGCAGCCATTTTTTCCAGTTGGCAGGCTGGTCGATCACCGAAGGTAGGAATCAAAATTTTAACAAATGAATGAGTCCTGGTTCCCATCGATGCTCATCGATACTCAACAAAGCCGGGCTTTGTGCTCAAGATGCAGCTCAACAAAGTCCCCCAAACATAGTTAAACGGTACTGCAACGGTGGTTATCAACTTTGTCAAGTCCGGTTCTCGACTTTGTGCTCAGTGCGCGTTCACGTTTGTCGTCATATTATTGTACTTCCACTCAAAAGCAAAGAGATCCCAGCCGGTGTATTTTACACAAGATGAGCAAGTAATTATGATGGAGCTTTATAAGGAGTTCAAAAGGATTATTTCTGCCAAAAGCAACACTGTTGCCGCCAATGCAGCGGGGGAGGACCGCTGGCAGAATAATGCTGAGCGTGTAAATGTGCACGTTAACACTGATTATTATGCTAACTATACCCTACTAGTCTTTTCATTCATTAACGCTCAACATTGCACAACATTGACATATTACGCTTATCTTTTTAAAAAATAAATAAATTGGAGCAACAACTGTCTTTTTTCATCCTTGAAATATGTCAATACTGTATTTTCATATTTTACTGCACTGAGTTCTGGATTGATGTACCCCATGGTGACCATTAGGTAGCATTGTTGACGTGTTTTGTGGCGACTTTTTCCCTCGTGACGATGTTTTTCCTTTCTGTTTGAATAAAGACGTGTTTGTTCCCTCGGAGTAAATACTATAAGAAAAGAAGACTAACTGGCTGAGTACTCCTGCAATGCCTGCTGTGGCATATACGTCTGCCAGCGTTGGTCGAGTTAATATTTATTCCCTCAACTGAAAATCTATATCTCTTATAGAGAATTTAATCAGGGCCTGCTAGCGAATCAGTGTGATCTCAAGGATGCCACTCCTGTTATCGTGCTGCTCGAATCATTCTTGCTCCCACGTCCATCGGTTTCTCAATAAATGGTGACGCCATCTCCGAATGAGTTACACAGTGAAACAGCGGCGCTTTCATAGCCTGGTCGGGACCAGGTTATGAGTTAACACACTAAAGTCGCTTCGCAGTATGCCCCCTAAGTCACACAGGCTCACCTACTGTGTAAACAACCCCCACTCTGCTTTGTAGCAGATCCTCGTCTATATATCGTATACATATAAATATATACATAAATATAATCTAACAATATATATAATATATATAAATCCATCCATCCATCGCTTCTTCTCTTTAGGGTCGCGGGCATGCTGGAGCCTATCCCAGCTGACTTTGGCCAAGAGGCGGGGTACACCCTGGACTGGTCACCAGCCAATCGCAGGGCACATACAGACAAACAACCATTCACACTCACATTCATACCTATGGACAATTTAGAGTCGCCAATTAACCTAACATGCATGTTTTTGGAATGTGGGAGGAAACCGGAGTACCTGGAGAAAACCCACGCATGCAAACGCCACTGCCAAACGGAGATTCAAACACAGATCTTCCCGATCTCCTGACTGTGTGGCCAACATGCTAACGACTAGGCCACCGTGCGGCCCTATATAAATATTATATAGATATAAATATTAGATATATTACAGTTCATATAACATACAGTACATATAAATATTATATATTTGGTATCTATATTGTTGTCTAGATTTTGTTCAGCATGAAACATGACTCATGAGTGTGCAGTTTTAGTATATAAATGCTTTTATTTTTTATATAAATAAATTAGTATATTTTATTATAGTTTATCTATATACATATTAAATAGTATACATTTTATATATCCTATATATAAATATCATATATATATATTTTTATTGGGGGGGGGGGGAGGCAGTGGTATTTCTTTGTTGTTGTTGTTGTTGTTTTTTTACTAATTCACACAAACACAAAGCAATCCGGTTCCTTAGTTTGATTTATTTGCAGATTGAATTGAAAAAAATAAATCATCATCAATATAAAAAATAAATATCCTCTCATTCTTTGCAATTAAATTACAAAATATATTATTTTAAAACATGAAAATATTAAATACATGATTGCCAGGAGCCTAAATTGGAAAAAAAAAGTAATGCATAAATATTTACAAGTACTCAAATAGTTTTGTTTTTTTTTACAATGCACCTGAACACATCATCACTTCAAGTTCTTCTATAGTCAGGAGGCATTTGTTAAGCCACGAGGCCAAACGGGGGCTCGTTTTCTATGTCTGTGAGGGCTGATTTGTTGTGCAGTTTCCGAGGATCTTCTGGAGTCCACACCTTGGCCGTGCGGATGATGTTCTGCTCTCGAAGGAGCTTCTCATTGGACCAAGACAGAGAGTGTCCGGCCAGAGGGGGTAGACCATAGTCCGGGTCACTCGGGGAGGGAGACCCTAAGGAGAGGAGAGGTGGGGAGACATGTTTTAGTCATCTTTGCAAGCTGAAAGTAATATTCGAGTCAAGTCAGATGACTTACTTGTTCCTCTGTGACATATAATGACTTTCTTTGGCTGCACGTGCGTGTCGCTGCTGGAGTTCCTGATCGGCAGGTCCGACTGGACGAGCTCGGCCAGGAAGTTGATGTAACCGATGGCCAACCTGAGAGTGTCCACTTTGGAGAGTCTCTTCTCGTAAGGCAGGGTGGGGATGTGCGAGCGCAGCCCCTCGAAGGCGTCGTTGATGGACTGCATCCTCCGCCGCTCCCGGACGTTGGCCGCCTGCCGCAGCTGCTGCATCTCCATCTCCGAGCGCATCCTCCGCCGCCTCTTCAGCGACAAGGGGCCGCCGTGCGGGGACAGGTCCGCGGTGCTGTCCGCACAGCTGTAGGAGACTGTGGACGACGAGGAGGAGAAGGACAGGTCGCCGATGTCATAGTCGCCGTGAATCTCCTTGCTGTCGTAGTCTGGAAAATGACCGGCAAAGAAATCCACGTCGTCGTCCAAGAAGTCGCTCGTGTCCACGTGACCGTCCCGCGAGGACTGGTCGGTGAAGAAGTCGTCATCGTTGAAGTACGGAGGGGAGGAGAAGGAGTCTAGTGCGGAGAAAGGGTCCAGCACGCCGTCCATCCTTGTTGTGTGTTGTGTTGACTCTTCGTGGTGCCAAGCGGTCAACACTTGACTTTTAGTTGAAGGACAGGCACGCGAGCTGCCTTTATGAGGACATCCGTGGTCGCGTGCCGCTCCATCCAAGCGCCAACCAATCACAGGCCTGTCCGCGGTGCGCACCTAGAGATCAGCCACGACAAAGCCACGCCCACCGCTCCAGAGTTCTCTCTCTCTCTCTTGCTCTATCCATTGCTATCTTTATATGTAGAAATGCAATGATAACATGTCAAAAGTGACAAATACAATGAAGGAAAAGTACAACATGTTATTCTATGTACAGTGGGGGAAATCATTATTTCATCCTGTGCTGATTTTGCAAGTTTACTCCCTTACAGTCCATAGAGTTATTTTAAAAGCAAGAAAAACAATATCACCAAAATATGTATTATTTTTGTATTTGATTGAATGTATTAAAATGTTTCCTTCTTTGAAAAAAATATTCTGTCCCTTTTTGTTCAAATAAAACAACAATTGTGGGGGAATGTCCATGTCTATTTAAAGGGAAAAAATAGCTCAATAGTTAAAATAGTTATAAATACAAGTATACTGTATTTACTGCCTTTTTTGATAAACAATCCCTTCTCCATATCTACTGTTACTAATCATTTTGATAATTCATTCACACCATATCTTTTGCATTTTACATGAGAGAAAAAATAGTCAGGGGAAAAAATTTAAGATTCTACCATTAGTCCATATCATTTTTGGATTTTCATTTAAATGATTTTATTTTTTCCAGTTGTTTCAGTGGATATTCTGTCTCTCTTTGTTAAAATAAACCATCAAAATTATGGGGAAATGTTCATGTAGGGAAAAACCTACAAAAGAGTTTATAATTATAATCATAATAGTTATATTCATTGTCTATTCATTGTCAACAATATCCTACCCTTTCTCCATATCTATTGATGATTATCCATTCATGCCGTATCTTTAACATGTTAACAGCTGCAGTATTCCCTTTACTTATGAAAGGCAAGTGTTAAAAAGAATAAACTTGATAAGAAAATGGGAGTTTAAAAAATGACAGACTGTGCGGTGTTGAGGAAAGGGAAGAAATAAAATGTTGAAAATAAGACAAGACATAAAAGTTGTAAAAATGAAAACAGAAATGTTTTGTATAAGTGAAGGCAAGTAAAGAAAACATAAATATGTACAATTTTGACTGAATCGTAAAAGTCATTTTTGGTAAGTGAGAGAAAAGTGACACAAAATTGTGATTTAAAAAAAAAAACATTTTAGGATATCTTAAACTACTTTGGATGATTTTTTGTGTGCTTACTTGACAACAATGCAAATACAAAAGGGGCCACCACAAATGATTCCATTTTTCTGCATGTACAAATTTTGAACAGCCACGAACCGCAACACAATTGCACGAATACACAAAAAAGCATACACAACGTGTTGCAGTAAAGGATCTAAAGAGCCCTCAGCTCATTTATTTAGCAGTAAGTGGAAGCAGTGCGGTAAATACACGCACCAGCAGACTGGTGCACTTGTGTCTGCCTGCGCGGGTTTTGGATCGGGAGGACTGGTTTGCAAATAAAAGCGCAGTGGTGGCAACAAATTAACACTCCCTGCTAGGACACATCGGTGTGTGTAAGTACTCATCTATTCAGGCCATTCAGTCAAAAGAAGCACTTTGTTGTGTGTGTGTGTGCGTACGCTCCCCACGCGTGGCCGTGGGAAGAAGGCCACTTGCGCTCGGATGTCACCAAATGCAACACGCCGCCTCATAAATGAGCTCTTCATGTGCGCGGCACACACGACTCTCTCTCTCTCTCACACACACACACACACAATGCACACACAACCTGCGCAACACAACCCCGCTACAGGTGTTCTTCTATTTTTCTTCCAAAATATATTGATTACCATGAAGTCAACACTTTATTATTTATCACTGATGATATGTTATTATCCTCTTTCAACAGTGAACATTTGAACACGTGCAACACATAGAAGTCGTCTTCTTATTGGTTAAATCATGTATCATTTATTATTAATGCTTTATTTACTTATTCATTAATTTATGTATATATAATGTACTTTTAAATGTTTTAAATGTTTTAAATTTTATTTATTTGCTTATTATTTCATGAATTGTATCCATGGATTATTTGTTATTAATTATTTATGGCCTTATTTGTATATTAATTGATCTATTATTATCGAATTATTTTAATATCATTAATTTTGTGTGTATGTATGTATTTATTTATTTTTTATTCCATGAATTGTATTCATATATTGTTTGTTATTAATTATTTTTTATATGAATTTATTCTTATCAAATTATGTTAAGATATTTTTAATTCATTTAATTCATTTATTATTTTATGATTTTTATTCACGAAATATGATTAATTTTGAATTATTTATTACCTTATTTATATATTTCTTTTTCAGTGGCGGAGCCAGAAATTTTGGCGTGGCCCAGGTGAGACCATTTCTCACATATATATATATATATATATATATATACAGTATATATATATATACACTGTATATATATATATATATATACAGCGTTGTTTCATAAGGGGTTAAACAGCTTGTTTGCAGTAGTGTCACGTTGGGCTATTGTGTATGCTTGTGTGTGTGCGTGTGTACGTGCGTGTGTGTGCACCCCTCCCTTGTATTGCTGATAATTTGAACCGTGCAAGTTGTAAAGGCGGCGTGACGGAGCGCTCCACGCAACTTATTGACGAGCGTGCTGCCTTGTGATGGAGGCGACCTGCTCGAACAGAACAAGTGTTCCAGTTCCCATGCAGACTCTCGCTCTGCAGCATGCAACAAGATGCAAGATGCATTCAACACCCTCCACGCCGCCGCGGGTGTGCACGTCGGGGTTCAAGCACGCACGCACGCCACCTCCATGACGTTTCATCATAAAAGATGTTCCTAAAATATCCCATAAGGAGCCATTAGAGCTTCAATGACGGATGGACCACAGATTAGTGATGTTTTCAGGAAAAATACTAATTGATGGCAAAGATGTGTGATTTTACGTTCTCCTATCATAAGGCAAATACAAGCAGGAAAGTATTTGGGAAAGAAGGGCGTAAGGGGTAAGAGGGAGTTTAACGGGGAAAAGGAGAGGATTGACAGAATCAAACTTCCTCATGTAAACAAAAACAAATTCAAAAGAAAAATACTGCAAATGCCAAAAAAAAAACTTGGCTGTAAAAATGGCATGCTCTATACTACAAGCTCTATGTTACTCTGGCGCCTGTTTGGAACATTTGGACTGTCATTTTTGTGTAGCACAAGTCAGTGGCAGAGCCAGAAATGTTTCATTGGTGTGGCCAAGGTGAGACCATGACTCACATAGGGGTGGCAATAATTTGATACCTGAAATGCCTCCACGGCCACCACGTATTAGAAAATCAATACAACAATTAAGCTGTCAATATTTACCTAGCTTGTTTTCTATGATTTCATTGAGGAAATATCATAAGAACAGTTGAATTGTAATATTTGACACGCTATTAAATCATCAGAATTAAAAAACAAATTGTACTAGGTGCTAGCATTTTTAGCATGCTAACAGTTAGCATATTAGCATTTTACCTATTTTCATTTATATGGACTTAAATAGACACATAGCACTGTCCTGCCAGGTGCAAACATGCAAACAGTTAGCATGTTAGCATTTTAGCCATTTTCACCCGTATAAACGTAGATACTGTAGATACCGCTATCTTGCTAGGTAGTAGCGTGCTAACAGCTAGTAGGTTAGCATTTTTCATAGATATGAACTTACATAGATATTTAGTGTTGTATTAAGTGCTTGCATGCAATTAGAAACCACATTTTTAGTCAATTGGTTTTTAAATGGATTTATCATGAGCATTCATGACAAAAAATAAGCTTTTGGAAATAGGCTAGCTGGGGAGGTCGTATCCTGGTATAGTCACAAGACAACCACTCCAAAAGGGACACATTGTAACACACTTAAAGTGTTTCTTCTTATGGGATATAAAAAAGAGGAACATAAAACATTTTGTATATACAGTGGTGTGAAAAAGTGTTTGCTCCCATCCTGATTTTTTTTTCATGTTTGTCACACTTAAATGTTTCAGATCATCAAAAAAATGTAAATATTAGTCAATGACAACACAACTGAACACAGAATGCATTTTTAAATTAAACTTTTTATTATTAAGACAGAAAAAAAAAAATCCAAACCTACATGGCCGTGTGTGAAAAAGTGATTGCCCCCTAAACCTGATAACTGGTTGGGCCACCCTTAGCAGCAACAACTGCAATCAAGCACTTGCGATAACTTGCATTGAGTCTCTTACAGCGCTGTGGAGGAATTTTGGCCCACTCATCTTTGCAAAATTGTTGTAATTCAGCCACATAATTCAGCATCTCAATAGGATTCAGGTCAAGACTTTGACTAGGCCACGCCAAAGTTTTCATTTTGTTTTTCGTCAGCCATTCAGAGGTGGACTTGCTGGTGTGTTTTGGATCATTGTCCTGCTGCAGAACCCAAGCTGGTTTTAGCTTGAGGTCACAAACAGATGGCTGGACATTCTCCTTCAGGATTTTTTGGTAGACAGCAGAATTCATGGTTCCATTTATCATAGCAAGTCTTCCAGGTCCTGAAGCAGCAAAACTGCCCCAGACCATCACACTACCACCACCATATTTTACTGTTGGTCTGATGTTCTTTTTCTGAAATGCGTCACTTTTACGCCAGATGTAATGGGACACACACCTTCCAAAAAGTTCAACTTTGTCTCGTCAAACCACAGACTATTTTCCCAAAGGTCTTGGGGATCATCAAGATGTTTTCTGGCAAAAATTGAGATGAGCCTTAATGGGTTTTTTTTGTTCAGAAGTGGTTTTCCTCTTGGAACGCTACCATGCAGGCCATTTTTACCCAGTCTCTGTCTTATGGTGGAGTCATGAACACCGACCTTAACTGAGGCAAGTGTGGCCTGCATCTCTTTGGATGTTGTTGTGGGGTCTTTTGTGACCTCTTGGATGAGTCGGTGCTCCACTCTTGGGGTAATTTTGGTTGGCGGGCCACTCCTGGGAAGGTTCACCACTGTTCCATGTTTTCTCCATTTGTGGATAATGGCTCTCACTGTGGTTCGCTGGAGTCCCAAAGCTTTAGAAATGACTTTATAACTTTTTCAGACTGATAGATCTCAATAATGTTTTTTTCACACAGGGCCATGAAGGTTTGGATTTGTTTTCTCCCTTAATAATAATAAAAAATCATTAAAAACTGTATTTTGTGTTCAGTTGTGTTGTCATTGACTAATATTTAAATTTGTTTGATGATCTGAAACATTTAAGTGTGACAAATAAAAAAAAGAAAGTATTATTTTCATCTTTGCAAAACCACATGCTGCAAAATCCACTAATACACCTGTTGATCAATCACTCCGCAGGTTAGTTTTTTCAACAAAACAACAAAATGCACTTGTGTGCATCTTTTCATGCCAAATGAGGGAAGAAAAGGAAATCCAGAAAGTGAACTACGGCAGACAAATGTGTGGAATTAAAGCCGGCGCTAATCCCACACATTGATTCAGTTGTAATCCCTACATAATCTGTGGCTACACAGGATTATCCATCTGGATGACTCAAACAAATTGAGGAGATTTGCGGCCCGCAGCTTGTTTTTTTTATTGGCCCTCAGCACTTTCTAAAAATATAATTAAACAGGAACCAAAACATTTTGAATAAACGAGAAGAAAGGGTGAGAAAAAGTTGAATAATAAAATATACACCTTGTTAGCAATAACACAAAGATGACATGCTGTTTGTAAAGTGCATTACAGTTGTTGTGTAAATAAAATGATATTTTATTTTTGGTCTAGGAGTCATTTTAGCACAAGGGTGTCTAAAGTGTGGCCCGGGGGCCATTTGCAACCCACGGCTTGATCAACTTTTTTGGCACATGCACCTTCATAAAATGCAATGAAACAAGAAAGCTGTACAAAAACAGCAAAAACAGAAAAAATACCAATAAAGACCATTAAAAAGAATATTCAAGTATGAACATGAAAAGTATGAACACGTACAGCGGTCAGTAGAATCCACGTTGCTTGAGGTCCAGTGTAAAGTTTCCACTGTCAGGTTTGGGGTGCCATGTCATCTGCAGGTGTTGGTCCACTGTGTTTTCTGAGGTCTAAGGTCAGTGCAGCCGTCTACCAGGAAGTTTTAGAGCACTTCATGCTTCCTGTTGCTGTCCAACTTTATGGAGAAGCAGATTTCATTTTCCAACAGGACTTGGCACCTGCACACAGCACCAAAACGACCAGTACCTGGTTTAAGGGCCATGGTATCCCTGTCCTTAATTGGCCAGCAAACTCGCCTGCCGGACTCCAAGACTCCTGCCCCGACCAAGTATTGAGGGCTGTACATGTTCATACTTTTCAGTTGGCCAACATTTCTAAAAATCCGTTTTTTATTGGTTGTAAGTAATATTCTAATTTTCTGAGATACTGCATTTGGGATTTTCATTAGTTTTCAGCTACAATCATCCAAATTAAAATAAATAAACATTTGAAATGTATCAGTCTGTGTGTACTGAATGTATATAATATGCAAGTTTCACTTTTTGAATGAAATTACTGAAATAAATAATTTTTTGGGTGGTATTGTAATTTATTGAGCAGCCCCTGTATATGTGCCCTGCAATTGGGGGTGGCCAGTCCAAAATGTACCCCGCTTCTTGCCCAAAGTCAGCTGGGATAGGCTCCAGCATTCCCCCAGCGACCCTAGTGAAGATTAAGCAAATTCATTTTTTTTGTTTTTTTCAGTACTTTTTAGTATTTTATACTATATTATTGATATAACTTGTTATCATATCTACAGTATGTTGTATTAATGTTCTTAAAAAAAATTAAAAATACCATCATAGCAGCACTATTTTTTCCCTATTTTTCTGCATCTTTTTCAGTATTTTGTTTTAAAAAAATATATTTTTCAGTAGTTTTTTCTCCAGCATTTTGTTTTTCAGTAAGCATCTCTCCATATGAAAAGTTTGGACACCTGCCTTTTATTCACAATCAAAGTTGCTCATCCACATAAATGTTGTTATTCATGTCTTCTTCACGTTATACGCAGATCTGTCCCTCAACACACACGCACACGCACACACACGCACACACACAGAAAGCAGGTCAGAGTGTGTGTGAGCAGGACCTACATTGGGAGGCCTGGGAATTCTGCCACTTGCTGGCGGGACGCACAGATGTGTGGAAGGCAGGAGTTAATTCAGCAGCCTGACAAATAAAAGCAACATTTACAGAAGATAGCAAGAAGCCTCTGTTGATTGTCCCCAAACCTAGGGAAACCCAAACCTAGAACCTTGGTTAGTGTCATTAATTTGTTCCAGGAGGCCCGACTCAGGCGGTAGAATGTTCATTTACCAACCTAAAAGTTGCGGGTTCGATCCTCTGTCCTCGCATGACAATGTCAAGGTATCCCTGGGCCATCAGTAGGTAAACGTAGGAACACACACTACATGCACAAACAGTTGGAAATGCATATAAATACAAATAATTGATGAATGAAAGGAATAAATGAACATTTAAGGTTAAGGTAAACTTTGACAACAGGCCAACAATAAGTACAATATTAAAAACAATAAATACAACACCAACATTACAAAGAGTTATTCAACAGAACAATGGCTGCCAGAACCAAGGAATTCCTCATCCTATTGGTCCTACATGTAGGAACATCGTATCTGCGACCCAATAGAAGCAACCTGAACTCATCATGCAGGGGATGACTGGGATCAACAAGGACTGATTGACCATTCTTCATATTCCGCCTCTGATACAACACAGTCAGGTCAATTGTGCTGCACACTTTAGTGATGCCCTGCAACCTGTTCCTGTTTTTAAGAGCGACCCATACCAGCTGATAAAAGAAAAAGGTCAGCACAGACTCAATAAAACAAGAATAAAACATTTCCATAAACGTGTTATCAACTTTAAAACTGTAAAGCTTACAGAAGACTGGAGGATTCTTTCTAAAATCTACAATAATCTCTTTGGTTTTTGACGAATTCATGTTTAAAAAGGACAAGGTCAATCAACTCAGACACTACAGGGCTTTGATCAGGGTCATCATCCCTGAGAAGAGACACAATCACCTAAACCAACTTGAGGACATGCCGCCCCAGGTATAGAGTTTGGCACTCATTAGTATACGAGACAAATAAAAGAGGGGAGAGGACGCATCCCTGTGGTGACCCAGTGGGAGATAAAAGAACATTAGATCAAACATTACTCTCTCACGTTGCGACCTCTCAGATATAAAGTCCATCAATCGGGATATGAGGCCGGGCTGAAGGCTTTTCAGTCTTTCTGCTAAAATATGAGGTTGGATGCAATTAAAAGCAGAGAAGGCGTAAATCAAAACTAGGCTCACAAAAGTCATTGCACCTTGCAAATGTGTCAGGATCAGATGAAGCAGGGTACCTGTTGCATCATCAACCCCTCTGCCAGGCCAAAAAGCAAACTGGAATAGATCCAGATTTGCCTGAACAGCATTCAAAAGCTCCCCCTTCACAATTTTCACAGGTCTATAATCATTAAGAGCCTTAGAGCAGTTCGTTTTTGGCGCAGGGACAATAACAGAATCCTTCCACACACAAGGAACCCTTTGAAGATGGAGAGACAACTTGAAAATGTCTGCCAACCGGTCCACACAATTTTTGAGGCTACGACCCCCATTACCATCAGGGCCAGAGCTTTTCCTCTCTCCAGCACCTCTAAAAAGTTTCAGGACCTGATCCCTACCCACCTGGTTGTAATAATGCGGTTGTAGTTTGTGTAAGTGTCCAGTGGATCACAAATTTGCATACTTTTCGTATGTTTAGTTATTTGATGAAAAAACGGTGAAGCATAACTCGTACATGAGCTACTATGTACTATCACGTATTTATACATTATTACCCACATATTGTGAATGACGTGCATTCTCTGCAGAAAAAAAATCATATTTTTGGAGAAAAAATGTATTTCATAAAAAATAATAATAAAATACAAGTTTAATGATAATTTTTTTTTTTTTTTTACAAAATCGACTGTATTGTATTTACAAGCTATGCAACCAGTCATTATTTAGTATATACTGTATGTAGTATTTATATATATATAATATACCAGGACATCCCCTTCAGTATGATAAGTATAAATGCCACAGTACTGAACTCCTCATGATAATCCTCCAAATCCTCCTGAAGAGGAGGAGGGGGAGGAGGGAGCTCGCTTTTGGTCTGTGTGTGTGCGTGTGCGTGTGCGTGTGTGTGTGTGTGTTTGTGTGTTTGAGGGCAGCGGTGGTGGTAATTGACTCATCTGTTGCAGACTCTAATTGATTTGGGCGTTAATCTGATGGATGGAGACTAAACGCCAGGCTAATATGAGGAGACTGGAGAGAGTCCAGCTCTGCCCGCGGGCTGTTGATGACTACTGGGAGGATTGGAGAAGATTAACAAAGGTTTCTCAGCGTCCTGTTGGAGCAACTTGAAAGAAATGTTTGTCTGCATTTTCAAGACAATTTTTACACCACAGTCGTGTGAAATCCCCGAAATGCAAACATTAGAACACGGTTGTGTCCAAACTTATCCCAAACATCCAGAAAAATGAAAGGGACGCTAGGGACACTTTGATATTTTGTAAAGCATGTAGATATGCTAAAAGTTATATTATATTTCAAGAAAAAAATGCTTCTCAGCTTTGTGTTATAGGTGAAAAAAAAATATTATTAGCATCAACTTCGCTTACAAAAGAGCTCCTTGTTGTGTTTGTCTGAACCACTGGAGGGCAGTGCAGAGTCAAGTATGATGCTGAGCTTTGCGCAGTATCGGTTCTGGGCGTTTGGGGGCGCTAAATTGCCATTTGTGACCCGCAGCTCACTTTTTATTGGCCCACAATAAAACGCTTTAAAATATACAGCCCAACAACAACAGTCCAAACAACAACAACAACAAAAAAGCAAACATCTGAAGAAGAGCAAAAAGACGATGCCAGAACAATTGGAATGTTGACACTAATGAAAATAAAGAAAATGAAGCCTGTTTTATATACAATTTATTAGCAAAAATAAATATCCCAAAAATATATTTTGATAGATATACAGTAAAAATGAGGAGGAAACATGAATGTATTGATGGTGTAATTCATCTTTGGATGAATTCAGTCTGCTCTTATGATCATGTGAGGATGTAATTATGCATTATATAGCTGTACATTGTATATTGTTTTATGAATTAATATTAAGCATTATGTACATATGTTTACACACCATATGCATTTGCTTCTTCCTGCTCCTTTTCAAACAAATTCTTTGTGACGCTTTTGCTTTCAGTACTACTGTTGTGTTAGAAATGATCTTGATGGAGAGTCTTTTATTTTGTAGTATTATTGTTACATTTGAAATGAAAAGAAGATGTCTTGAGTTTCACTGACTCTTGGGTCCTCAACAAAGTCTCCAGTTTCACTGACCCGTGGGTGCTTGACAAAGACTTGTTTCAATGGGTTGCGGGTGCTCACCAAAGACACGAGTTTCACTGACTCTCAGATGCTCGAATTTCACAAACTCACAGGTGCTCAACAAAGACTTCAGTTTCACCGACTCATGGGCGCTCAACGAAGACTAGAGTTTCCCTGGCTCACGGGTACTCGACAAAGACTTGAGTTTCACTGACTCACACCCAGAGGTGCTAGACACAAAGTCAAGTTTTACTGACGCACAGGTGCTCGCCGAGTATCTACAGCTTGGCTGCTGAACGTGTTGCTCATGTACGAGTGTCTGCGAGTGACTCACTACCCGTTTCACTTTAGTGAGTGAGTCATAAGAACTGGAGTCAGTAAAAGTAATTGGGTTTCCCATCACTAACATGTTCTTATAATGTGTATTATAACGACAACAATTGTTGGTAAATAGCTCAATCAACCAACAAAAATATATAGATCACTTTATTATTGTTATGGACATATATTCATCTCTTTACAATATAACATAAGGTCAGGAATCACTAAACAAATCAATAAATAAATAAAGAACAGCATGAATAAAGCAATACATGTTTGAACTTAGATATAAATACTAAGTAGTCATATTGTGTCTGCATGCGTATTGAATATTATGATTATGTACAAACACCAGGCTGCTTGGAGTACAGAATGAGGGCGGGGCTACTCGACCTACCAAGAAAGGCCGCACATAGAAAACAAGTGACTCAGGAAGCACTTTATAGAAATACCATTCACATACACATAACATATTGATCTATATACAAATGGGCAGCAAACGCACTTGATGACACACGCACGCACGCACACGCGCCCACACACACGCACACACACACACACACACAGAGTTTGAGGAACTGTCTGTGAGATCACATCCTACATCTCTTCCTGAGGAACGGAAATATCACAGATTAATTAAGGGCTTTCTGCAGCAATATTCATCACATTTCTCTCAAATGTGATGTCATTAAAAAGAAACGGAAAGATGTACAATTCTTGAAAAAACTAAAACAAGTACATAAAAAACAATACATTTAGTGGCAGTTCTTGAATGCTGTATGGAACACTCCAAATCACTTTCACGTTACTTATAAGATAATGGCAACTCCTTCCTGTAAAATAGGCACAGTCTATTTTTAGCGGATTATTCCAATTCTCGGATCTGTCTGGAATACCACTTTTCTGTTGCTTTAAAGTATACTGAAAAAAGATTCCATCCTACCACGTTGTTCCTGCTTTCCTCAAACATAACTTGCTACTGGAACGGATAAAACGATATGTACATATATCGTGTATGCTGTACTGTATATGTACACGGCCCCTTTTTCTTTTCATAGGGTTATTTCACATGAATATGGCTCAATGTCATTGTCGTTTCAACACAGAGGTAATTAGATGCTGTACAAAGTTTACACTCCCTACCCTCCTCAGAAAAAAAAAAAAAGATTTGGACAAAATACAGTGTACTTTCAATAAAATGAACATTAACACATCATCACAAGAGTGTCTAGTATCTAATAGATCGGCTCTGAGAAATGGCAGTTTTGTCTGTGAAATGAATGACATCATTACAGATCAGAAAATCACCCTGGCCTCAAGGAGTTTGGGGGTTTTTTGAGCGATGCTGCAGGAATGATGGAATTACAATGGATTGGGAACTCTAAAAAAGTCTGAAAGGCGTTCACATCACCATAGAATTCAGTTCTGATAAACCCTACTGACCCTCAATGTAAGACCAACCCTCTTTTTCAAGGCCTGTTTGGAAAGAAACAATAAATCATTTCAATCAAAATGTCTTAATGCCTAAATATCATAATTCTTAGCTGCTGGACAGTTGTGTGATGACTCCCCTTAATGGACTACCATGAAAAGTAAGGACGCGATTGAGCAGTTTTCGTGATGTCTTCAGTGACAAAACTTGCACTGCTGCGTTGGATACATTGGTTACTTTTAGATTTTGCAATCTCTATCTATCGCTCCACGAAAAGGTTATAAAATAAACTCTTTAAGAGCACCTGGCACACACAGAGAGAGAGAGAAACATTTTCTCTGATATAAATCTCAAGATTCAAGAGATTCAAGATTCAAGATTCAAGATCAACAGACAACTCGTCTTTTTGATACTTGTTTAACAGACAACATACTGTACAGCATATCTGGTAAATATGGTCATTTTCAAGGTAATTAAGTCAGAGGCTGTTTGATATAGGAACTGCGAGTCTTCACCTATACTTGAATAAACCAAACCGTGCGCATGTCATGACTGTTTCCTTTGCATTTCTAACTTCTTTCTACGCATACCCAACACCAGAAAAATATGTGGGTTATGTTGCGTGTTTTCATTCTCCCTTTTATTTTGCATTGATTCCTTTACCTCTGTTCTTTTTGTGTTTCCTGAGGCACAACGAGGCACACCGTCAGTCACTCGGCTATTAGCAGTGCTTTTAAAGGGATAATTGGGATTTTTTGACATGAAGTTGTATGACATCCCCATCACCAGTGTAGTCCATCAACATAGACTCACCCCCCACTTGGTCTCCTGAGTCCAGTTCTGGTCGGAGTTCGGTGAGGAAGAACGTAGTTCCAGGTAGTCGCTGGGGTTTCACAAGTAAAGAGTTTGGCTTGTCAACAGTATGCGTTCAAAAGAGTGATACATTTACATCACAAAAATGCCTTCTCGGAAAAATCTGACCTCACAAATCGCTCGGTGTTTGATTTGTCTCCCGCCGTATCCCTGCGCACTGTCGCCTCTCCATTCTTGGGTACGTCACGAAGACGCATCACATATACAAGAATGCAGAGGTGACAGTGTGCACCGATACGACGGTGGACAACGCAGAGCGACTTGTGAGGTCAGATTTTTTCGAGTAGGCATGTTTGTGATGCAAATGTATCACTCTTTTGAACGCATATTGTTTTGAGAAGCCAAACTCCTTACTTGTGAAACCCCATTGACTACCTGGAACTACGTTCTTCATCACTGAAATCTGACCAGAACTGGACTTAGGGGACCAAGTGGGGGGTGAGTTGCTGTTGACAGACGACAGTGTTGATGGGGATGTCATACAACTTCATGTCAAAAAATCCCAACTATCCCTTTAAGCAGGAAGACAACGGATTGTACTTCATTTTACACTTCCAACAACTGGAAGAACTGTTTTCCTTGTCCGTCCCCAGTATCTTTCCTTATTCTGAAGTACACACGTTCATGCTTTTTGCAATTTTTGAGTAGTACATTTTTTTTATTTTGTCTTCCTGCTTGCCTCTTTGTTTCACCTCAACCGTTTTTGATGTAGCTGTTATTTTATATAGTGGAACCTTGGTTAGCGTAATTAAATTGCTCTAGAAAGTCCGACTCTAACCAAAATGTACTCTAACCAAATCCATTTCCATTGGAAATTATGTAAATCCAAATAATCTGTTCCAGAACACACAAAACACCTTTTTATAGTTTCACAATGATAGATTTACCTGCAGAAAACTATTGGAAATGCATATAAATGATGACTGAAAGGGATAAATGAACATTGAAGGTTACTTTTACCATCATTGAATTCGTGAATCTTGACATGACTGTTCCCAAAGACACGATGTGGCAGCGACAACACTTTCCTCCTCATAGCAAAACACAAAGGTGTTGTTGAAAAGAAGGGTGTTGATCTCGAGGCAACACCGTGTCTTTTGGAGGTCTTCAATGAAGGTAAAAGTAACATTAGATGTTTATTTATCCCTTCCATTTGTCATTTATATTCATTTACAATTGTTTTATGCATGTAAAACTATAATTTTACAACTATAAAAACGTGTTTTGTGTTAACATATTTGAGAGTCAACCGCTGATGACATCAAAAACTAGCGATATCGCTGACCTCCCGGTCCGGTTGTTAGCAAAGGATGGTAACAAGGATGTTTTGTGATAAAATATTAATAACAAATTAATAAAAACAATTAATAAAGTATTAATAACACAAGAAGATTGCCATATTGTACGCTAACTGGAAAATGCACGCAAATCGAGGCAAAAATTTTATGGAAAAAACTGGCTAACTAGGGCGTACGCTGACTGAGGTTCTACTGCACGCTATGTTTGTCAGGAATTGCTTCTGTCTTCGCATCCTTACAATTGTCATCCACAAAACAACAGTTTTCATTTAATTCATAAAACTATTTTAATAAGATTTGAAATGTAGAGTGGGGTGTTGCCTATACACTCATAATAAAAATTTTAAGACCAGTTTAAAAAGCAAGAATTGCACTGTTGGATCTTAAGGATGTTTTACGAAGAGCTTCAAAATGCAAAAAGAAGAAATGGGAGTGAGACAAAAAAAAGACAAATTTGACTAAGCAATTTATTGTACAGAAGAACTAAAGTTAAACAGGGCTGTTCATCAGCTCATCAAAAGTTTAAGACCACGACATTTAAAAGCCAAAATCTTGGCAAAAATGTGGGTTCAATGTCATTTTCTGTCAGGTATTCACACTGTCATGATCTCTTGATGGCAAAAAAGCTTTCTCTCTTTGAACACAGTCGGTCAGATTGTTGAGCTGTATAAGCAAGGCCGCTCGTCATTGCTGCTGAGGTTGGACGTAGTAAGACAGTCATTTTAAACCTCTTCAAAGATCCTTAGGGCTATGGAACAAAAAGTCAAGAGGTTGACCCCAAAAATGTCAGATTGAGATCAGATTGGCTGTCCGTCAAGACGCGGGACGATCTGGGGTGTTCTTTCCTTCAACGGAACAAAGGAGCTTTGGGTTGTGCGGGGACGTCAAACGGCAGCTGGCTATGTGGAGATGTTGCAGGGGAAGGCCATCGCCTGTGTGGTAATGCTATTTCAACAGGACAACGCTGCAGCTCACAATTCCCGCCTGACAAAGGACTTCTTCCAGACAAAAAAAAGCTCATTCTTTTGGACCATCCTGTGTCTTCCCCTGATCTAAATCCAGCTGAGAACATTTGGGGATGGATGGAAAGGGAGGTTTACAAAAAAGGACATCAGTTCCAGACAGTGGATGCCCTCCGTGAAGCCATCTTCACCACCTGGAGCAACATTCCCACTAGCCTTCTGGAAACACTGGCATCAAGCATGCCCAAAACAATTTTTCAGGTGATTAACAAGAATGGTGCAGATACTCATTACTGAATGCTTTTTTAAACATTTCATTTGCATATCAGGCTTGTTTCAGGGTTTTTTGAGCTACAATTTTAAACTCAGTTTCAGTTAATGAACAGCCTATTTCTCTTTAATGCTTGTTTGCAATAAATTACTTACTCAAAAAATGTTTTGTCTCACTCCCATGTCTTCTTTTTGCATTTTAAAGCTCTACTTAGAACCTCCTTAAGATCCAACAGCGCAAAAGGTAAATTATTGCAATTTTTCAACTGGTCTTAAAATTTTGATCAGGAGCGTAGCCATTAGTATAAAATGTCACTGATCTGTGTCTGAAAAAACGTAAAAATGTTCCACATCCCAAAATTAATGGGGTGATAACAAAATAAGACTATTCAAAATGGTGTGTTACCCGTGTTGCACAGTGTCAGACCCGTGTGATACTTTTTTAGCTTGGTAGGGAACATTTGATGTTTGTCTTTAATTTTTAAATACAGTTATATCCATCCATCCATCTTCTATGCCGCTTATCCTCACTTGGGTCGCGAGGATACTGGGGCCTATCCCAGCTGACCTTGGGCGAGAGGCGGGGTACACCCTAGACTGGTCGCCAGCCAATCGCAGAAATATGATTATAGATAGCCCAAAATATATGCATGAATATGGTATAACAATGCAACATATATGATTCAAACAAATGAGTTGGTAGACCATAACAATGACAAGTTAGAGGGCATGGATTATGAGAGGGTTCAAGCTGTTTTATGTTCTCTGACAGGAGGCTCATTGTCCCACACTGAAAACGCCTGCTTTAGGTTATTAGGTGCATGTAATTGACTCGATGACTACAATTAAAAGTAGATATATGAATGGAAATATTGTATATAAGAGATAATACTGGTAGATAATCTTATTCAGATAATCTTATTCCAATAGAGAGCAGCAACAATGAGCCTTATTCACCAATAACATGTGTTTGTTGTCCTTTCTAGGCACTTTTCAAGAGGAACAAAGCCATTCATCACCACTAGGGGTGCACATGTTTTGTTACAAAACCTTCGGGTTTGATATAGGGGTGTACCGTGTTCCTCCATGCCAAGTGCAGTCCAGTCTTTGGACTTAGGATTCATGGCCAGAGCTTGAAAAGCTTAAAGTCTCATGTTTAGGAACACTTGTCCTTTCAGTCAATATACACGTACTTTACTACAAAAAAAAGATTCATTCATAACCAAACCGTGACCTTAAAACCAAGGTACGTACCAAACCATGATGATGGTGGACCGTAACACCCCGATTCATCACCAATGTGCTGTATGTTTTAATACAAACACACAAAAACAATATGATTTTAGTCGTGTTAGTGTGGTTCCCTGTGATTCTAAAGCCATGTTGTAGAATAGTATTTAAGTATTTAAAAGTATGACACCAATAGTAGTGTAGTGGTTCACATAGCCAACATAGTGAGGCCTTGCCTCAGATGGAGGAGTTCAAGTATCTTGGGGTTGAGGGAAGGATGTAGCGTGATATAGGCAGTCAGATCAGGCGCGGCATCAACAGTATGCGGTCGCTGTACTGGACCCTCGTGGTGAAAAGAGAGCTGAGCCAGAACGCAAAGCTCTCCATTTAGTGGTCCATCTCCGTTCGTACCCTCACCTATTGTCACCAGCTTTCGGTAGTGACCGAATACAAGCGGCCGAAATGAGTTTCCTTCACAGGGTGGCTGGACTCACCCTAAGACAGGGGTATTCAACTTAAATTGAAATTTACAGAACAGATTTACAGATTGGCTGAGTAGCATCACATGGGATGGCTGTACTTACACTCAACAAAAATAGGTGAACTGAAAAATCTACAACTTTTTCTAAGTACACAAAAGACCCACATATCTCAAATAATGTTCACAAACATGCTCAGTGGGTGACATGTCGGGTGAGTACGCTAGCCATGCAAGCACTGGGATGTTTTCGAGCTTCCAGGAATTGTGTAGAGATCATTGCAACACGGGGCTGTGCATTATCATGCTGCAACATGAGGCGATGCATGTGGATAAATGACACAACAGTGGGCCTCAGGCTCTCGTCACAGTATCTCTGTACAGTGCGGTGGAGAGATTATGAATCATGAATGATGAATGCTCACTAAAAGATTTAGACAGGTTTGGGAACAATATTTGAGAGAGATGAACCTAGAAGAAGTTTTAGATCTTTGAGTTCAGCTCATGAAAAACAGGAGCCAAAACAAAAGTGTTGCATTTATATTTTTGTTTAGTGTACATCCTCAAAATGACACTTTTAACTCCACAGACTGCTCCAACTCGCCATTGTTGAATCCATTTTTTGTGTGGCTTAGAGGTGAGATGTTCACAAGCGGGTCAAGTCTTTGAAACGGCTCTTTAAAGTAAACAAGGAGAACCGATTCCTAGTTGTGTATCAGTACGGCTCATTTTTTTCCCCAATATTCTTATATCTGCGAATATGTTCTCATCGTCGACTTAAATGAGGCGTTCAAACGATTTGACTTCTTCGTGAACGTCACATCTCCATGAGCAAGCTGGCAAGTGAATAACAGCTGTGAGCAGTGACGTACGGTCAGGGGAGTAGCAGTTTAGAGGAATAATGATAACATAAAATCTATATTAATATTTGTCCATTGAACTGCATTATAAATGTGTTTTCCTCATGATTCCAATTTTTTTGAACATTTTATTAAGTCAAATCCCTGAAATTGCACAATTCCTGATGAAATAACAGGCAGAAAGTAAGATGAGGCCCCCACAAGCCCTGCCAACCATCTGAGTGCACTCAGTAAGTGCACTAAATTGGAAGATGGTGACTGCCAGTTTCTGTTTGTCAGCATGTCACCAATAAAACAATGTTGCAGAAACCATGACTTCTTACACCATGACTTTCTACAGGCTGTGCAATGTCTTCAGTGTAAGTGGGACATCATTATTCTTGCTAATCCCACAATAAAATATATAAAATTTCATACCGGAGGCACTGCAGTACTCACGTCATCCTGAGGGGTGGGGGCGTTCGTGAGCTAGAAGGTGCTTATCACTGCCGTCCTTCCATAGAGAGGAAAAGACAGCGTTTTTTTGTTTTGTTTTTTTTGACAGCATGCAGCACCAGCTGGAGAGGAGCAAGTCACATTCATAAAATAATATAAATAATAATTTTCACTTAATAAAAACAATTAATAAAATAAAATAAATATTTACAAACAAAGGGTATGTTGGAACTCATATGTGCCCACGTTTGCTGTTGAGTGTTGGAGTTAGGAAAGCAATGAATGTCCCAAGGTTATTGCTGAATGAGGCCCAGTGTTGGTACTAAACCCCCTAATTGAGCAGAACTAAACTACTTTAATGACCATCCATCATGACAAAAGTTGTGCAGTGCCCCATCGAGCATTTCTCTCATGGCTTCATCAGAGCGGTGGCATTCTTAGCCTGCTGCCTGTATACTTAACATAGGTAACATGTATTAGTTGCGTATAATGTACTGTACTATGATCATGTTCTCACAGCCGGGTCTGGGCCTCAGGGATGTAGATCTCAATGCTGTCTGCGCTCTCGGTGGCAGAGTTTTGTCGCACAGAAGCAGCTCTCTTGGCCGCCATCAGACGCTTCCTAGCTTCCTGCCGCTGTTTCTCTGAACTCTCCAGCGAGCGGTCTCTGGCCAGAGGGGGGTGATGGTGTGGGGCCTTGGGTGGCTTTTTGGGTACAGGAGGTGGGAGCCGTCTCTCCTGGTGGGAGAGGGTGGTAGGGAGGGGAGGGAAGCACATTTCAGGAAAAAAGACAGACATTTCTAGACAGACTCCAATTCATCCACTCTATAAACGTTTGCAGCCTTGACATGATAGTGTTAGCAAAATAGTAGTTGTGGTAGTAGTCACAAAAGTATTGCAGACTCACAAGCAATTATTGAGTATGCCTTTGAGGAGCATCATAACCACAAGAGCCAAAGCAGATGTTATTTCAACAGAACTTGTAGAAATGAAGACAGCGATGCTATCCAAACTGCAATATGGGTGTCCAAAGTGGGCTCACAGCTTGGTTTTTATTGGCCCTCTACATATTCAGAAAATTAAATGAATTAATTATGTACAAGATATATTATTTGTGCAGGACCACTTTCACATATTGTGTGCGTTAAAGAAGTTAAAAAGTGATGTGTACCGCATGACATGGTTGGTCTTTCGTGATCTTGTTCCTGTATGCCGTCGCATAACCGTTGCAAACTTGCCCTTTAAATTTAAGATGAGTTAAAAATTTGCGCAATTTGGGTCGGCTCTTGTCACTGAGGGGTGGTAGTGGGCCCTGAGAACCTCTGCTTTAAAGCACAGAGGTGATCGCACGGTAGGTGAAAACGTAACTCAACCTAATTTTCCAAAAACTCCAACTTTATTTTGTTTTGTTTCTCATATAATATTATGAAAAAAATACATAAAAATAACACAATTTTTCTTTAATATTTCGACTCTACGTTACTAAAAGGACGTTATTTGTCCTCATAAAAGTTTATTCTCGTAAAATTGCAAATTTACAACTTCTTTCACTTAATAGTTTGACTTTATTTTTGTTAAAGTACAGCTGTTTTTTTTTACATTTCTGTTTTTTATTTTCTAAATATTTAAACTTTTTCCTTCTAAATGTTATTCTCATAATATTATGACTTAATTATAATATTCTAACTTTTCCCCAACCAAATTTTCAAAGATTTACATTGTTATTATTATTTAAAATTATATTATTTATTTTGTGTAGTTTCTTTGATATTTAACTTTATGCACTAAAATTATGTTATTTTTCCTTCTAATATTACGTTATTTTCATAAAATGATTAATTTGTCTTGTTAGACTACATTTTTCTCTTCATATTTTGACTTTATTGTTGTAAAATTTCTGCACGTTGTTTTCTTTTTTTAGTTTTCTTGTTAAATTTGACTTTTAGAATGTGACATGAGCCAATAAAAAAAAAGCTGGGGGCCGCACTTTGGACACCCCTGCCCTAAAAGTCTGGAGATATCAGCAAAAATGCATATACATGTATTATACAATTATGAAATTCTAAGATTTGAAAGAGTGTTTATTTAATATATAGAACATAAATACAAAATATCATAATCATATTTTCTTCTACGTAATTTAACATAATTTAAATATATTGTATTTATATTACATACTGAAAATATTTTTTTTTCAAAAATGATTTAATCTGCCCGATAATATCGTCTGACCGATATTAACAGATGATATTGGCATAAAAATGAGATATCGATTCATACCGGTATCAGTTCAATATGTCTGCAGTTTGGAATTATTCCCAAATTTTGCCTCGCAAGGTAAACGTCTAACTGTATCATCAAATTGTGAACCCTGATATTGTTTTATGCTGTAAAATGCATTGCCAAACATTAGCCAAATACTTATTAACCTTGACACTCATAACACACACAGTGAGGCAGGTGGCAGGAAGGAAGGAAGGGAGGACACATGAAAGGAAAGACAGACATGATGGATCAACGGAGGCCCAGAAAGGTTAAGGCCTTTTGGTGTTTCTTGTGGTGATGGATGCTGATGGCTCTTCACTGTCGACACAAAGAAGCACAAGAAAGAAAAAAAAGGCTATGAGAGCAAATGAGGAGAGCATCGGAGTCAACAGTCATGATGCAGAGACACACAAAGATTAGTGAGAAGCAATGATGTCATTGAAGGGATAGTTTGGATTTTTATCACATGAAAATGTATGACATCCCCATCAGCAGTGTAGTACATCAACAGCGACTTACCCCCCACTTGGTTCCATGAGTCCAGCTCTGCTCAGATTTCAGTGACGGGGAACATAGTTCCGCTTAGTTGCGTCATTTAAGTAAAGAGTTTGGCTTGTCAAAACAATATGCGTTCAAAAGAGTAATACATTTGCATCACCAAAATGCCTCTTCAAAAAGATACTCACATCTTCTTCTGCCGCAGCTGTCGTGTTTACGTGTGTGTTCCACAGCGAAAGAAGATGCGAGCGTCTTCATCACATACACAAGAATGCAGAGGCGACAGTGTGCACGGATACGGCGGGAGACAAATATAACGCAGAGCGATTTGTGAGGTCTGATTTTTTCGAGTAAGCATTTTTTTATGCTAATGTATTACTCTTTTGAACGCATATTGTTTTGAGAAGCCAGACTCTTTACTTAAATGACCCAGCAACTAAGCAGAACTATGTTGTTATGACCAAGTTGGGGGGTAAGTCTCTGTTGATGTACTACACTGCTAATATGGATGTCATACAACTTCATGCCAAAAAATTCGAACTATCCCTTTAAGGACACATAGAAAATAGGTGCTGTGTGTTTTTTAATGACTACTAACATGCACATGTATCTTTATGTTGTAGCCACCAATGATTTGTCGTCCAATATCTTTTACACAGCATCACATTTCAAGTTGAGGCACACTCAAAACTTGCTTATTTTGTGCAGTGTCCAATCATCGCCACGTCATAAAAAAAAACATGTAGTAAGATAACTTCACAATGTTAAGTTCATAAAAAATTGTGGCAAATAAATCCTTGCACTCACCAAAATAGATGTCAATGATAACAGTTACGATGATTGGACACCACATGATTTTTACATATCAATACATACTTAAATACTTCAATACATACTTTTATTTACAGGGAGTCATTTGGCAATAACTATAGCCTAGCATCTTGCAAAACAGAAGACATTCAAGGCGCTTCCCACGTTAATTAATGCACATAATGGCGAAGGACATGAAAGATAACAATCATTACTGGATTTCCAAAGTTCTTGTACTTGGTCTGTACTATCGATTGTGTGTGTATTTTGCAAATAACACATCAGTAATGACTCCCACTGCATATCATTTTATAGGATGCAATTACACTTCATATCATATCATAAACATTCACTAAAACCATGATTCCGGGTAGGTTTTTGTGTCCATTTTTCAAATATCTAGGATGAAATCATCAATTAAGAAAAAAACAAAGGTTATCCAAGATAAATTTTATCATCAGTATATCTTGATAATGTAACAATAACAATTACATCTCCATTTTACCAATGACTAACTAATTTTAAAATGTACAGAGAATAGAAGATCCACGTAAACATCTCTGGAGGTTCAAAGAACATGTCATATTTATGCATGAGAGTGGGCATCCCAGTTATGCATTAGTATAAAATAGTAATGTTTTGCATGAATATTAGTGTGTAAACCTCTATTTCGATACCCGTATAGTCTGTGGGGTACACTTACATTGTGTGTTGTTTTTGGTTGCACCATGAGTGCGGGAGGTGTTAGATAACACTCTCGAGCACATTTAAAAGTTTTCCCCTGACTACCGTCTGTGTAACTCGAGCTTAGCGATGTAGGGCAACTGAGATAATACATTTTATTCCAGGTACAAAATGTGATGTTTTATTGTGAAATACGACAAATTGATGTGAAAGTTGGTACATGGTACAGTATATGTTACTTGTTCATGATAAATGTATTCTTAGCTTGACACTTTTTTTGTGTAGCACAAATGAACTTGACATTAAATAAAGAACATACACTCTTTATCAAAATGTTAAGACCAGTTGAAAAATTGCAAGAATTTACATTTTGCACTGTTGGATCTTAACGAGGTTCTAAGTAGAGCTCCAAAATTCGAAAGGAGCAATGTGAGCGAGACAAAAACATCTTTGTGTAAACAACTGATTGCAAACAAGCATTGAAGGAAATTTTAAATGAAAGGAAATAGGCTGCTCATCAGCTGATCAACAGTTTAAGACAGTAGTCTTTAAAAAAGAGAATATTGGCAGAAATGTGGATTCAATGTCATTTTCTGTCATGATCTCTTGATCCCATGATGATCCCTTGATGCCAAAGAAAAGCTTTCTCTGTCAATCTCTCAGCTCAGTTGGATTGTTGAGCTGCTGATTGGACGCCATACTTCTTAAAAGATCCAGAGGGTTATGGAACAAAAAAGTCAAGTGGTAGACCAAAAAAAAATGTCACCGGCCCTGAGCCGGAAGATCCGATTGGCTGTCCGATCCTCGGCCCAAATAAAGGTTGTTACTGGTGCCGAGTGCAGTCCAGTAAACATCAGACAGCATCTATGAGAGAAGGCATTTAAGAACAAAAAATGTCTTCAAAGTCCTCGTTTGCAGCAAACATGGGACACTGAAAGGTGGAAGAAAGTTTTATTCTCTGATGAGAAAAAATCTAACCTTGATGGTCCTGATGGCTTCCAACGTTACTAGCATGGCAAGGAGATCCCACCTGACAAAAGGACTTCTACCAGGGGAATAACCTCCCTCTTTTGGACCATCCTGTGTGTTCCCCTGATCTAAATCCAATTCAGAACATTTGGGGTTGGATGGCAAGGGAAGTTTACAAAAATGGACATCAGTTCCAGACAGTGGATACCCTCAACATTCTTCAACATTCCCACTAGCCTCCTGGAAACACTGCCGTCAAGCATGCCCACACCAATTTTTCATTTGATTAACAAGAATGGCGCAGATACTCATTACTGAATGCTTTTTTAAACATTTCATTTGCATATCAGGCTGGTTTCAGGGTTTTTTGAGCTACGGTTTTAAACTTTTGATCAGTTAACGAACAGCCTATTTCTCTTTAATGCTTGTTTGCAATAAATTGCTTACTCAAAAAATGTTTCGTCTCACTCCCATGTCTTCTTTTTGCATTTTGAAGCTAACCCCCCTTAAGATCCAGCAGCACAAAATGTAAATTCTTGCAATTTTTCAACTGGTCTTACAATTTTGTTCAGGAGTGTATGTCTGGCTCAAAGCCTGATAGTGGTATTTTCCTAGCTTGTTTTCTATGAATTAATTGAAGAAATATAGTAAGAAGATGTGAATTGCAATATTTAACACCCCATTAAAGCATTACAATTTTTTAATGAGCTTTCATGGCAAAAAATAAGCTTTAGCTTACCTGACACAGTGCCATTTTGGGGAAGCCATATCCTGGCATCATCACATGACTGTCACATGACAACCACTCCAAAACATTTTAACACATTTAAAGTGCTATCATGGTTTCTTATGGGTTAAAGGAAAATTGCACTTTTTTGGAATTTTGCCCATCATCCACAACCCTTATGTGAGACATGAACACACGTCTTTCTCTTTTCTATGCGTTCTAAAGATATAAAAACAGATAAAAAGACGGAGCTAAGAAAGCACGTAATGGGAAACACATTCCGCCTATAAAGCCTTATGAAAAAAAACTCCAAAAAGCGCAAACAACAATCCATTTACATATAATGTGACACGCTGACAACGCCTCATGCCACTACTGAAGGGTAGAGCTCCATATTGGAGGTGCTGCTGTGTTTTTATTTTTGAGTTAAAAAAAGTTAATGCTGGGTGTAGCGTTCGTTTTTTATGTTGCTATGTGAAATCAATGCGCCCATGAAGGAAGTTACAGTAATGCTGAAAAGGATATAAATACGACAGAACACTGTACGTATTACATGTTATCATAAATGCTACATGCTACAATCTACGTGGTCGCAGCATGTATATTAAACCATAAACCTTGCTGGAGGTTTTTGGAGGTGTTTTAATAGTGGTCTTTATAGGCGGCATAGTTGTATCCAATTACGTGCAGTAATGGGCTGTCTTTTTTAAATCTGTTTTTAAACTTTAGAACACACAGAAAAGAGAAAGATGTGTGTTCTTGTCTCATACAAGGATTGTGGATGATGGGCAAAATTCCAAAAAAAGTGCAGTTTTCCTTTAACTGAGGTACTTTCAGCTTTGTGTCACTCATAGCCCACCAACAAGCTACTGGAAAACAGCCTGTCCGAGGCCAGTCAAATTTCAAATAACTGAGAAATATGCATATACCTTTTTATACCTTAATCATACTTTGCTTTAAACTGTGGCAAATTACACACATGTTGACCACAAACACAACAGGAAAGAAAAAGCCATGCTGTTATGGCGTCTGATCACCTGATCACCAACAGCTTGCAGACATTGTGGATGATGAGCGTCGGACCATCAGTGAGATGATAACATGGAAATGTGGAAATGGCTGATTGAAGAGCAATCCAATATTTGCAGTATATAGTTGATAGCATATCATTAACTACTAAAGTAGTGAATAAGTCATGTTTTCATATAAAGGTCCTCCCTTGGGAAGACGTACTGTACTGTATGTCAATTTACGTCTTTTATTTGTATCAGTTCTCCCGTCTGTTATATATTTTTCAAAGTCCTTCCCAGATTCCTTTACTTTTGGGAACAAGGCACACCTAAATTCTTTAACCCAGCAGCTGCTGCAGGAAGACGATGGAGTGTTTTTCTTCATCTTCACTTTGTATTAAGCCAAGAACTGAGACAGCAGTCTTCCGCCCCCAATATCTTTTTATCACGGACCGTGTCTTGGAATAATAAATACATTTGCCCCCTCAGGAACTAAGTACACAGTGTACACAATATCCTAATAAATGTGTACTAATGGAAGTATTCCAGTTGAGACACAGGCACGGTTTAAGTATTCTTATTCTTAATGTGCAAAGTCTTTCCTCTGTTTCCTAGTCTTCCTGCCAGCCTCATTGCTCTGCTCCAGCTGGCCCTTTTGGCTAGCTATGTTTTGTCACATGTTCTTAGTTTCCTTGCTACCTGAGTATCCAGTGTTTAAAAAAACCTATGGAAAAAAATCCTTGTAAAGGAAGAAATGTATTGTATTGATTTTTACATGTGTAAATGCTCATCATGTCAGTGTAGTGCTACCTTTCTTTCAGGCGGGTCAAGGGGTCTCCAGTTGTTGGCTCTGAGTTGGTGAAGCTCATCAAACTTGAGGCTAATGTTCTCGATGGACAACTGAAGCATGTCCCAAAAACCAGCCAGGTCGGAGGCGACAGGACGAGGGTGGGCATTGGGGTTCTATAATGAGGACAGAGAAACGTCTCACTTTTTGCTCGCTCAGTTATTGTTATCATCTTGACATAATATTCATTCATGGTTTAATCAACTCAAAATATACAAGACACAGTGTTTCCCCAACCATTACATTAGGGGGGTGCGCCCCACCCCTCAGATGACATGAATAATTATGAACTAATTAGGCAAGGCAAGGCAGGGTTATTTATAGAGCACAATTCCTACACAAGCTAATTCAAAGTGCTTTACAGAAAAGAAGGGTCTTCATAAAGGGACTTCATGAAATAATTTAGTAATATTATCATTCCATAAAACAAAATCATTCTAAAATAATTACACAAGTGTTTTCAGCCTGGATTTCAACATTGCCAAAGTTGAGGATTGTCGCAGGATTGTCTTCTGGAAGACTGTTCCAGATTTTGGCAGCATAAAAACCCTACAGAACATAACCATTTGGTCTGAGACACACTTATGGGCTGCTACCCAGGCTGATGTGGCCCCTTACCATCTATGAGGCCCCAATCTCAAAAGCTGAAAAACTGGAGAGGTTGGTCAGCTCATTTGCCAAAAAGTGGCTGGGACTCCTCAGATGCTTCAGCAACATTGGGCTGTATGGAAGAGGTGTCCTGGAACTTACTGTGTCCAGCCTTGCAGAGGAGTTCCAATGTTCCAAAGTACGGTTGGAAATGACATTGACGACGTCCCGTGACCTTTGTGTAGCCCAAACAGCTCTTACTCTGGTGACCGGAAGGAAATGGACCCCATCTGCAGCTACTCAGCAGGCAAAGGCAGATCTCAGGCACAGAGACCTCGTTCATCTTGTGCAACAAGGGAGAGGTGGCCTTGGCCTTGGAGAGGGCAGGCCAACCTGGAAGCGGGCAACTCCAGCTCAGTGAAAACGTCTGGTTGTCGAGGAGGTGCGGCAGCAGGGGCAGGCAGCGAGATGTGCAAAGGCTGTCTCGCAAGCGAAGTAAGGACAGTGGATGACCCACTCTAACCTCAACCAATGGTGTGGAGAAGATCCAACATGCCCTCTCTGTCCATCTCCAGCCAACCTGACACACCTTCTGGTTGGCTGCAAGACAAGTCTGTTACAAGGCTGCGACACCTGGTGACACAACCATGTCCTCGAGTGCCTTGCAGCTATTTTGGAGACCAGACGCACAAAGATCAATGCCTTGCCTCCTCCACCACTCCATTCAGCATCTGCAAGAGCGCTCATCAGAGAAGGTGCAATACCAGCTGAAGTCCACACAACATCGGGCATCAGCCAACTTGAGGTGCACACGACTGGAAATCGGTGGCAGACCTGAACCAAAGGCTGTTTTCCGTCTGAGATTGCCACAACAAACCTCAGACCAGACCTTGTGCTCTGGTCCGCCACACTTCACAGAGTTTACATCATTGAGCTCACTGTTCCCTGGAAGGATGCTGTAGAGGAGGCCTTCAAACACAAGACCCTAAAGTACACTGAGCTGGCAACCGATGCTGAAAAACGAGGATGGAGAGCTAAGGTTTGCCCCGTGTAAGTCGGCTGCAGAGGCTTCGTGGGCAAGTCTACCATCAGGCTGCTCAATGATCTGGGAATTCGAGGCCAAACCCCTCTCAGGAGCAGCAGAGGAAGCTAGTCCTGGGCCACAAAGTAACATCAGGGCCACAGAAGGGTTGAAAGCAGAGAGGGACACACCTGGGACGCCAGGTGCTGCTGATGAGCTCTCTGGAGGTGTTGTGGGCATATCATTGAAACACCTACGAGGAGGGTACCCACCAGTTTGAAAGCCACTAAACTTTAGATTGTCAATAATACGTTGCTGAGCATCTCCTCCTTCCTGCCCTTGCCTCAAAGAGGTGGTGTGGGGAGAAAAATAATTACAAAAAAGAAGTAATTTAATTTAATACAGAACAAGTCAAAACATTGTTCTTGCTGTGAGTTGTGACTGTAGAATATTTATTTTAGTCTTTCTATGGACTTATTTTATAACAGTTACAGTTCACATTCACAACTGGGCCACACTCACCAAGTTCTCCTCACACAGCTCCCTGAACTGCTGGAACTTCTTTGACATCAATAGCTGAGCACTTCCAACAGCACTCCTCATCTTCCCGAGAACTACAAGCGCAAGCACAAACACGTGTACACAATCACAACAATTCAAGATAAGTACACTTTTAATGATTTAAGCTTCTTATTGTTGTATTCCTGTTTCCGCTTTTATGCTGTCTAGTGGCTGGTGGTGGAGCAACAAGACTTTTCAATTAACATCATTCATAAACCCTGCGTCCACACTAGGGAGATGCCAGATTATTCTCCATGGTTTCCCTGCATTGACCTGAGTTCTCTATTCTGTGCTCCTACTGCCTTGTCCATTGTTTGCATGCTACTTGCTTACATGCTAAATCTTGTTTAGTGTTTTTTTGTATGTTACGTCTTTTTCCTCTCTCCGTTATAGGTAGGTTTTGTTACTTGTTACTGTTGTTTTTCCACCGACAATGTGGAAAAGAGGGAATTTTTTAAATGTAAAAACTAGGTAGCCTGAAACTTTTTATTGAGCTGAATGTTTTGGTGTCGAGAAATGTGCAAGTAGCACGAAATCTTAAGATCAAAACGGGAATTTGTGTGTTGAAAATGTGGACTTTCGATGTGTACAATAGATGAACGTCTTGAATGAGCTAAACGCGTGGAAGTTGGAATGGGTTGAATCTGTTTAAAAATGTGGAAAAATACCCTTCATTTCATTTCTTGAACCATTTATTCATATCATGTGTGCATATCAAAATAATTCCAACTCTTTCTGAAACTAAAGACTCTGCACTTTCCAGTGATGCACGTGTCATTACGGTAATCCAAAAGACTGCTTTCATGTTGGGATGGTTTTAATTGAAAATTTTGAATTACAGTAAATGTTTGGAATGTGTGAATAGGGAGCGATCGGGTCCCAAATGAGCTGAACATTTTGACGTTGGAATGGTTTGAATCGGTTGAGAAATGTGGAAGTAGTCAAGCGTCCAAAAATTGAGGGAAAGAATTATACAAAGACAGTAAATGGAATGGTTAGGAATTCCTAAGTATGTGATTCCACATACTGTAAATAACGACAGGTAAAGTGAACATCTGTCCCACTGAAAGACTTACTGTCCTCAGGAAGGTCATGCTGTTGTTGGTCCATGTCCATCTGGTGACACCAGCCCTCCATGCGCTCGGTCTCAGCTTGCAGCAGCTTCAGGAACCAGTGTCCGTCTCGCTGACAGGCTGACCTCTGCACCACCTAGAAAAAAGGCAGTTTTTTTTCTGCGTGTTTGAAAGCTGCAAGTACAGACCGCCATGCTGAAAAACCATCAGTAATGTTCAGGTGAAGCTGCTAACAGAGATCTCCAGACTGTGAGTCACTGTGCAGCCAGTCTAAATACTCAGGCAAATATATTAAAATGTGGGAAAATTTATATTTGTACATGGCCACCACTAGATGGATGGCAGCTTGGTAAAAAAAAAAAAAAAAGCAGGCTTTGCTACACATTTAAAATAAAGCCTGTTGCTATTTTGTCTTTTTTTTTCTGTCATCACTGCACAGCTATATTCTGCCCGTTTTGTATTTAATTTGTATTTAATATTTAAATGTATGTTGTTGTTAATGTATTAATATTTTTATCTATGCATACTAATCACTTATCTATTTATTATTATTATTGTTATTTTTTCACTGCATACATAATATATAGTGGAACCCTGGTTAGCATGTTTTTCAGTTAACGTCGAAAATTTACGCCCAAATTTTACCTCGGTTTGTGTCCATTCTCCGGTTAGCATACGACAATGACCCCAAGAGCGCATGGACGACTCATCCAAAAGGTCACAAAAGACCCCACAACAACATCCAACGAACTGCAGGCCTCACTTGCCTCAGTTAAGGTCAGTGTTCATGACTCCACCAATCAGAAAGACAATGGGCAAAAACGGCCTCCATGGTAGAGTTCCAAGACAAAAACCACTGCTAAACAATAAGAATGTTAAGGCTTGCCAGAAAACATCTTCATGATCCCAAAGACCTTTGGGAAAATACTCTGTGGTCTGACGAGACAAAAGTTTAACTTTCTGGAAGGAGTGTGTCCCATTACATCTGGCGTAAAAGTAACGCTGCATTTCAGAAAAAGAACATCCTATCAACAGTAAAATATGGTGGTGGTAGTGTGATCGTCTTGGGCTGTTTTGCTGGAATACTTGCTGTAATAAATGGAACCATGAATTCTGCTGTCAACCAAAAAATCCTGAAGGAGAATGTCTGGCCATCTGTTTGTGACCCCAAGCTGAAACCAACTTGGTTTCTGCAGCAGCAACCACCTCTGAATGGCTGAAGAAAAACATCTAAAATGAAGGCTTTAGAGTGGTCAAAGTCCTGACCTGAATCCTATTGAGATGCTGTTGCATGACATTAAAAAGGCGGTTCATGCTCAAAAACCCTTTTTTCTCCTTGAATAATAAAAAGGTTCATTTAAAAACTGCATTTTGTTTTCATTTGTGTTGACATTGACTAATATTCCAATTTGTTTGATGATCTGAAACATTTAAGTGTGACAAACATGCAAACAAATAAGAAATCAGAAAGGGGGCAAACACTTTTTCACACCACTGTTAATATATTATGTAGCCAGACTTTAGGGACACCTATAATTTAGACAGACTCATAAAATTGTTGTATTAATATAGATATGGCTGTTCTGGCTTTGAAAATGGGCTTTCACTTGTACATAAATATGATTTGCATTGATATGATCTGCTTTTTGTTCTTACATGATAATACTGTAGAAACTACTGTAGAAAAATTATGCAGAGAATATGAATGCGCCTGCCTGTTGCTTACCTCTGGCCCGGCATTGTGTCCTTGCAGGTTGTTAACATGTTATATGCACGGTATGGCCTGAGTGTTGGGTTCCTAATCAAGTGGCCACATTTCAAGTCTGTTCTTCAATATCGTCGCCACAGTGACAGAAAATGTTCCATTGTACAAATAGCACACTACCGACAAACAAGACCTTGTCCTGCATTAGTTGTGGCAGAATAAGATATAACAATAACAAAAGACAAGAAGTATGAGGAATAATAGGATGGGCTGCTGCACTGTGCTTGCAGTCCCATAATGAGAACTCACTTACTTCTAAGATAGCCGAGCTGTTGATGCTGACATCAAGTGGGTCATCGCCGACGCTATCAATCCAAGGGTCTGGAGGAGGGAGGATGGATGGGTCAAAGCCCACATCCTCATAGTCATCGGAGGCACAGGCGTGGTAATGATTCCCTGAGCCCTGGATGCTGACGGTTGAGGCGGCGGCATCGCGGGAGTATTGACGAGATAGGGCACCAGACGACAGGACTTCTACGTCGGTGTCCGGAGAGTCCAGAGGAGCATCAAGCAGGTCTGGCATGTCCAGGTCCGCCTGGTTGAGGGAAAGAAATTGTCATTTCATGAAGAACTGGATGATTCTGTTAAGTTTATGATTGATCTTAATGATACTATGATATGACAAAAACAATGTCCATGTTTACAGCCATGGTCAAAAATATTGGCATGTCAAAGATGCCCATGTCTATGGCCATGGCTATATCAATTAGGCTGATTTGGTTGTATTCCACGCAGGCACGGACAAAAATATTGGCACGCCAAAGATGCCAATGAAATCAAAATCCTTAATCAAAATTAAGGACACAAAAAATTAATAATACTTTTCTAAAAGGACATGACTCATTTTTGTATTTCATGGACACATACAGTAGCTGCTCTGTGGGGTCAGGATTCTTGTTTTAAATTGTAAATAAAGAGTTTTTTTTAATGCAAACCAACACATGTAGATATGCTGCATCTCAGCTTTGTTACAGTATGTAGGAGAAAAGTATTAACTTTGATATTTGGTCTTTCTTCCCCATTTTTGCTGCTGTTTTTTTTAATTTCCCAAATATTTCAACTTTCTTCTTATATAATCTACGTGAATGTTCTTTCGCCGTAAGGTGGCTGGACTCATCCTAAAAGATAGGTTGAGGAGCTCGGTCATCTGGGAGCCACAGAGTAGAGCCACTGCTCCTTCACATCACATTTTTCCTTATAATATTATGAGTTTACCCTGGTCAAATTCAGATTTTTCTTGTTGGGATACGATTTTATTCTCTTAATATTTGTACTTTATTTGTGTAGTTACAGCTGTCTTTTTCCCATTTCTGCTGCTGGTGTTTTTTAAACTTTCTTTTTGTAACTTTTCTTCTCCTAATTGTTATTACTAACTTCCCATAATATTTTGACTTTATTCTCGTAAAATGATACATTTTTCCACAACCAAAACTTCATATTGATTGCTTAGTTTGTTTCTCGTATCACGACTTAAAAAAAAGATGTCCTTTTTCTTTAATATTTAAAATTTATGTTACTAAAGATATGTTATTTTTCCTCATAATATTAAGTTATTCTTGTAAAATTACAATTTTCATTTTTTCTGTTAATGTTTAAACTAGATTTTTGTAGAATTGCTGCTGTTTTTTCCATTTTTGCTGTTGTTGGTTGATTTTGGTGCTCGGGCCGCACTTTGGACACCCTTGGTTTAGGCTATCAAAAATAGGCTTACTTGATTAAATGTGTTTTTTAAATATACACCTTAAAAAATAAATAAAATAAATAAAAAAGAAAATAAGAAAAAGAAAAACACAACACAAATTAACCCTGACTTTTAAAAATAAATATATAAAAAATAAAAAAGTGGGCATTTTTAGGCTAATTATGGGTGTGTCGATTATTTGCAGTTTCGAATGGCGGTGAGCTATTGTATTCACATTTGGGCATTTTGACGCATTTTTGACATTGGTTTTAATTGATTACAATTAAAAGTAAACCTACAGTGAGTGATTAGTGTAACTTACTTGCACAGCTGCTGTTACACTATTAGAGCGCTGGAAGCGGCGGTACCTGGACATAACAGAAAAACATATCACACTTAATCAATGATGCCAGATGTAGGAAGGTCAGATGAAGACAAACTGAAACTGGTGAAATGCAACAAAGTGCCTGACCGCAAAGGGTCTAAATATGTGCCATTTACGAAAAATGCATATATGTCGGCAGATCTGCAGTGCTGTTGTTTAACAACCATCCTATTGTTTGTAATTATGTTTTTTGGCAGGGATGCCTTTTCTGTCTTCAAGTCCAACCACCTCAGAATCACATCACATGCGACTCATGCATAACTGTGCTTTTGTATTGCCGGTCACTACCATGTGTCACCTGCAGTCCTTCAATTTTTTTCTTAATGAAGGTCAAAACACATGAGATTTCAATGAGAGGGCGACATAAAAGAAGAGCAAAATACCGTAGTTTTACGGTACTAGCAAAGACTATACAGCTATGATACCAATAACCAACAAACAAAGCCCCAGAGCTTCCTCCACAGTGTAATAATAACACGGTGTAATGATATTGTATGCTAACCAGGTAATGTACACAAACCAAGGCATACATTTTCGATGTAAACCAAAAAACTAACCGGGGCGTACGCTAAGCGAGGTTCCACTGTACTTATCAAGCCTGCTGTTATGATTGTATCACGAATGACGTATATCAGTAGAATCTCAACAAACTAAGCTTTCCATGCTTAAGCACACCTAAGCATGTAAGTAGGGGGCGGTGTAAAACCCCAGCTTCGTCATAAAAATTGTCATCAACCGTTGGAACTGCAGGGGCTTAAACAACTTGGCAAAAGCATTCATAAGTTGTAGATTATTGGAAGAAAAATGGGATGCACACTGCGTGTTATACAACTTTTGATAAACTGTTATATGTGGAAATATGGAAGAGAAACTAATGAAAGAAAGAAAGAAATACAATAAAAGCAGCGTTGAATGGTTCCTCGTACACCCATGCAACTCTGGGTTCATATGAGTCGATGAGGAAATTGGTTTATTTATTTAAAATGTTCCTTTTGCCACCGTGGCGTAGGTCAGGAAGTGACCTGCACATAGTTCCAAGGTGTCGCCTTCATCATATGGAACGAAGAAATTCTGATGAAGATCTGACCTTGTGACCTTGTGTGATTAATCACGGTTTTCTAATTAATTAATCATGATTAATTACAATGTCACACTATATTACCTTATATTACCTTATCATATTATCATATTACCTTATCATTTTCCCAAGCATTTTAAACTAGCAAAGAGTACATTTGGAATACAGGAAGTGAAAAAAAATATTAAAATTTATGTGAAACAGATGGGGGGTAGGATTAAATAAACTTTGCTTCTTCCTACTTCTTCTTGGACATGTAGAACAGTAAATTGTCCTATGGGATATATTCCAATGTAACTTGTATGCGTGCAATAAATTAAACAATTACCATTACCATGTCTGAAATATGCAATTTTTACTGTATTTTATTGAAAGAAATATAAATGACAGGTGTAGGATCATAATTATAAATATTTGTATGTATTAACAGTGCCAAATTAACTTAAAATTTAAATCAAGTTAAGAGATGGCACACAAGTCTGAACCTATTTAAACCTATTTAACTAGCACTGGTTTCTTTAACACCAGAATATTTGAATCATACTGTAACTGTTTTGTACAAGCAATGAGGAGTGGCGTTCAAAGACACCGCGTCATATAAGTTGAATTCACATGTTTTGAGTGAATTTTCTGGGATTTCCAAGCACATTTAAATTTAGCAAATTGTATTTCCGCATTGAGAGTTAAAAAGTGAGTGATAAGAATATCCACTAATTGATTTTCATAACATTTCTGTTTATTTAGACTACCCATACGAGCATAATAAAGACGTTGTTGTGATGTTTGGAGTGTCTATGAACTCATCTCACACTCTGTGTGACTCTGTGGGGGGATTCACTGTGCCGCCGTATGTCGTCATAATAGAGAGCCGTGGCTTGCCATGATGTGTGTGCGTTAGTTACGCTAAAAAAATTAATGTAATGAATTAAATATATTAGTTACCGCAGTTACCGCGCTATTTTTGACAGTCCTAATAATATTATGCGTTTTCCCAAGTCCTGAAATATCCTGAAATATTGGTGAGTTTTTGTGCATATAAGGCCCTCAAAAATGTGAGGAAAGTCGCAGCATGAAAATAATAAACATAGCAGCTTCAAGAGGGCTTTCTGAAATGCAGCCTTCTGAAAATGTAAATACTAAATGGCATAATGTGTGTAAAATGACTCCGTATAACACATAATCAATTTTACAAAAAGAAACATGCTTCCAAACGTGCCACCAAGAAAAGTACCGTCAAAGTACTTACCCTCTATCATTCTCCACTTGGACGCCGACAGAAGTGAACTTGGATGGGTCCTCTGGGTCCGGAACGTCCTCTGGTCCATCTACCTGCAGGTTTACACAAATTCAACACAGATATTGCCTGGTTATGAAATCATTTCTGTTAACAGAATTATCTGTGAATCATTGGGTCTCATGTCAATACCTGAATCCCTATGGAGAGACATTTGCCCTTCCTGAGTGCTTCTTTTCTGTATTCATCACGGTAGTCTTCAACAATACGGCCCCTGCTCAGGACTGAAGGTACATGAGGGCTGCTTGTCATGGTACTGTTGCTGACGTGCTGACTGGCTGGTCCATGTATCTGAAGAAGAAATATTCATAATAAGCTGTCTGTTCCGTGTTGTGACATGACGCCTGGATGCAACATGCGAAAAAATGTATTAGCTAACCTTATTTTGACACCAAAACATCTCTTTTGTATTCACAAATGAATTGAAATACAGTTGTCGCGCGCTACGTTGCGGTTCAAATGTTGCTCCCTCACTCTGTCGTGTTTTTTCCAAAAAATTATTAATTAATAAATGATCGCTGTTTCATGGTTGACTATGAGCTATTATTCCGTGTGGAACTGGTATGTTTTTGCTTGCTTATTTTGTCCTTTTTCCTCACTCACTTTCAAACCCATTCTTACATTTAGGATAAAATAATTGGAGGCTAACTAGTTAGCACGGTATACAGTGTTGCTATGTTTGAAGTTTCATTTAAAAACTGCATTTTGTGTTCAGCTGTGTTGTCATTGACTAATATTTAAATTTGTTTTATGATCTGAAACATTTAAATCTGACAAACATACAACAAAAACGTAAGAAATCAGGATGGGGGCAAATACTTTTTCACACCACTGTATGTGTGTATTTAGTTAGTCAGTAGCTGACACAGCAGCTACAATGTCCAAGTTAGACATAATTAGCATCCTAATTAGTGTCCAAAACAACACCTATCCATCCATTTTCTATGCCGCTTATCTTCACTTGGGTCGAGGGTATGCTGGAGCCTATCCCAGCTGACTTCGGGCAAGAGGCGGGGTACACCCTGGACTGGTCGCCAGCCAATGGCAGGGCACATATAGACAAACAACCATTCACACTCACATTCATACCTATGGACAATTTAGACTCGCCAATTAACCTTTTTGGAATGTGGGAGGAAACCAGAGTGCCCACAGAAAACCCACGCATGCACGGGAAGAACATGCAAAGTTCACACAGAGATGCCCAATGGAGATTCGAACCCAGATCTTCCCAATCTCCTGACTGTGTGGCCAACATGCTAACCATTAGGCCACCGTGCAGCCCATCCAAAACAACACTGCTGTCTAAAATACCACATTTCTCAATCCACACAGCTGTCATATCATTATAGTTGCACAGACCCACTGCGTCACAACA
The DNA here is from genome assembly GCF_027744805.1 of Dunckerocampus dactyliophorus. NCBI lineage: Eukaryota > Metazoa > Chordata > Actinopteri > Syngnathiformes > Syngnathidae > Dunckerocampus > Dunckerocampus dactyliophorus. The sequence continues at coordinate 24,302,855 of NC_072820.1, read as the reverse complement.
AGCTCAACTCTGGGTCTTGTCAAATAACCAGCCACCACCCCATTATAACTAAAAGGCAGCACATGTTTAATTATATACTGTCTATACTTACATATAGAAATATATATGTCGCAGGACTATCCAGCTATGAAAAAAGTGACTTATAGTCAGAAAAATACAGTATTTTGTTCTGAACTTAAAATAGTCTTTATTTTAAGTTTCAACTGCAATATCATTAACCAAGAAAACGGATGCAATTTCAAGGTACAGTACTTATGTTTTTAAGCATTGTCGCAGTTGCTACATCAGAAAAATAAATGGATAAATAAACCATTCCAAACATCTATATATCAACAAAAAAGGGATTAATATATGTGGTGCCCTTGCAAGCCACCTGTGCATTGGCAGCCTCGATGGCAGCAGTCAAGGCCTTCATGCTGTCGATGCTTTCAGTGGAGTTGCTGAGCCCTGACTGGATAGTCATGTCCCCCCTTGGTCCCTCTTCTTCCATGTAAGCATCCTGGGTTTAGAAAATAGAATTCTTTTTTTAGACAATTTTATGCACTAACTTCCCAAATGAAATGATTTTAGACATAGCGCTGGAATAAGAAAACCAACCGAAACGATAATGAAGTCAAATATAACTGCACAAAATAAGTACAATAGAACCTTGGTTAGTGTCATTAATCCGTTGCAGAACGTCCGCCTATAACCGAAATGTACTCTAACCAAATTTCCCATAAGAAATAATGTAAATCCAGTTAATCTGTTCCAGAAAGGCACAAATGTTAACATAAAACAAATTTTTATAGTTTTAAAATTATAGTTTTACATCCAAAAAACAATTCAAAATATTATATTAAATATTATTATATATACTATATATAAATATTATTAATATATTAATATACTGTATATAAATGATCACTGAAAGGGATAAATTAATATTTAAGGTTACTTTTAGTTTCATTGTAGACGTGATTGTTTCCAAAGACATGATGTGGCCACAAGATCAAGACGGACACTACCTTAGTGTTTTGCCATGAGTTATTTCTTGAATTCAGTTGTGTTTCTCACCTGAAGTCTTTGCTGCAAAATGGAACCAAAGAAATTTGCAAGTGCCAGCATTTTGACAAAGAAGGCAACAAATACTATCGAATTCAAGAAATGTTATACTTTAAATACATGTGAGGCATATTTGGTCTGAAATGATAAGGGTCATTTTAAAGATCCTTTGTACAGGCAGCTGGAACATACAGGTACATACTGTACAACACAGTCGAGTCTTTAATGTTTGCTAAGACAAGAGAAAATGATGATGTTTCATATAGTCCCTAATGTACAGTATATTATTAGCCCACATGGATTGTTCGCTGCTGAATGACGGGTATATGAACATATTGCAGTGAGAATTCTGCTGTACCTGTGCAGACTCGGTGCTGCTCTGTGCTGTGATGGAGATGTAGGGCTTGGAGGCTGTCGAGCAGGTGGAGGTTCGCGGTGGCACCGGTGGTGGAGTTTTCTTATATGTCGTGATACAAGATGAAACTACATCAAAGAAGTAGTAAGAAAATAAGGAAGAAATGTTTTAAAGAATATCGTGAAGAATTAAATACATTCAATAAATAAAATTATATACAAAGCTTTAAAGTCCTACTACCACAACAGCTTTTCATTTTTTTTGCTGGAAAAAGACCAAAATAAATCATATTTGAGTGTGCATGTACAAGGTGTGTATGGATGAACGTGAAGACTGGTGGTAATGGTTCTTGCATATCTGTAAATGTACATATCTTTGCTAATGAATAAGTGTAAATGAACTTGCTTGTTCGGTGCCTTCTAGTGGCAGAGGAATGATATTTGCACTGCTGCCAACTCCTCAGTAAGAAAAGTAGCTATTGGCTGTCTTAGAAGTCGGTAGAAGTTGCTAGATAATTATTATTATTATTTGCATATGATGTTGTAACAGATGCTGTAGGAAAAAAGCATAACCTAAAAAGGAGAGACAAAAAGTGAGTAAAAACACTTTAATTAACAAACTTGATTCTTGATTTGTTCATTTAAAATTGGCCATCACTTAATCAAAATAAAACATCTTTAATACTGTATTTTATATCAGCCAGCTCCTCTCAAAGTCCTCTCAAAGTCTAGAATATTTCAATCCAGACTCGCCTCCAGCCTCCACACTTTATCTTGCAGTTAGGCCTACTTGTTTAGTATAGTATAGTAGTACTTTATTAATCCCACAGCGGGGAAATTCACTTGTTACAGCAGCAAGCAAGATACGCAAGTAAAGAGTACAGTGTAAAGAATACATAGTGACTACAACATGGTTCAGGTGGTGCAGGTGTTGTAGAGCCTGACAGTGGTCGGTATGAAGGACCTGCGGAACCTCTCCTTCTTACACCGTGGGTGTAACAGTCTGCTGCTGAAGGAGCTGCTAAGGGAACCCACAGTGTCATGTAGCGGGTGAGAGGTGTTGTCCATGATGGATGTCAGCTTAGCCAACATCCTTCTCTCCCCCACTTCCTCCACGGAGTCCAGAGGACCGTCAAGGACAGAGCTTGCTCTCCTGATCTAATTTAATTTATCACACAACATCCCATCACACGTTATGACACACTCACAAGTAAGTGACCGAGTCCGACTGAGGCTTGAGTGGAATGAGTAGTAATTTAATGAAGATTAAGAAACATTTACAAAACAGCCCTTTTTCGAGAAGAACCAATTGCCACTGCGGTCCATCAGGCAGGGCTACATGCAAGAGAAGACCAGGTGGATTCTGGAGCTAGGAGAGCCAGGAAGGAATGCAAATGCCAAGGTTCCTTCAGGCCGAAAGTGGAACACTCAAACTGAAGTCGAATGAGCTGTCGGTAGGATGCAACATCAGGAGGTTGTTGGGAGAGTCTAGGAAGCACAGGGCTAGGATGGGGAGAGTTGCCTCGCTTCTGGTCCAAAGACAACCAAGAAAAGAGGAAAGAGATGGTGGTGACGGAGGTAATGAGGATGCAGGAAGAGCAATACAAGATCAATGCTGTGTCGCAGGACCAACAGGGAACCTGGAAAACTTGGGAAGGAGTTTATCAATAGGAACATCAGTTAGTCAGAACTGTGAAATATTCCACAGACAAGGCTCTTCCCTGTTCTTGCAACCTGCACCAGTGATTCGGGAACGAGGAATGCTGTTACCTCTGCAACGCCCACAACGCAAGCCTCCAGCACATGCTGTCAGACTATAAGACTGCGGTATCTCAAGGGCCTTATAGGACGCCATAAACGGGTCGTGAGAAAGTTAGCTAAGGTGCTGGAGAGGTGTCGACGGGACAACAAAAAGTCACCACCAGCAGAGAACCACATCAACTTTGTCACGGAAAGTGGTGAACGAAGACACACCAAACCAAGTGGAGCACCTAGATCCTTTTCCACTGACCAGGAGTGGGACATTAGGGTTGGCCTCGACGGGCAACTTTGGTTCCCCACAGAGATCACCACCACATCTCTCCGTCCTGACATTGTTTGGTCCACCAATGCAAGGGCAATGTACCTCGTCAATTTGACTATTCCACAGGAGGAAGAGATTGAGGCTGCCTTTGATCGCAAGAAGGCAAAGTATGCTGAGCTGGCTGCCATATGCAGGGAGGCTGGATTGAAGACCATCAGCCACAGGGGGCAACACCTATCTGCTGCAGGGAGTGCAGAATTGTCCTGACCCTGTCACTGCTCCACAACCAGGAGAAGTTCCAGGGTCAAAGGGGCAAAATGTTGAGGAATGGTGGTTCCTGGATGATGACTCTGTAGCTGACCCATGGGCACTGGAGGAGGTGTGACAGGCAGAAATGCCCAGCAGGAAATTCCACCCACCTGTACCTTTGCTGATTTATGAAATTATTCATGACATATGCTGCCCTCTGACTGCTCACTTGTTTTCTACATTGGTCCATTTAACAGCTTGTGGATTGAATTTGAATTTGAAAATTTGTTTGGTTGAGCTTTTAGCTGACATTCTTCCTGTTACAAGCGTCACATAGCAGTTACCATAGCAACATAAATGCAACCATGCTGCCCCAATTATTGCGGTCTGGCACTCTTAAAAGGTTAAAGACAAGGTTTTAATGAATGGGGGCCAGAAATGATGTATTTAGCAAAACATATCACTATCAACCAATTTTACAAAATTGAATAAAGACACTTAATTGTTACATGAAAGTGACTATTTCTTCATGCTCTCCCCTTCCTGCTTCTGTGATACTTAGCAAAGTGTGAGTATCAGCCTTAGGGAGGCCTTAGGGCAAAATGTATGAGAATTATCCTGAGGCCATTTTTTTCTGCAAATATTACGTTTGCAGCATGCAGTAGAGGCCTCCTGCCTCCACATGACTCTGTCAAACCTATCTGCTCTCATTCTGCTTCTCCCCAAACAGAACACGCTTGTCACAATTCTGAGTTTCAGCAGAATATTCAGGCTGCTTTGAGACAAGGTCAGGGCAGCTGATTATTTTTGATGTATCAGCAGATTGGTAAGGGTTCACTGGAGTCTGCTTTGAAATGCATGTCCTTGAAGCGGTCTTGCTTCTTTAAGTCTTCAAATGACGTTGAAAATCCAGTTATTTTTCTGGATGGGGTTTTAGCCAACTAAAATTACACTGAGACGTCTCATCCCTGCAGTCTTTATCCGTTCCGTACTGGATCAATTCAACTAGAGAATAGGCAGCAACAACACACCTGTTTCAGTACTCGGCTCAAGGAATTTTTACTCCCTGTGATTGTGTGGTCCAAAAACATCTCTTAATGGTAGTGACTACTGTATCTGTATCCTGCGACTGAAAGTCAGGTGCCACTTTTCTCAAAATACAGCAGTCCCTCGCCACATCGTGGTTCAAATTTCACGGCTTCACTCTATTACGTTTTTCAAAAATACATTAATGAATAAATTATGATGGTTCATGTTTGAGGATGTTTCATGCCGAAATTAGCATGCTAGCCACACAGCCAGGAGATTGGAAAGACTTGGGTTCGAATCTCTGTTGAGAATCTCTGTTTGGAGCTTGCATGTTCTCCCCGTGCGTGCGTGGGTTTTCTCCGGGTACTCTGGTTTCCTCCCACATTCCAAAAACATGCATGTTAGGTTAATTGGAGGCTCTAAATTGTCCATAGGTATGAATGTGAGTGTGAATGGTTGTTTGTCTATATGTGCCCTGCGATTGGCTGGCGACCAGCCCAGGGTGTACCCCGCCTCTTGCCCGAAGTCAGCTGGGATAGGCTCCAGCATGCCCCCACAACCCTAATTAGGACAAGCAGCATAGAAAATGGATGGATGGGTTTCATGTTTGAATGGTTTCAGTAATGTTACTGTAAAGTTTGGTGAGACACACAAGCACCAGACTTGATCGCTGGAACAACAGGCTTTTATTGCAGGTCTGAATGATCTCACAACAGGCACAATAATCCCTAACAAAAGCTACGTTGCGGTCATCACCCACACCAAGCTAAAATTCAACTCTGAATCCCCGTCATCACTTCCTGTCCGTCCAGTCACTCACTTCCCCTAGGGAACACAATTACAGCAACACATACGAGCACAAGTCTTATTTACTGTATGTCTGAAATTTCTTATTTTCTATGTCTTCTATATTGGGTAATATGAGTGTAAAGGTGACTACAGAGGTGTTATGGTGTTATTTAATGCCTAGAGGGCTTTAATAATATTAAAAACCGTATTTAAAAGGTCATAAACAGGTTTTCTATGCTCTACAAAATTATGCTATATATATATAGAGAGAGAGAGAGAGAGAGAGAGAGTATATATATCTGTATATACTGTGTGTGTGTGTGTGTGTGTATATATACAGTATATATATATATATATATATATATATATATATATATATACACACACAAATATATATACTGTATATATATATATATATATATACTGTATATATATATATATATATGACAGTGGTGTGAAAAGCCCCTTTCGTGATTTTGCACGTTAGTCACACTTAAATGTTTCAGATCATCAAACAAATTTAAATATTAGTCAATGACAACACAACTGAACACAAAATGCAGTTTTTAAATGAAACTTTTTTTTTTTAAGGGAGAAAAAAATCCAAACCTACATGTCCATGTGTGAAAAGGTGATTGCCCCCTAAACCTAAAAACTACTTGGGACACACTATGCCGCAACAACTGCAGTCAAGCATCGCAATAACTTGCAATGAGTTTCTTATAGCGCTGTATAGCGCTATAGCTCATTTTTGCAGAATTGTTGTAATTCAGCCACATTGGAGAGTTTTCGAGCATGAACCGCCTTTTTAAGGTCATGCCACATTATCTCAATAGGATTCAGGTCTGGCCTTTGATCACTCCAAAGTCTTAATTTTGTTTTTCTTCAGCCATTCAGAGGTGGACTTGCTGGTGTGTTTTGGATCATTGTCCTGCTGCAGAACACAAGTTGGTTTCAGCTTGAGGTCACAAACAGATGGCCAGACATTCTCCTTCAGGATTTTCTGGTTGACAGCAGAATTCATGATTCCATTTATCACTTCAAGTCTTCCAGGTCCTAAATCAGCAAAACAACCCCAGACCATCACACTACCACCACCATATTTTACTGTAGATGTTCTTTTTCTGAAATGCGGCATTACTTTTTGTTGGTTTTGTTTTGTTGATTGTTGAGCCACATAAGCAAGGCGCAGTTGTTGGGAAAAATATATATTTGTAGCATATGATGTGTTTTTCAGTGTTAGCCTTTAGATTTCCCCTTCATGTCTTACTTTTATTGTTTCAGGTTCGTTGTTTTTTAACTTCATTATCCGGGTTTTGGCTTAAATGTTAGTTTTTTTTTAGTTACAAATTAATGCCAGCGATTTGCCGTGATTGAGCATGATGCCTCGATCTGTGAATCAGCTATTGGGTCCATCGTTAGCACCCGAAAGGCACCATATGATATAATTCCTTCCTTGTTCATCACGTTTCTCTGCAGGGACCTATCTGTCTCATCTGACATTTCCTCCCGGACAAGATGTTCCAACCCAGAAGGTTGTTGTGTATTATTCTGGCGAGGCATTTCGTTGCTAGGCAATTCCTTCAAAGTTCGGCCATTACAAACTGTTAGCTTGGCTTGCAAGCAGCAATATTAATTTATTTCAGTGAATTCAAACAGAGTTCAAAGTGTCAGCAAGCAATCCTGTTATTGTGGTCAACATCTGTGGTCAGGAAAGCGCCGTAATAGTACAAAACTCTGATAACAAATGCAGACCTCAAGCAGTAAACATCCACTCCAGCTGGAAGTGACATAAACACACGCAAACTACTACCCGTTAAGCTGTTTAACCTGGCCTGCCCAACTTTTACAAATGATTATATTCAAACCCTTTAACACTGAAGCTGTATTGGCGACAGGATTTGCAATGTTAATTTTGAACTACCATAAGCCTTGAGCCACTGTGGACCAGCATCCTTGAGGTCCTTGAGTGTGCGTGTGAGTTTTCCCAAGCAGTCTACATGTGTTTAATGGACTTGGAGATGGCATTCGACTGTGTACTGTGTATCGCATGGGGGTACTCTGGGAGTGTGTTTGCTCCCCGTACGACTGGTGCCAGAGCTCGGCCTGTTTTGCCTTTCAAGTGAGGGTTGGACTTTGCCCTTTGTCACCGGTGTCTACAGTGCTGCAGACTCTGCATCGGTCCATCATAGTATAGAAGGATGTGAGCTGAAAGGCAAAGCTCTCAGTTTACCAGTTGACCAACATTCCTACCCTCACCTATGAGCTTTGGGTAGTGACTGAAAGGACAAAATTACAGGTACAAGTGCCCAAAATGAGTCCTTTGAGATAAGGTGCGAGTGAAATTCTGAGTGGAACCGCTGTTCCTCCACATTGAGAGGAGCCACATGAGGTGGCTCGGGCATCTGGTCAGGATGCACTCCATACGCCTGCCTTGTGAGGTGTTCAAGGCATGTCCAAACAGCAGGAAGCCTCGAGGAAGCCCAAGAACACGTTGGAAAGACTATGTCTCTTAACTGGCCTGGGATCCTCCGGGTGGAGCTGGACAAAGTAGCAGGGGAGAGGAAAGTCTGGGCTTCTCTGCTTCGGCTGCTGCTCCCGACCCCGGACAAGCGGAAGAAGATGGATGGATGGACAAGTCTTGAACCATTTGAGCAATCCAAATAATTTCAACGGTTTCTGAAACTAGAGGTTCTGTGCTTTCCAGTGATGTGCATGTCATTACAATAATCCAAGGGACGCCATAGCAGCTCTGACAAGGCAAGGCTTTGATACAAAGCAGAGTGGTGGTTTGTTTACAAAGAAGAGTGAGCCTGTGACAAAGAGGGGCGGATAGGTATGCTTTATATGACAAAGTTCTGCAGACAAATGATATTTTATCCAATATTTTTATATTCAATATTACCCATATCCATTATTTATCCATATTTTGTTTGATTGAAAACATGTGGAGGAGATGGATACACAGCTGATTCAAGGAGGGAGGAAAACACCTACACCCACTCAGCAGTAAAGAGCCATCCAAAAATAAATTCAGGCGCAAAGTTCGCACACTCTTTGATGTTCAATACTTTATCATTCGTAGTTCAAATTGTAATTGTATATTCTGGGTGCCTTATTCAGTAAAAACCAGTAAAATTCAATTCCATTTTTTTTTTACTTGGTCCTTATACCTTGGTATAAAGCATGCAGTAATGCAATCAACTACCAGATGTTAAAAGAAGAACAAGTCCTGAAAAAAAGGACAAAAGCACATGGTTTATACATGTCATTATATACTGTACAGTATACAGTGGAACCTCAAAATTACAAAAAAATATTGCCTTGGTTTGTGTACATTTTCCGGTTAGCGTACGACATGGCGCATGTCTTCTCGTGTCAGTAATACACTGCATGAGTCCAACTGTGTCGTTAATGTATTTTTATCTCAAAACATTCTTGTTAGCATCCTATTGGCTTGCTATTACATAGAAACAGGAAGTGAAAGTCAGTTCCGTCACCCGTCTATGATGTCACCAGCGGTTGACTCTGTAGTTCTTTGCCAAGTAACACTCTTAGGCCACAAGTCTCAAAAATGTTAACACAAAACACATTTTTCATAGTTTTACATGTATAAAATAATTCTAAACACATACTGTATAAATGATGAATGAAAGTTAGAAAGGAGCATTTAAGGTGAAGTTCTACCGTCATTGAAGACATGATTGTTGCTAAAGACACGATGAACACCATTTCCGTGTTTTGCTGTGAGTTATTCCTTGAATCCACTAGTGTTTCTTACCTCAAGTCTCTGCTTTTCTTTTGATCACGGCTGCAAAATAATTCAAAATGGAGTCATACAAAGTTGCAAGTGCCAGCATTTTGACAAAGAAGATGAGAAACACTATTTACTGTAATTCAAGACATAACTCATAGCAAAACAACAAGGTGGTGTCTATGTTGCTCAATAATCACATCTTCAATGAAGGTAAAAGTGACATTAAATGTTGATTTATCCCTTTCATTCATCATTTAAATGTATATACGGTATGTGCATATCCAATTTCCATTTCCTATAATTATAAAACTATAAGAACGTATTTTGTGTTAACAGTTTTGGCTTTCTGGAACAAATAAATTGAATTGACATTATTTATTGTGGGAAAAATTGATTCGGTTAGTGTATGTTTCGAGTCGGACCTTCTGGAATGTATTAATAATATTAGATTTTACTGTACATACCTGTATACTCTGTATATCCCGTCCATCCATCTACTTCAGGCCCAGGCCCCCGGCCAAAGTTTTGAACTTTCTGTGGCGCCCGGCTCATAAAGTTTGCCCATCCCTAGTTTACGCCATAAATTAGTCCACTATTACAAATACAGGGGAACCTCAGTTTTTGAACACCCCAGTTTTCACATGATTCAGTTTTCTATGATTTTTTTTACCAAAATTTTGTCCTGGTTCTTGTACACTGTCCGTTATTATACAGTACAATACTGCGCACAACAAACTCTTGTACGTCGAATCTTGTTTAGTCAGTCATCTTGGATCACACATCCAACACCAAATCTTGCGATTCTTAGTGTACACCATACTACTGTATCCTATTTTTTATTAAGTACGGCTGCAAAAGAACCCACCATGGGGCTAAAGAAATAAGGAAAGGGGAGAAACACGATAGAATTCAAGATGTAACTTGTAGCAAAGTATGAAGAGTGTCTCTCTCTGCCCCTTCTCCCTCGCCAGTCCTCACCAACAAGAGTCTTCATTAAAGGTAAACTTTATGTTAACTGTTATTAAAATAATAAATAATAAATAATAAATGTCATTTATCCCTTTCATTCATCACTTATATTTGCATTGTTTTCTGTATGTAAAACTATATTAAAAGTGTTTTTGGTAACATTTTTGAGTTTTTGAATGTTTGAATGTACAGTGTTTCCAATGGAATAATTTTTTCTGCCTTTTCGGTTTTAGACAGACCCTTTGGAACGGATTAATAAGGAAAACCGAGGTACCACTGTACACCACAAACAAAAAATGTCCTGGAGCAGTAGTTCACGTTTGCAGTCGGCCAGCATGGGTAATTTCAGTTCACTAGTCATTGGAGTGCCGTTTACAATATAATGTCCAGTCATCTAGAAATAGAGACGAGGTTGTACTGTACTGTTTGGCTGCTAAAGAATGTGTGAATGTGACTGTATCTTTAAACGAATTCCCGGTGGAGCAGCAAATGTGGGTCATGCGTAGTTAAGCACACTGAAGATAAAGACAATCCCAAACAGTCGACACAAAGTCCCTTGGGGTATCCACTCTGGCATGTTCTCATTTGAATGCCATGGCTGAAGATTTTTCCCTATAGTTTTTACAAGATTATCTTTCCACTTCATTGTAATGGCTGACAGCAAAATTCAGCTTAATAATAGCATGATTGCTGCATTATTGTGTTCATCTGCATGATGCTTTAACGGCTTGCGCGTCTGTCAAAATCCCTTTGTCCCCACAGCAGGACAGTTGATAATCGGGTGAGGTAATGGAAGCCCAATGCTCATATTGTCAAATGATACCATCACAAATGATTTAGGAAAGGGAACAAACAGCTCTGCCACTTTCATTTGGAGTTGAAAATTCAGACAAGCTACAGACCGACTGATCGGTTCGCAAATTGTGTCAACATAACCATTTCAGACCAAAAAAATAATACATTTGCAGTGGGCAAAAGAAGTTGAAATATTAAAGAAAAATGTTTTTTTTAAGTCGTAATATTACCAAAAACACCCAAAGCAACAAGTTATAATGTTACAAGAATAAAGTCAAAATATTATGGGAATAAATAACATAAAGAAAATTTACAAGAAAAAAGTTTAAATAGAAAAACAAACATAAAAAAAAACAACAGCACAAATGTAAAAAAAAACCCAGTAGTACCGGTAATTTGATGAGAATGAAGTCAAAATATTTGTCGCAGTTTAACGAGAATAAACTTGTAATATTATGAGGAATAAATACGGTCATTTTAGTGGTATAGAATGAAAGTTGAAATATTTTTCTTTTAAACAGCAAAAATGGGGGAAAAAAAGAGCAAAGAGTGATGTTTATACTAATAACACGCTTTTTCACCTATATCATAAAGCTGCAGTTTTTTTCTTGAAATATATATAACTTCTTAGCATATCACTGGAGGTGTAACGATTCATTCACTACACTGATGCATTGATTTATTTTCCTACGATTCAACTACACTGATCTTGGTTCTCAAGTTTCCATTCAGGACAACGTGTATATCAATCTAACATCGTTTAAAAGGTCATCTATTGATTGAACTGATGTAGGAAATAAAGCAATGGATTTAAGCACGGCAGACTTTACTGTATATGGATGTGTGTTTTTTTAGCATTTTTAATGATAAGGACGTTAAACGTTACTTGACTCAGTTTGCCTGTCTGTGACATCATCATCTTCCGGGTATGTGGTGGTCATGGGACTTGTAGCGGACCTGTGAAGCACAGTTGATTCGTTGCTTCTTCTTACGCTGAGCCGTACGTCAACGTCGCAACTATATTGGATGTGGCAAGAGTCAGAGTGAAGAAGATCCCTACATGGAAGTGTACGACTCATTTTACTGCCCAAACCAAATCCCAGGGAATAACCTTTTACAGGTAACACTTAACAATTACCTTTGATGGTATTTGGCCCATAGACTTCATGATTTGGCCATTAAAACATCGTTTTGAGATAATTTGCAGACAACGTGGAAAACACTGTATTCCCGTGCACAATTCATTGTTTATTTATTTATCTATTCTTTATTTGATGTGGACATCACAATTACATTGGACAAACTAGATGCATTTTTGACTGTTTCAGCACAATTCGCAACACAGGAGAGGATTGTCATCTCCCAGTCTGTCACTATTTTCAGACATACTCGCACACACATATGCACATACATGAAACATGTCAGTAATGAACGTGTATCCCTGGCACGCATTCACAGGCGCACAGTGCTAGCAGAACAAATGTGGAGTGATGAGATTAAGAATGTGGGATAGTTGACATCACTTTGTACTAGCAAAGATGTGACTGACTGACTGGGTGATTGAGTAAGTGTGATGTAAGCATGAGTTATAATATGTTCACTCGGCCGCACAGGTGATTTACAGGTTTCAACGCCTAATTGAAGACACCATACCACATTCATTTGCTGAGGAATTTGCATAATGTCCCTCACTGGGTGCAAAGTGCAGGTTTGGATTGCACGATTTAAAGTAAATAATTCACCACGACAAGCTGTACCACTTTTTCTTCATCCTAATTTTGTATTGCATTTTAAGGCATTATTTGAACTCATTGATTATTTATTCTTAAGTATGTCAGCATTATGGATCATTTATACCGGATTCCTTTACAAAAAACAACGGCAATCTAGGAAACTTCACCTGCACTGTCCGGTATCCAGGTATTTACTTCACAGTCACACTGGTTGAATTTTTGGCTACAAAGTCACTGAATTGATTTAAAGTTACTGAATCGTTTCGGATCGTATCGTCCTTGAATCGTATCGGCAACCATGAATCGTGATACAAATCTAATCGTTATTAAAACGAGTCGTTACACCCCAATATCTACATATGTTGCTTTGCAAAATATCATAGTGGCCCTTGCATCCTTTCATTTTTCAGTATGTGGCACTCGCTGAAAAAAGTTTGGAAGTTTGGTAGTGGTTTTGTCCGCAACATAGCAGAAAAGAGGAAAAAGCTGTGTGTGAATATCTTGTTTTAGCTTTAGTTCTGCTTTCGTGGATGACAAGAAAATTATATAATATTCACAATTGAGAGGCTGAAATCAGAGGATATTTACATTTTTTCATCAAAAAATTATTAAACAAATTCCAAAACAATTAATGGAAACATCAATTCAAAAAATATTTTTTTTATCGTGACAAAGTTATGAACCGTCTATTATTTTTATGGTACATTTATTGTAACAGAGACAGAATCTAAAAAGAAAAATCCAGAAAAAGATAACATGAAATAAAGATTAGGAATTCATTTGTATGTGACTGAGATAAATAAATATTTGATGGCATTACAAAACATAAATAAAAAAATGAGCTGCAGGTGGAAAATGGCCCTCAGGCTCCTTTGCATCAGGCTTGTAATGCTTGTAAGCGTCACTTCATAACTTCTTCTACGTGTTAAGGTAGGCGTCACGTAAAACCTGTGTATAACATACAGCATGCCCCGTACCTGTGCTACTCTGGATGGTCCTGACAGTTGTGGCAGATGTGCGTGGTGGAGATGACGGCAGCAGGAGCAGTGGTCTTCCTCCTTCTCCATCCTCCTCGCCAGCGCAGCCCTGGTCGATCGCTCTCACGTAGCTGTGGCTCCGCATTCGGAAACACCCTGGCATGGGCAAAGTATCCATGGTGTCCATGTTGTCCATGGCGGCCTCCATGGCCTGAGCCTGCATCTCACTGTAGACCTGCTCACACACTTGCTCGATTTGTCCGTTCACTTCAAGTTCACTCAGCTGGAAAGAAAGATGACAAGGAAGGAGAAACAATGAAGATGCAGGATGCGGGGGAATTTTTGTTTACTCAGGAGAGCACAGACCTGCCAGCCAGCGCAAGTTGACGCAGCACTAATGAGACATTAGTAGGACCTCATGTCTTTGGACATGTTCACACCAAAACAGACATTTTCCAAAAAAGGTAAGCAAACAGTATACGTATTTATTAGGGGTGCAACAATACATGTATCGATACCACTATGAATCTAGCAATACTCTGACCCGAGTCACAAGTGTCACATGAGTCCCCACCTGATTCACTGTTGCTTCTCCGTGGCAAAGATGAAATCCCCGGAGTCAGTGGCTCCTGTTGTGGCCTCTCAAGTAGCATGCAAAACTGCATTTTTCATCTTCATTATCCAAATTCCACATAAAATAAGTCAGCAGTAAGATACAGTTTATACAATAAAAGTCCTCATTGCATTTGTAGCAGCTAGTTCCAGCTAGTTGACAATGCCGTGCGCACCCTGAACTCCATTCCGAAAATGTGTTTTTTTACACTTATGTGATTAATTGAAAAAAATCTTCTTATGGCTAAAGTTTTTTTTTATGTGTTGCCTTGACTTCAGCTCTATTGTCGTTTGGATAATTGTTGAATACTATTGAATCCATGAATCTACGAACACAATTGTTGAATTATATGTCACTATCTTTACTGCCAAATCCAAATGAATTGTGAATGATTTATTTTGGATTTGTTTCAGGCCCGAGCACAAAGTGTGTGAATGCCCCATTGTAACTGTTGTGTTTATCCCTCTCTCTCTATAATCCTCCATTTGGGGTACTAAACAAATAAACACGAAACATGTACAATAAAGTAGACGCCTTCCGTGGAGTGTAGCAAAGCTTGACGGCTATCGAACCGTGGATTTTCTGTATCGTTGCACCCCTAATGTTTATATACACCAGTGGCCCTGAGCCTAGCATAAGACTCATTCACCATCAATGCTGAAGTTGAATTTTCACTGTCTAATTTGATCAAATACTTCTTTTCCCCACTGTTTATTAAAGTTATTTATCCAGGTATGTATGAATTCATATGAGAGAGAGACTGTTTACAGCGGTGTCGACAACTAACCTGACTGATGGTGCTCATGGCCCTCATGTAGCTTTCATTGCGTGAGCGGTATTGGGGTGAGGAGAGCAGCGATTTGGGGTCGAGGAGGGTTTTGGGGTCCAGGGTGTCCAGGCTTCTATTGATGGAAACCTCACTCACCGCACGCAGGTAACTGTGGCTCCGGATCTGCAGCTTTGGAGAGTGTTCTGATGAAATCCTGAGGAATAGACATTAACGCCATGAAGAACGACTTTGGTCAATTATATTTTTATCAGAAAACAGTAAAGACCAGGTCTCATTCACCATAAGTCGGCAATAATTTATAAATACGTGATAATACAGGTAAGAGCAAAGAGCAAGCCGTGTGTCAAACATTTATATTTTCATGGGCATATCAATTACTCATGTTTTTTTTTTTTGTTATTCGCTGGTGGTCCCAGATGGCAACCCCCCGCAAAACAAAAGCAGGAATTTACTATATTATTATTAGCTTCTTTTTAACTTTTTCTGACCTCTTCAACTGTATTTTTTAAATGAAATGCAGGCCCATAAAAAAGGCCACACTTGTCCTAGAAATACTCCTACACCAAAAATGTGGTCAGGACTGATTCAAATATCACGTTATATAAGTTTACACTCCACAAACTAGGGTCAAACTAGCCGGAGGGTTTAGAGGGGGAGGAGCAAGCCGTGTGTCAACAGTAGACAATTTTATGGGCGTTTCAATAACTCAGGTTTTTTTGGCATTCGGTGGTAACCCCTGCAAAAAGTGCGGTTTTACTATATTATGTGTAGCAACGTTTTCTGACCTCATTTTTTTCTGTTGTTTTATTTGTACTTTTATTACTCAATTTTTTTTTTTTTTAATGCACCGCAGGCCCAGAAAAAACGAGCTGCAGGCTGTACTTGTTCACCCTCGTCCTAGAAAGGATCCTACACCAAAAATGTGGTCAGCACTGATTCAAGTTTCATATCAAGTTTACACTGCACAAGCTAGTGTCAGGCTGGCGGGAGAGTTTGGAGTGAAAGGACCGAGTTGTGTGTCAATAATGGACATGTTTATGGATGCATGTTTCTTTGCCTGGATATAAGTGAGGATATACTGTACAGTTGCTTTTGTGGACCAACTCATCAAGTTCCAGTCCGTCAATACAAAGAAGTGCCCGCTTAAGTCGACGTCGACATACATGGTCAACCGCTTTTTGTCGACATCGATAATTTCTATGTAAAGTGGTCCGTTTATGTTGACATGTTGTTGTTGTATCGTTAACATATCGTTAACCCTAAGCAGGGTGGAACCACAACATAACTGTCTAGTTAGACAGCATTAAAACCTGCACATAGTTACTTCCTATCGAGTGCAAAGTAAGCTTTGAAAT
Organism: Dunckerocampus dactyliophorus; assembly: GCF_027744805.1. Lineage (NCBI taxonomy): Eukaryota > Metazoa > Chordata > Actinopteri > Syngnathiformes > Syngnathidae > Dunckerocampus > Dunckerocampus dactyliophorus. Next base: position 24,286,378 of record NC_072820.1, on the reverse strand, counting down.
AAAAGCTGGGCAGCGTAAAACTGGATTCTACCACAGTAACTAACAAAATGCACCCTTTTTTGGATTGTTAGTTTCCTGAGGAAAGATTAGCAAAACAATATTACTGCAGCAGCTCTGTTAAACAATTGTATAAAGTATTTTATGAAGACAACATCTATGCATGCATCTTCTTCCGCTTATCCAAGGCTTATCTGCATCACTGCAGACACCGCACCAATACGCCTGTTGATCTCACATTCCATCCTTCCCTCACTTGTGAACAAGACCCCGAAATATTAAAACTCCTCCACTCGGGGCAGGATCTCATACCCGACCCGGACATGGCACTCCAACCTTTTCCGGAAGAGAATCATGGACTCGTACTTGGAGGAGCTTTTTGACCACCTGGGCAACCTCAACCCCAGAGACAGGAGAGCCCACAGTGGAGTCCCCACTGTGGTCTTCCTTATCGGAAGACGTGTAGGTAGTATTGAGGAGGTCTTCGGAGTATTTCTTCCACTGGTCCACAATATCTCAAACAGAGATCAGCAGCATATCATCCCCACCAGGCACATTGTTGACAGTTTATTGTTTGCCGCTCTTGAGTCGAAGAATGGTGAATCTCTTCAAAGCCTTCCGGAAGTCATTCTCCGTGGCTTCCCCGAACTTCTCCCATGTCCAAATTTTTGGCTTGGCGACTGCTACAGCTGCAAAGCGCTTGTCTTGCAGGTACCTCAGCTGCCTCTGGGTTCCCATGGGCCAAAAAGGTCCTATAGAGTTCCTTCTTGAGCTTGACAGCATCCCTAGCCGCTGATTTTGAAAAAAAAAATGTATTTATTCATTCATTTTTTATGCCGCTTGTCCTCACTGGGGTCGCAGGGGTAGTTACTGGAGCCTATCTCAGTTGACTTTGTGCAAGAGGCATGGTACAAATTAGAACAAATGCACAAATGTAGCTCCCGCAAAACTGTTGTAGGGTGAAAAATCCTTTATTAGCGTCCATTCTCCTTATTTCTCTGGCCACAGTCATGACAACGTGCAAACAGCGGGTTTCAAGATCGAGGTGAAGGTAAACTTTATTATCCCTAAGGGGCAATTTGTTCTGCAGCCAGCAGTATTACACAGACACAAACCAACAATAAATACAAAATGTAAAACAAAACAATAAATACAACACTGACATTACAAAGAGTTATTCAGTAGAACAGTGGCTGACGGAACCGAAGAATTCCTCATCCTATTGGTCCTACATTTAGGAACACTGTATGACTGGGATCAACAAGGACTGATTGAGCCTTTTTCAGAGTCCGCCTCTGATGCAACACAGTTAAGTCATTAAGTGCACACTTCTGCTGCACACTTTAGTGATGCCCTGCAACCTGTTCCTGTTTCTGAAGGTGAGCAGCCCATACCAGCTGATAAAAGAAAAATTAAGCACTGATTCAATAAAACAAGAATAAAACTTTTTCATCAAAGTGTTATCCACTTTAAAACTGCGAAGCTTACGATAAAAATACATCCTCCGATTATCACCTGAGACTCGAATGTTAGCCTGTGGTCCTGCACCGTTCCCAGATATTTGTAATGCTGATCAATGGCAACAGGTGAAAAGACTGTAGGATTCTTCCTAAAATCTACAATCATCCCCTTGGTTTTTGACACGTTTATATTTAAGAAGGACGTGCTACACTAGTCCATAAATTCAGACATTACAGGGCCATGATCAGAGTCATCGTCCCTAAGAAGAGACACAATCACATTGTCATCGGCAAATTTGAGGATACTCATTTGTATACAACACAAATAAAAGAGGGGAGAGGATGCACCCAGAACATCATATAAAAAAAAATGTTTACTCTCACACGCTCCTCCCAGATAAAAAGTCCATCAACCATGATATGAGGCCAGGCTCAATGCTGTGAATGCTCTTCAGTCTCCCTGCTAAAATATGTGGTTGGATGCAATTAAAAGCTGAGGAAAATTCAATAAAAACTAGGCACACAAAAGTCATTGCACCTTCCGGATGTTTTGGGATCAGATGGAGCAGAGTACCTATTGCATCATCAACCCCACTGCCAGACCTATAAGCAAACTGGAATGGTTGCAGTTTTGCCTGAACAAGATTCAAAAGCTCCCCTTTCACAATTTTCTCAAATGTTTCGATTTCAATCATGTCAACAACCGCTAATGTCGCCTTCAGTCAACCAGCCCAAGGGGGTCAACCTAAACGAGTTCTACAGTAGACTCGTAAATAGAAAAAAGATATACTGCATTTTCCGGAGTATAAGTCGCAGTGAATTATAGTCAGGTGCGACTTACATATCAAAATGTATACATCATTTAACATGTTCTATGTTTAAGTTAACGTGGGATGGTTAGTTTTTTTGGTGACACCTCATAATTCATTGAGTTGAGCTTGTTGTGACGCAGATAGGCACGCAACTTAAATAATCATACCAAGCATACAAGACGACTTTCGTAACGGAATACTTTTCTGATATGCTCTGCCTGTAAGTACTGTGCAACTACAATGAGATGATACCTGTGTAGATTGAGAAATGTGACAGCAGTCTTCATTAAGACACTATGCCTAGTTTGGAGATTGTAACTGCTGCGTCAGCCACAGACTAACTAAATACAATTAATCAATTTTCATTCATTTGTGAATACAAAAACAAAGTTTTGGTGTTAAAATACGGCTGTTTGATACATTTCTATACACCGAGATGCGTCCAGGCATCGTGTCACGTACTAAAAGGATCCTTTTCCAGAACATTGTGAAATTTATTAAACAGGTAAGGTTTCATTTGTATCCATATACTTAAACAAATGTGGCTTGGTTCCGCTTGTGTAGCTTTAGTTTGTGTCCTTGTTGGTTTAAATGTTTTCCCCCTCCCTCTGTCTTGGTCTTCTTCTCTTGTGAATTTATAGGGTCCCTGAAATTATTCAACTTTGCTGAAACATGTTATCTATTGTTTATAATTATGTTCTACATCGTACGATTTTTGAAAGCGAACGCCGAGGATTAATGTTCGCTGCCGTCGCTGTCAAAAGATGTTTATATATCATGTATAAGGCTTTGCAGCCTTGTCGCTATCGTGGAGTAGTGTTTATAAGACATTATGTAAACAAGACATGGCTTACTCTCTTGTGCCAACTTTGACGTAGTGGTCGTTCTTCGTCGTCTTGTTTTTTCCTCTGTACCGGCAGAATAGCACCCTTTCTGAAAATACGTTTATACCGTACTTTCAAGTCAAATGCGTCTTGTAAAGGTGTTTCTTTGAAGCAGTCATCGGTGACATGATCACTACAAAGGACAGAAACCAAGGTGGGCGTCCATCTGTCTATTATTCTGTGCACATGCTTCATCCATTGTTGTCTTAAACCTTCCTCTTTTGGAAAAGAAAACAAACTTACAGTATCACTCGGATACTTTGAACATCCAGCGGCAACACGACATTTTTGCATGACAACTATTTTGACAAAAAGTATACTGAACCAAGTTGACGATCTACATCAAGAAGCATTTGTTTACTCTGCTTTAACTGACAGGCATCACCTCGATGACATCACTTCCAGAAATGAAGCTGAGCTGCGAGCTAGTTCATCATGGCGGGCCCCATAAAGTACAGTATAAGTGTAATTTTTGAAAATTGACCGTTCGCTTTCAAAAATCGAACAATGTAGAACAGAATTACAAACAATATATAACATATTTAATCAAAGCTGATGAATCACCACCATAAATACCGCTAAATGCCATTTATAGTCCATTGCCACTTATATATGTTTTTTTTCCCTCTTTGTGAGGTATTTTTTTGACTGATGCAACTTTTAGGTATGTATCCAGAAGGTCATAAGATGTCTTACTGTAGGGTGGTCATCTCTGTCAGTGATGGCTGCGTGGCTTTCAGGTAGCTGGCGCGTCGGGCTTGAATCTTGGGGGAGGGTTTGGGACTTCCATCGGAGTCTCCGCTGTCATCCTCAGTCATGGCTTTGACGTAGCTGCCGCTCCTCATTCGTCGACACGGAATGTCATCCTCCTTTCCCAAAGGAGAGAAGCCGCTCCACTCATCCTGAGGTACCTGATGATCAGCGCAGATCAACATACAATTACAATCACTGTGGTCTGCGTTCTAACCCTGAACAATCCTGCTTATCCTTAAAAACACAGACCATGCACAGCAAGCATGCCAACGCTAGGAAGCAGCTAATAAACACACTTGATTAAATGGACTTTCTATTTCATCACTGCTATGGTAGGTACAGTACGTCGGCTAGTTAGCATGAAAAGTGACTGTGTTAGTGTAAGCTTTCAAGCTAGGCCAATTTTGTTTTATGAAATGATTCATGATTCATGGGTCGCTTCTGTTCCGCATTTGTCCATTAAAGTGCATGTGCTTTGAAATGTCTTCGGTTTCCTAAAGTCCATTTGGTTTAGCTTTTATCTGACGTTCTTCTAGTTATGTGGAAATGTGTTTATTGATATGGAGCAATTACCATAGCAACACAAATACAAACCAGCAGCCCCCAGTACAGGGGTCCTGCACTTTTTAAAGGTTAATGGAGCAATGCTGTAAAAGGACGCGACTTGTATTAGGAAGATGTGCGTCTTCTCTGAGAGTAACTCCGTCTACAGAGTAGTGAAATGCACAAACAACAGCTGAACGGGTCAGAAGTTTACATCCACTATGAATTCTAGCTGGATATTTGACCACTCTTCTTGGCAGTTCATTCAAATTGGTCGGTTTTCTTCTACAGACCAAACTTTTCAGAATAGTCCACAAATGTTCAACAGGGTTGAAGTCAGGGCTTCGTGAAGGCCATTCCAGAAGATAAATGTTAGTCTGCTGCGTCCATTCCAAAACCAGTTTGTTTGGGATCATCACTGTTGAAACATTCAATTGTAGGTTTTGGCCATCTTGCTGTTGTTTTGAGGTTTTGAGATTAGTCTTTGAGAAAAGACAAATACATTTAATGTATATATACTGCCATCCGGACATTTTGGAACAGTGAGGCTAATTTCTTTGTATTTACTGTAGACTGAAAACATTTGGATGAATATGAGACCAGAGAGCAACATTTCAGCTTATATTTCCAAATACACTCCTGATCAAAATCTTAAGACCAGTTGAACAATTGCTAGAATTTGCATTTTGCACATTTGGATCTTAACGAGGTTTTAAGTAGAGCTACAATATGCAAAAGCAAGAAGGAGGAGTGAGACAAAAAGCACTTTGAAAAATTAATTTCTTGAAAACAACAATTACACTGAAATAGGCTGTTTATCAGCTGATCAAAAGTTTAAGACCATCGCTCAAAAAAATAACAAAAAACTCTCCAAACCAGAACAAGAATGTTCTCAGTAGGACTCAGTAAGGAGTGTTTTTTAACATTTAACAATTGCTAACATTATCACAGCCCTCTAGACATGAAATAACTAGGGGCGTCAAATTAGTGCATTATTTGCGTTTAATTAATTAGTCATATTCAGTGCGTTATTTTGTTAAATCACCTTAATCTAAATTTTAATCTCTAAATTTACAGCTTCTGTATACAAGTTGCCTTTTTCTAAAAATCAGTCTTATGCAATGAGCTATTTGTGATTCTGTTGTTGGTGGTGAAAAACAATGGTCAATCACACCCTGAAGTGAACATTGATTGGTTGTCATTGATTTGGGCTTGTTTAGCATCAGCTCCCATTGTAGTTTGGAGGTCAAGGTGAGGAGCGGGGAAATAACAGAGAGGAGACGTGAAAATAGTAGTTGTTGCTTGTATTGCTCAGAAGAGTGTTTTTATAGTTTTTTGATGTGTTAATTTCAGCGCTTTATATGGACCTGACTTTTTTATTTTACTTTTATTTTCAAAATATTTGGAGCTATACAATATACATACACAGGTATATGGTGGCACTATATATATATATATATATATATATATATATAATATTCCTCCCAAGTTTAGGCTCAGAGTTGAGTTTAAGCTTGCCGTGGGTTACGGCCGCAACAGTAGCCCGTGTTAAAGATTATTGTGGCTGTTGTGGGCTCATTCAAACCTGCAATAAAAGCCTGCTGTTCCAGCGATCACACCTTGTGCTTGTGTGACTCACCCAACATTACAGTAACAACCTTCTTAAATCTCTTTAAATGCATCTCCTGAATGCCTTTTATCTGTATTTAAATTCATTTAACCATTTTTATACTAGAAAATGCTTAATTTTGGGCACCCAAAAAAATGAAACATTTGCCTTTGCGAAGGATCACTGTACTTCACTTTTGAGTATCAGTGGGAGTAATGACAGCAGCCATGTGTCAACAAAGTATTTTCATATTACTGTAGAGTGTAAATCTCCCAGACATAAAAGAAGACAAGCAGCAGGTGAATTTCACCACTACTCTGACTAATTATAGTGTGCGTGTGTGTGCGTGTGTGTGCGTGTGTGTACTCGCGTGTGACGTCAAAGAGACACAAATGAGCAGTTTGGCTATAAAAAGCGAATGCGGGGAAAGGACCAGCTGCAGTAGCATCAGCAGAGCCTCTCACCCACGCATAGTCCTCGCTTCCACTGCAGGCTGCACTTGTTGTGCTGCAGAGCTGAGGAGCCGTGCGACACGCAGTCATGCGGCTGCCAGTGGACTTCACTGCAAAAGCAGGGCTCAGTATACAGTATATGTATTAATATCTGTGTGCATTCATTTAGTGATCCGACCTAGTGTGTGTTTAACGTTGGAGCCTGTGTTTCCTTGGCAACATTGGCTCTTACGATAGCTTAAGGCAACAGCTTTCTAAACTGGAAAAGGCAATTTGTGTAGAAATTGTGTGTGAATGCTACCAAAAATGTTCAACACAGTCTACAACAAAATATACTTTTTACATTATCCGTTCTGTTGTGGACAAATAAATAAATGTTCCAGAGTTAGGGCATAGTGACACATGGACAGGAGAGACAGATAAAGAAACAAAGAGAAAGACCGGAGGAAGGTGACTAGCTGTCCGTTTTTGCGTCCGGTCTTTTATTTTCTACAGTATCGGTTACCCCTGCTGGTTTCTTTTGGGTTTTTACGAGCCGCTTACTCGATTAGTGCCGTTCAAAAGCACAGCGGCTCAGGCAGGCCTCCTCCTCATCTTCCACGCAAGAACAGATTCTTCCTTCCTCCAGCATCTTTTCATCATGGTGTAGTATTCCTATTCCTGTTCTTGCTGTTACTCGTTTTTGTGCACAGTCTATCCTCTTTTTCCGCATCTTCCCGCCAGCCTCGTTGCTCCACTCCAGCTGCCCTTATTCAGTATTTCACGGTGCCTTTTAGTGTTTTTCTCTGCACTGTCACCTTCAGTTCTGTTATTTAATTATAATTTTTTTTTAAATTCTGTTTTATATTATCAAATTCACTGGAATGTCTGTTCCAGTCTTGGTGGCGTCACGTGCTTCCTATTTGCAATCAGTTTGATTGATAAGCTCCAAGGTTTTGTCAGTGTTCTCTTTTTATTGTCTTTTCTAATAAACTAATAACAAAACTAACAAGAAAAAAGTTTTTATTTCATATTAGAATTGAATGACATAAAATTTTATTAAAATAAGCACTGTGCTTGCCAAGCTTGCTTTAAAAAAAATTCTGTATATTTTTTCAATTTAGAAATGTTTTTTACTCTATTTTTAGAACAGAAACTTATTATACCCTGCTTCAAATCTCACCCTGTTTCGTTCAGAAAAAAAAAGTAGGTTACCCTTTCCTTCAGTTGGAAATTTGAATATTAACTATGTTCTAAATATATATCCCATAACACCACAAGGTACCCATGCATACACACACACTAACACAATCACAAACATATCTGTTCAAAACAACAAAAAGCAGTTGTTGGGGAGGAGTTTTCATCAAGTACTGTACATGCATTCACCTGATTTGTTAATACTTGCTACTGTAGTTTGTACTGGAGTACATGCCTGTATATATCGACCTGGCATAAGGGTGTCTCAAGTGCAGTCCATTTGCAGTGGGGCAATTTACAGAACACAGCACGTTGTAAAAATATTACAAATAAACTAAAAGAAAACAACAACAACAACAAAACTGCAGTAATATTACAAGAATAAAGTCAAAATGTTAACAGAACAACGTTGTACTCTAACGACAACAAAAATCATAATTTTACGAGAACAACACAATATTATGAGGAAAAATAACATCATTTTAGTCGCATAAAGTTGAAGTATTCAATAAATATGTTTTTTGTAAGTCGTAACATTATAAAAAAAACAACAACAAAAAAGACGCCGCCTATTCCACCGCAGAGACTTTGGGTTCTGATGCAGCTTCAAGTGGCAGCGCAGCTCCAGCAGCACCCTCCTCATGATCAGACTCTGTGGCGTCACCATCTGACTCTTCTTCGCTCCTCCTCTACTCTTCCTCTCTGGCCATCTCATCTTCCGCGGTCCGTTTCTATTGGGCCTCTCTGGCCGTATTTGAGCTGCAGATGCAGCTGACCCCTTCTTCTGTGACAAAATGTTGGCACTCGTCCGTCAGCTTGGCTTTACTGCAGAAACTTCACAACGTGCATTGTAAGAGCGTAGCGCGTGCTTACTCGGTACGGTCCACGTGAGTTCTGCGTGCTCATTGGACAGTTGAACTAGGGAAATGCCGAGTGAGCACGGAAGGTGCACCTATCACGTGCGTGCTTGCGGAGTCAGTGCTTTGTGCGCTCATTGGCTGTAGAGGGCACGCGCGTCACCTATACTAGGGGTGAATCCGTAGCCCGACGCACTAAAAGTGCTAAGGCATGTCTACGTGCTCCCAAATCCGTCCTGGGGCGGTACTCACCATGCACGGATCCCCATATTCATCCCCCACGTTTTCGCAAGTAGACAGCATGCACTTGCAAGTACAGCGGGTTAATATTACTGACACCTAGTGGCCAGTGAGACATATCATCACAACGTCTATGAAAGTGTCTTTTGAATGCCTTTTTTAGTTCATTTTAGTTGAAAATGCTTAATTTAGGCAAAAACATGTAAAATTTGCTTAATTATGCTCTTTTTTTTTTACTAACAATAGGCCGTATTCAACAACAAAACAAAAATGATTTATTAATTAATATATTTTTTTTAGAAAAAATTATAAATGGGCTCACTTGAAAAGAGAAATTCCCATCACTAGGCCAAGCTTGTTTATTGAACAATGAGTTAAACAGAGTTCAGAACGGTAACAAAGGACATGAAGTTACCGAAACTCTTTTTCCCAACTGGACATATTTTCCTTTAACGATAATTGCCTTGGAATTGTCTGGCAAACACGATGTTATGCAAGGAGGCGGACGGAATACACACATGAGGTATTTGGCTATGGAATCACAGGAGTGCCAAAATTAAAAGGGAATACGTGTGGAAATACAAAGAGAATCAATAATACAAAAATATACAAATGTGGAAATACAAAGAGATTCAATAATAAAAAAAAATATACAAATTTAGTCATATTTTTTTTACCATTTTCTCTTAATTTTTTCTGTATTGTCTTTGTTTTTTCAAATTTGCCGTCGTTTTTCCTGTTTTGTATTTGTCTTTTCCAATTGCGTTTTCGCATTGCATATTGTCATTGCATTTGGTAATACCATGCAAATGCTGGCAGAATGACTGCAGGCAGGTCAGGCGGGTCTACAGCCCACAGCTGCGGGTCCCAAAGGACCCGCCCACAGCCTTCGCTGGTCATTCTGCCCGCAATTGCATGGTATTACCAAATGCAATGACAATATGCAATGCAAAAACGCAATTGGAAAAGACAAATACAAAACAGGAAAAACAACGGCAAATTTGAAAAAACAAAGACAATACAAAAAAAATTAAGAGAAAATGGTAAAAAAATATGACTACATTTGTATATTTTTTTATTATTGAATCTCTTTGTATTTCCACATTTGTATATTTTTGTATTATTGATTCTCTTTGTATTTCCACACGTATTCCCTTTTAATTTTGGCACTCCTGTGATTCCATATTTGGCCAGCTAAGATATTATACAAGCTAAGTTCATGTGCCACAGCAAAGGTTCTGTACTGAAAAATCTGATTATGAATACATAACCAAATGCAGACTGTGCCTGTGAATGGTACACTACAGCTCAACTCAATGTAACACCACCCCAACACCAACTCAACAAAACAGACACACAGCACAATACAAGACCACAAGTACATATACAAGACAGTATCAGTCGGTTGAAAGGGATGACGGAACTGATAAAGTAATTCAAGAAATGGTGTATATTTAAGGGTAGGGGGGTTCATGTTATTACCTATTGTTCAGAGAGTAAGGCTGCTACTGACCATGCACTTACTTCTCTACTCAACTCAAATGGCGTAAAGAGGAGGGAGTGGAGAAGGAAGAAAGAGGCTCTCCAAAGTAAGAGGAACTCAAGGAGGTGCAGGTGAGCCTGAATGGGATTCGGGTGAGTGGATGAGAGTTGGGTTTGGAGGGGAAGAAGAGGGAGTAGGTGGCAATCTCTAATCTTGCAATGTTCCCTCAAAAGCTGTGGAAACAACACCACTATTGTTATCCAAGTGTAAGAAGGCTGAGGAATTTTGGAAAACGACAAACTACTGTGGGTCAGGGGTGTCCAAAGTGCGACCTGGATGCTCTGTATATTCTAAAAAAACAATAAATTCATTATTAATGAGATATATTATTAGATATTATACTAATTACACTAAATAATGTGACAGTAATTAACTTTGTCAGCTATATACATCTTGAATGTACAAAATGGAAGACAGCTGAACACCCTTGAAGGAAGTATTTACTTATACTACTTACTACTTACTTATACTACTATTTACTTACTTCAGTATCTAGGGCAGGGGTGTCCAAAGTGCAGCACAGGGCCATTTACCAACCACGGCTGTTTTTTATTGGCCCATGGCACATTCTAAAAATATCATTTAACTAAAAGCTAAAACACAAACAATAACTAATTACAAAAAATCCAAAATAATTTTACAAGAATAATGTCAAAATATGAAGAGAAAAAAGTTGCAATGTAACCAGAAAACTCTGATGAGGAAAAATAACATAATTTTAGTAGCATACAATTTAAACATTAAAGAAAGATGTTTGTTTGAAGTCTAAATGCTATGTCAAACAAACAAAACATTAAAAAAGTTGTATTTTTGGAAAATTTGGTTGGGAATTAAGTCATAATTTTATGAGAAGAAAATTTGCAAGAAAAAAGTTGAAATAATTGGAAAATTAAAAAAAACAACAGCAGAAATGTAAAAAAAAAAAACAGCTCTCATTTTATAGGAATGTAAAATATTTGGAAAATGAAAAAAACAAAAGCAAAACGGGAAAAAAAAGATCAAAGAGTGACATTCATACTAATAATATGTTTTTTCATTATTATTACCATAAAATATACAACAAATATTAATATTTATAAAACAAACAAAACAACTTATAAAGTTGTAATTTATGGAAAATTAGGTTGCGCAAAAAGTTGTAATTTACACACAATAAAGTCCAAATATTACATGGGAATAAAGTCATAATATCACGAGAAGAAAATGTACAAGCAGAAACTTGACATAGTTGAAAAAAAAAAAGTAAAAACAGCCGTAATTTTATGACAATAAAGTCAAAATATTGAAAGAAAAAAGTCGTATTCTAGCCAGAAAAGAAGTCACAGTTTTACAAGAATAAACTCGTAATGTTAGGAGGAAAAATAATGTCATTTTAGTACCATAAAGTTTGTCCTGGGCATGACATTAAACTGCATTCAGCACGGAGAGGAGATGGGTACCACTGGACCTACAAGTACAACCCCAAGACACGCTATGAAAATGCAACCACCAAACAACCCAATACCGGCTCGGTCTTCGCCCGGAACAAGGACCGCGCTTTCCGTTTCTCATCAGGGCGGGAGTGAAAAGTTGGCTACTGGCGAAACAAAATGTCTAATTGTCGAAGGAAAGAGGAAAAGAGGTCGGCCAAAGAACAGATGGGTAGACAACATTGAAGAATGGACCGGGATGACGTTTGCTGAATCTTAGCAAATGGCACACAACCGACAAGAGTGGACGAAATTGGTGGACCATAGCAAGAGTGGCGCCCCTACGACACCGTAAGTAGTTATGTGATAAGAAGAACAAGAAGAAAGTTGAAACATTAAAGAATTTTTTGATTTAGATTTTTTAAAAGTCGTAATATTATGAGAAACAAACAAAACAAAATAAAGTTGTAAAGATAGGTTGGGGAAAAACGTATAAAATAATAAAACTTATAATATTATGTCATAAAGTCATGGAAATAAAGTCATAATATTATGAGAAGAAAATTTCCAAAGATTATTTGAGTCGAAATATGTGGCCCTCGCTGGAAAATGTTTGGACACCCCTGATCTAGGGTATGTGACGAATGATTATAATCAGCACCCGTGAGGTACACGTACACAAAATAGCTGTAACCAAGCCCAGGGAATGTATAATTGAATGAAAAATAATTGTAACTGTAGGAAACTCTGAAAGATATTATTATGCAGAAACAAGTCAAATACCATTCTTGTAATACAAGCATCAATTGATGACTTCATCAGCATAACATAACAAGATAACATAGTAGTCTGTTTATGTCATTAAACGTAATCAAATGATTCATATGTTATTATAATTATAATATTTATACGGTAATAGGCGATACCAGAACCTCTGAAAAGGCATCCTGAAACACAGCTATTTTAACAAGACAACACTGTTTGCCATAGATGATACTGCTTTCGAATGGAATTTAAATATTCGCAATGCTTCAGCGAAATAGGCATGCAGTGATGGAAATGAGTATTTGATCCCCTGTTGATTTTGTGAGTCATTAGGTTTCGAAAAGTCCACCATTTTTACAGTAGGTTTATTTTAACAGAGAGAGACAGAATGTTTAAAAAAATACAGAAAAATCATGACTTAAAGGTTATTAATTTGTATGTGATTGAGTGAAATAAGTATTTGACACACCGTTTTTTATTTTCGTCCTTTCGTCTTTTACTCCTGATCTCAACTCATTATGTGCATAAAGTTCCCGGTACCTGGCAATTAAATCAGGCATAGTGTCTATTAGTCACGGCTATTATTTGAGGAAATACAACGTTAATATGCGACTGCTCCCCAAAACCAATTTCGAGGAAGGGACAGAACAGACAACTGCCGAGTGAACTGATTGTTGCAAGAGACTGCATCTGCAGGTGCGTACATGTATACGATTACAAGCTGTGAGGGTATTGTTTGCCTCCTAAAACCTCTAAAAGTAGAATGGGTGGCAGAGACTTCAGCTATCAGGCTGTGAAGCGATCTTCCTGCTTCTCTCTCTGCATAAATAACAGCAGACCTAAAACTTCCTTTATGATGAAGGATTAGACATTGCGTATCCCAGTTAGTTCTGCTACTACAAGTCAAGACCTATTTTGGTCGTATTACCAGTAGCTTCTCTGATATTGATAGTAGAAAAAATGTACATATTTCAATTTATTGTAATTATTACTACTACAGCATATATGGTAAAAATGTGTTGTGCAATCGTGATTCCGAACCCTTCATCCCGATATCTTCTGTCCCTCTCTCTCTGAAAAATGTATTAGTGCACAGACATTTACTGTTCTATTTATTTGCTAATTCTCCAATCCATTTATTGGTGTGTTAAAAATAGATTTGTTAAAATCACAAAGCAATGTTTTTGAGAGTATATTAATAATATAGTTTGGATATTGTATGGTATGTCCCTCAGGCTGAAAGGTCTACTCATTTGAGAGATGTTCATTTTAAGACCAAAGTGAGCTTGATAAATTATTTCACTTTTGGCCTGATACTCAAAATATGTATAGCACTCAAAATTATTCAACCCTCATTGTAAATTATATTGGCAAAGTTTAGAAATGTGCAGTCATGTGCAATGAACCAACAAAACAATTTAAATACCTCAATCCATCCATTTTTTATACCGCTTGTCCTTGTTAGGGTCACGGGTAAGCTGGAGCCTATCCCAACTGACTTCAGGCGAGAGGCAGGGTGCACCCTGTACTGGTCGCCAGCCAATCGCAAGGCACATATAGACAAACAAGCATTTAAACCTATGAACAATTTAGTGTTTCCAATTAATCGAACATGCATATTTCTGGAATGTGGGCGTCCCTGGACCGCACGGTGGTTGAGTGGGGGTCTGGGTTCGAAGATCTGGGTTCAAATCGCCGTTGGGCATCTCTGTGTGGAGTTTGCATGTTATCCCTGTGCGTGCGTGGGTTTTCTCCGGGTACTCCGGTTTCCTCCCACATTCCAAAAACATGCATGTTAGGTTAATTGCCGACTCTAAATTGTCCATAGGTATGAATGTGAGTGTGAATGATTGTTTGTCTATATGGGCCCTGCGATTGGCTGGTGTACCCCCCCTTTTGCCCGAAGTCAGCTGGGATAGGCTCTAGCATACCCCCGCGACCCTAAGTAAGATAAGAAGCATAGAAAGTGAATGGATGGAGTCCCTGGAGAAAACCCAAGCACGAGGAGAACATGCAAACTCCTCACAGCCATGCCCCAACGAAGATTCGTACCATCGATGTCCTGACTTCTCCTGACCAACATGCTAACCACAAGCCCACCGTGTGGCCCATTACTCAATCCACCCATCTATTTTCTTCCGCTTATCCGAGTCCAGGTTGCAAAGGCAGTAGTCTCAGCAAGGAAGCCCAGACTTCCCGGTCTCTGGCCACCCCCTCCAGTTCCAGTAGTGGGGGACACCAAGATGGTCCCAGGCCAGCTGCGAGACACAATATCTCCAGTGTGTCTTAGGTCTGTCCTGGGACCACCTCCCAGCTGGTCATGCCTGGAACACCTCACCAGGGAGGCAACTCGATGTCCACGCCAGCTTCGCAATCATTTGCAAATCTCCACAGTAAATGCTGACGGTCAGATCTTAATAAGCTCATTAGGGGCACATTATCCATAAATAGCAGAGATGAGATCCTATCGCACCTAAAACTGGACCCGCCTTTACGCCTTGACACTGGCCAGAAATTCTGTCCATAAAAGTAATGAACAGAACCGTAAATTCAATATTCTAAATGTTTACATTATTTTAATATTGCCCATCTATTGAAAGCTTGTACATTTTGAAATATAATGTAATTTACAATGGGGGTTGAATAATTTCGGGGGCAACTCTCTGTATTCTCCTAGTTACCACCCTCTATGTGAAGCTTTATTCTGGAAATACCGGAACCAAATACCTGATCTCACTCCGGATTGAATACCACTGGCTTCGAGGAAACATTGTTGAGGAGAGTAAGTTGTGGAGGGAAGGTGGTGAACAGAAAGGAGGAGGGTGAATCAACTGGTTGTGGATTGGAATCGAGGTGAATTAATTACCTGTAGGAAATGGCAAGTGCGCTCCTGCTGCTGACTGCCCTTAGATTTGACTAGAGCTCTATCTAGGTTTAGATTAACAGATCCTGCGCTGGCTTGGAGCTGGTTGTGGCTGCTGTTGTTGGTGTAGACCTCTCGGGCCCTGCTCACCGTTAGGCTTGACGACCATGCCCCTTTCTTCACAAGGGGTCCGTCCACAAGACTCAGAGGCATCAAGGGACCACTTCCTCCAACGATACCGCCACCGATGTTATTGCTGTTACCACTAACTGGCAAACAAGAAGATGACGCTGCATACTTCACGTCGTTGTTGCTCCGGGAGGCTTTGAGTGCAGAATGGTGGTGTGAGTGGCCGTGATGTGCATGGGTGTGTGTGTGTTCACTGATTGTGCCATAAGGGTCCATCATGAAGTACTGTTGTGACTGTGGGGAGGCAAGATTGGGTAGCGGACTCAGCGGGAACTTGTCAGAGTTGTTGCCATGGTACCGGCCCATTGTCATTGTGATTGGCGAAGGAGAAATGGAAGGTGAAGGTGAGGGCGGAGGTTGGTGGTGGTGAGGGTGGTAAAGACACAGCTCCCGTTCCAGGTTGTCATCTGAGCTCCAATATCCAGAGCCTGGTGCAGATGCTGAGCCGTGGAGCTGGTGGTGATGGTGGTGGTGGCTTCGATGTTTGGGCTCAGCTGATCGACAGCGCTCACGGCTTTTGCTGCGTTTCCGCTGGTGCACTCCCACTGCCGGAGCTTCACCCTCTGGACTTGCCCTTGAACCACCACCACCACCTCCTCCCCCACCAACACCACCATTAACACTCCCATTATTGCCCCCCTTCAAGGGCTGTGTGTGATGTGGCCCTTCCAATGAATGTGACTTGGTGAAAAGTTTCTGGACTGAGTGGACCAGATGGCGAATCCTCCCTGGGCTGTCATTGTTGCTGTTGGACCCCATTCCCCCACTCTGGGCCAGTATTCCTCGTTTGTACTGCAGTGTGTGGTAACCATCTCTGGAAAATGATGGCTGGCGCTCAAACTCTGTAAAGTTTGCTGGTACCCGGGTGGGTGTTTTACCTCCATAGCCTCCACCACCTCCTCCTCCCCCTCCTCCTCCTCCTCCTACATATGGTACCACTGCCATACACTCATCCTTTACCTCAGGATGGTGAGATGAGGAGGTGGAATAGCATCGTCTTGGAAAGGTTCCATATGGGACAATGCTGTTATTGTCAGAGGGGTATGAGGTACGCTGAGCATTGTAGTAGGACAGCTCAGTAGGATGTGGCACGGCAATGGGCACCGGCATGTCCATCTGACGAATCAAGTATGGCTTGCGGTCAACATGTTGACCGAGTGGATCATATAATGGTCCATAGGACACCACATGATGGTGACTCCGGCTACTGGAAATGCCTTTCATGACAGGAATGGTATGGATGAGGGATGCCTGACAGGCCCGTAGTCACAGAAGGGCTCTCGCCGACTTTCCCTGAGAGGAGAGCTTCAGACTCTGAAAGATAAGGAAAGAAAGGAGTGAATATATGTTGAAAGGCAGCGTGTCCATCAACAAACTCTGAAACCATAGGCCCCACTTTAAACCCAAACTAGAGCTGTCAAGGTCATCACGTTATTTTGTGATTGATTGGTCAGGTGATGCGCTTGTCTCTCTACTCAAAGAGCCCCAGTTCCACCACAACCATGTCCTTCAGTACCCTCCAGCCAGATACTGAACCACCAGTTGTTCCTGATGCTGCGTTATCAGTAGGTGAGAGTGTTGCAATCACATGAATTCAAACAAATTCAGGTCAAATTCTTTCCTTTTTCCTTCTCAAGTTTCCATTCAGGACGACATATATATCGATCTAACATCGTTTAAAAGTTAATCAATCAATTTAATCGATACTAGGAAATGAAGCATTGAATTTAAGCACGGCAGACTTTATATTGTTGTTTATACAGTTGTTTTAGGCCTTCTTTACAGCTTTCACAATGTTCCTGTCATTTTCCAAATAGTTGTAGTGGTTATGACCAATGTTTGTGCAATGCTTCTGATTGATTTTCTATGCTCTCTGGTTTTCTACTACTCTTTTCAAATTTGTCTAAACTTTGCTTGTGAGGTAGCACTTTTTTTCAATCCTGGATGCATCAAAATATTTACTTTGATACCAATATCATCCATGTACACCTTGGCCAGAAAAATTGTATTTATTTTGTACATTTTTTTCTAACAAACCTCTCAAGCTCCGCGATTAAGAGGTTAAAAGGCTTCACCAGTCTGTCATGTGACAAAAGCTCAGACTGCAGCAGATAAAGCAATGATTATACATTTCCTAATTTTAGCTGCTCAATAATCAGTATGTGTTTTGTCCCTATCACATTCAGATTCAGTAGAGCTTATTAGAAGATATGCCGTCACATTACATGTTCAATAAAGGTGTCAATCATGCACACAATTCATTCATCGGTGAAAAGACATTAAAAAAAACAATAATAGCATATTGTACCGTGATGGAAAGCGAGTATAACAAATTACTCAGCATGTCTTGTAGATATGTAGATATGGGGGTCATTTTTTATTGCGTTTATTTTAATACCCGCAACACATGCGTGGGTACATTACATATGTGTTCGCACCATGAGTAGGGTGGATGTTTAGGTTAATGATCCTCTCTCCGTTTGCGCTGTGTGAGTTAGAGTATATGCTAAACGAATAAACAACGCTTCCTTAAGCAAGCTGAAGATTGCCCCCGACTCCTGTGTGACTCACGCTCGCCACAGTATCATCTGAAGAGAGCCAGATAGTCCAGTGGGATCATTACTTTTACTGTGGTCCTCCCATAATCACTGGCAAAAGTCAGAAAAAGAAGAAACAACCGGTGCCTGGTCATCATGACACTTTAAATCAGTGGCTGCAAATCCCCTTCAAACCTGTGTTTTCCCATTCCTCAAAGACCCATATGTGGCAGGCGGATGGCTTGATGCTATGTGTAGGCGGGAGGAGGAATGAAAATAGGGCTGAGATCAAGTTATTTTCAGCTAAATGAAAGCTGCTGAACAAAAAAGCCTTTGAGTCACCCCCTGAGGCTGGATACCATTACTGGAGGTAGACAGAATGTTCATTCCATGTTGGTCCGTAGACATATACACTCATACCAAAGCATGCAGACAATGAAGCTGGGCATATACTAGGCGTAGAACGGTACATGTACCTTTAGTTCGGTAAAGTGGCATACACAGGAAGCGTTTCTTGCATCACAGTGGTACCTCGGTTTTCAGAAGCCCCGGTCTACATCAGATTAGGTTTTGGATGAAAATTATTGCCAATAATATGTTGGTTTTCTTACACTGTCTACACTGGTGTGTACACTGGTTATCTTACAGCCAAACAGTGCGCCAAAAAAGCATCCACACGGTGAATCAGTCTCTGTGACAAATGGAAAATGGTTCCTTTACAGTTGGGACACTATTGACAGATTCCGGCCAGGGAATCCTTTAATAATTTTTATTATGTGTGTGTGGGTGATACATTTGTTCCTAGAACACACACAGAGCAATGAACAACTCTGTGTCTGCCTCCTTCCTTCCTCTTAATAAGCACTGTGCACCCTGCACTGATGAGGCATGTCTAGCATGAGGCACAGCTAGCAAAAGTGCAGAGGAGAAACCAGAGCATTAAAATCCTCTTCCTTCCGTTCCTTCCTCCTGCACACAAAATGAACCAAACCTTGACCTTAAAACCGACATACAAACCAATCCGCGATTATTGCATACCGTTGCCCCCCTAGCATACACAGTATGATACTAGAAGTGCTAGCCTTAAATTGTGACTCAACCTGTACCCTGTTGTTTGTTCACCTGCAACAGATTGACAAGATACAAACCAAACTAACAGATGCTATTTCTTACTTCTCACATATATGTTCGGGTTGTTGCTGTAAGTTTTCAGTAGCGTGTGGAGTGATCTGTGGTGACAAATCAAAGAAAATTGTCTGATTCAGATGCATTACAAGCATTTATAACAGCAGTAGACATGTTCGGTCCGCCCTGTACGAGAAAATCTGCCCTGATGAACCATGGTTTTCAATACATTTTACACTGTGTGTGTGTGTGCTCACGCGTGCCTGTCCAGGCGGGCGAAAAGCCAAACCTGCGACGTATTGTTCCATTTCCCACACTGTACATACACTCCTGATCAATATTTTAAGACCAAAAGCCAGAACCAGATGCATAGCAAAGCATATAATACACTTTTGATCCAAATTTTAAGACCAGTTGGAAAAATTGCAAGAATTTCCATTTTGCACTGTTGGCTCTTAAGGAGGTTCTAAGTAGAGCTTCAATATGCAAATTGAAGAAATGGGAGTTAGACAAAAAAAATTCACTAATACTGGTTTTAGCATCTTTAATGTACACATCAAAGGGACTATAACATCATTCGTTTTTTCTGTAAGATATGTCAATATTTATATTTTATTTGGAAATTTTATTTATTGGAGCATGACCTGCCACTAGAAAGAAATTTCATTGCCATGCTTCATTCAAAAAAATGATACATAATAATACATAATAATGTGACAAAAAAGTTGTCTCTTTACGCACAAAAATGAACCGAAACCGTAGCACAGATATCAAGGCACTGACCGTACCGTGGGTTACATGTACCGTTGTACCCCAAGTACATGCTGAGTTCACTTTTGTAGCCTGCTGTCCAGACCGTGGACAAATTCAGGTCTACCATGTGTCCTTACGGGGAGAAAATGTCATCAATGATTATGTTTTCAAGCAGCATAATCACTCTTTGTGTCATGCATCACACGCTTGATCTCAATTTGTAATATAAGAAATGAACACAGTCAGAGAAATGGCACATTGTTTTGCTGAATTTCCTTCCTGATCAGTGTTTGTCTTTGATTGACATTTTTATCTACTGACATTAAAACTACGGGGTGGATTTTTGTTTTCACCATATTGGACCTTCCTTTTTTCCCAGCACAACCTCACATGTGACTGTACAGTTATGATTTCATTTAGACACAGTGTATCAACACACTGGGCCTAAAATCACGCAGAAACCTAACATCTGTGTGGGGGGAAATTTGATTTGAACATTGAACTCTGTTTGTATTGAACTCTCATGTAAATTACAAAGCAAATACCAGATATATCATTCAAAACCTAGAAATTTACCAAACAACAACAGACACCGGGAGTAAGAAAGGAACAAAGAAATCCCCCAATGCTAATGTGTGTGAGTCTATATTATGTTTTATTTATGTCTTATAAACTTGAAACCAGAGGTTTACATAGTCTATGTAAAAAGATACATAAACATGATTTTTCTCACTATCTGAAAAACTTCTCCGGCTTTAGGTCAGTTGGTATTACTAAAATTATTTGACAGATGGAAATGACGGCTTGAGATGTTGATTTTAGGGGTATCATGAGACACAAGACGTTCACAAGACGAGACGATACACAAGATTGGGTCTACGAGAACAAGACGACACCAAAAGAGATTTCAACTTTTCTTTGAAGAAAAGTACAATGAACAAATATAAAACAAACAGTATATGACAATATTTCGCAGTCTACTTATATAATTTCTACTATGTTACACTATTCTGCATCTGTGTGTGTGGTACGGGCCCTGCATCCAACCACTGAGACAAAGAGACTGTATTACTGACAAAAGGACTCACTCCGTTCATGCCGTTGTTCTATCGAACAACCACGACAAGGTGCTGAAACCAATGCACAGAGTGAACTCTCTCAGCTCGTTTGGAGGCGGGA
This sequence comes from Dunckerocampus dactyliophorus, assembly GCF_027744805.1. Lineage (NCBI taxonomy): Eukaryota > Metazoa > Chordata > Actinopteri > Syngnathiformes > Syngnathidae > Dunckerocampus > Dunckerocampus dactyliophorus. The sequence goes on along the minus strand of NC_072820.1, from coordinate 24,265,229 downwards.
GAAAAGGACAACAGACACGCATGCACATGGCAATGTATTGAGGCCGGCAAAATGATCAAGTTCATGTTCATTTATTGTGTTATTAATGAATTAATTTATTATCTTCCCAGTCCTAGCATGCACAACTATTTTATCTGAATGAGAAATCGTGTATTGTTATAATCACACAAGATTGTGTGACATGAGATAGTGTGACACCCATAGTTGCTCCAATAATCAACTTACGTTACTTACGTAACTTACGTTTCTTAAAAGTAATGTTAAAACCTCGTCTCGTAGCCCCAATCTCTTGTATCGTGTCGTCTTGTGAACTGAGTGTCTCGTGACAAGCCCGTTCTTCAACTCATTCAACACGACATAGTTATACGTTTTTATAAACCCGAACGCCTGATCCCAAAGACGTCTTTGACATTTTTTGGCGTGAGAGGCAAAAAGAGGTGATGACGCAACTGCTCAGTAAAAGATGTCACTTTTAAAGCAGTTTTAAGGCCATAAAAACAGCCACAAGATGGCAGAAGTGCATTTGATAAGAGCTCGGCATGGATCATTTGTATGTGAAAACACACTGAACAGCAAGGAGGAAGCGGAAAAGCATTGAGGAGTATAAATAATCAATAAATGTAAGGATTTTTGCATTTCTTTTTATTCTGATTTTATTCTGAAAAAACTGAGTTTAAGAAAAAATAAAATGGAATTTGGGAAAAAATAAAATGGATTTCATATGGCCCTAACTGAAGAGGCAAGAGAAAGCGACAAGGCAACAAAAGGCAACGAAAACAAAATATAAAAAATAGTCAGAAAATGTGGCTAAACAGCAAGTTGAACACCGTGACGTGTATCCGTTGTAACGCGGCACTTACATACCACAACAGCACATCTTATATGTTGCATCATGTCCTCCCGAATGGAGCGGAAGATCCGAGATTAACGCAGCGCAAATCAGTTAGATTAAGGTTAATGTACCTTACTAACATAACATTAGCCGTGTAGCTTTCTTGGGGTAGCTTTCTCTTAATTACGATGGAAAATAAAAACATTTTAGCTCACCAATCAGTGAATCAAAACAAATTGATAACATAAAGACAAAATCATGGCGAATATTGTTGATCATAAGTCTGCTTTCAATTGACCAATTTAAACCATTCAAAGACTCATATGCAGTTTGAAAACTGCACTTTATATATATATATATATATATATATAAATATATATATTTATGTATGTATATATTTTTTTCACTATTTAATTAATTATTTCAAGGACCTGTCTTGCAGCATTTTATAATTCTAACTAACTTTAACATTTTTAGGTATTTAATTCCAATTTTATTTAATTAATGACACATTTAAGTAATTATTTAATGGTGTACTTGTTGATATCATTCTTTAATGACACAGTTAATAACTTATTTTTGTATTTAGTTCAAATTTTTATTTCAAATAAATGTAAGTAATTATTTAAAGATGCATTGATTCATTTCATTCTGTCCCATTTGATCCTTCACATACGGGTTCCAAGGGACTTACATTTTGAAAATGGTGAGGATTTTATCTGAACAGACGAGAAAGAGGTGACAGCGCAGCCAAAGAATATCCTCTAAAGCGAAGCAGAGACTAATGAATAATTAATGATTTATGAATGATTAACATCTTCCTCTGTTATCACTTTCCCATCATTTCTTTTACCCTCAATCAGCCAAAGATGTACGCCAGAACCTGCTTGGAAACGTTGTCTATCTCTCTCTTCTTTTCGCCCACTGACTGATGTGATTCAAGCTCGTCTTCATGGCAGAGGAATGAGGAAATGTGCGTGGGCACCAGCTTCTCTCGCTCTGCTTTTCCCTACCTCGCACTGCTTCTCACTGTCCCTGTTCCTCTCAATCTTGGCGCCTTGTGCGCAGACCTATGATGCTGCACTCAGAAATGTCATTTTGTGTTTGTGCATCTCTGTAAATCCCACAATAGACTGACAGATACGAGGCAACAGCTCAGTGGTGGGATGTGTGAAGGAGTTGGGACCCAAATGACCAGATGACTGTGAAAGAAGCGTGAATCATTGCTTGACACCCATCTTCTCCCATCATATTCCTTCATATTACTCACATGGGAGACTGATTACTTTAGACTGCTTGTCTGGCGCTTATTTTTATTTCTAATTCATGCCTAAAAAGGTAATTAACACCTGGCTAGTTTGTGGAAGGGTTAGAATCACAATTGTCTTGCTTAGACTCGAGATTGCGATTTCGTGGGACATTTCCTTTTGTTTATATGCACATGCAAAAAAAAAAAATTTCACTGTTTTTATTATAATTGTTACGGCTGCTCAAAAGAAATCTAAAAAAGATTTGAGTCTTAATTGACACAATTAATTATTGTTATTATTGTTATATATGTCTATATGTCATGATCTGTCTGGCACGAGTTGAGGTTACCGAGTGCTTGACCCCCAGTATGCAGAGATGAGGCAGTGGTGTGCAAAAATAAAGAGTTTTTAATAATGCAAGTGCAGTTACTCATTGCAGCAAAACAAACGCGACAGAGGGAAAGGCTCTGTGGAAAACAAATACAAAAGGTAGAATCAAGGTAAGTAAACTGATCTACGTGACAGCACCGGTAAGGAGACGAGGTACAGTAGGAACCGTGGTAACAGCAACATGAACGACAAAATCAACAACGAACCAGCGCCATATAGTCGACCGCACTGGCCTTTTATCCGCCACAAATGTTAATTGGCCTGCCTCTTCCTTCCTGGAGAAGGCACAGCCCGCCAAAATAAGAGCGCAGGACAGGGGACGCTCGCTCCTGTCCTGCAGAACGTCACACTATATACACACACATACTGTATATATGTATATATACACTGCTCAAAAAAATTAAAGGAACACTTTGAAAACACATCAGATCTAAACTGGGGGAAAAATGATCTTGAATATCTTTCCTGATAATAAGTGGGTGATGTATTAGTAACAAAATGATGCCACATAATTTGATAGAAATGAAAATGATAACCCTATAGAGGGGGGAAATCAAAGACACCCCAAAAATGAAAGTGAAAAAATGATGCAGCACACTGGTCCATTTGGCTAAAATGTCATTGTAGCAACTCAAAATGATTCTCAGTAGTTTGTGTGGCCCCCACGTGCTTGTACGCATGCCTGACAACGTCATGGCATGCTCCTAATGAGAGTACGGATGGTGTCCTGGGGGATCTCCTCCCAGATCTGGACATCATTTTGTTACTAATACATCACCCACAATTTTTAAAATTGTTATTATTATTATTATTATTATTATTATTAAAATTTGCAATCTCGATTCACACAAATATGTGCTACACAGTCGTTCCTTGCCACATTTTGGTTCTAATTTCATGGCTCCCATTCTGTCACTTTTTTTTTATGTATTAATTAAAAAATCATGCCGTTTCAAAGTTGAATACGGCCTATTATTAAAAAAAAACATATTTAAGCAAATTTTATGTATTGTTTTTCCTCTAAATCAAGCATTTTCAAGCATAAAAATGGGTAAATGAACTAAAATACAAATACACTAAGTCCCCTACTACGAACATCCGACGTGCGAACATTCGGAGATACGAACACAAGCCGACTGGTCTATATTTTCATGTGTTTTGCTTTATATATCCATGTTTATACTGCTACATGCTTGACAGGCAAACCCATACTTATACTGGTACATGCTTGACCAGCAGAGGGCACTGTGACACTGCTAATGGGACCAACAGATACAGGAAGACGAGGAAGAGGAGAGAGGAAGGCTAAGAGTTTTATGATACAACGCGGACAGAGCGTGTGATTAAAGTTTATGAAGAGTTAATAGGCCTGCTTAATTCTACACCACCCACAGAACACTACCTCTTTTAGAAGAGTCTAACGACGACGACGATTTGTCCTTTTTTTCAATATCTCCTCCAACTCCTCCACAACGACGTTTGCTCGACGACTCCTCTTCAAAGGTAAATAACATTTATCATTACGTATTATTATATCATTTTTATTATTGTTTTTTTCATGAATTATCCTCATTTAATATTACTACTGCATCCAAACTCATATTTACATACATACACATATACTGTATATGTATACACGTACATGTAGTACCTACTGTATATCATTGGTAATATTACCTTTTCCCCTACTTAAGAACGATTCAACATAAGAACGGTCGTCTGGAACCAATTGTGTTCGTTAGTTGGGGACTTAGTGTATAAGCCATTCAGAAGACGCATTCAAATTGTGATATGTAGTATTCTGCACAACTGTTATAATATTGTCCATCCAACCATCCATTTTCTATACCGCTTCTCCTCATTAGGGTCGCGGGGCATGCTGGAGCCTATCCCAGCTGACTTCGGGCGACAGGCGGGGTACACCCTGGACTGGTCGCCAGCCAATCGCAGGGCACATATAGACAAACAACCATTCACACTCACATTCATACCTATGGACAATTTAGCGTCGCCAATTAACCTAACATGCCATTATTATAAATGCATGACATAATATTGACAATTATTATTATTAATTTAAAGATAATAAAATATTTGCAAATATAAAAATTCTTATGATGATGATGATGATAATTATTATTATAATACTCTTCATTGTCTTGTTCTGCTCTAAAGGAACTTCCATTGGCCTTTCTCATGTTTTTCATAGGAGTTCTGAAGGGGGACTTGAAATGAAAGACTGAAAATAATCCATTCCATTCTATTGTTTTCCACTTATCCGGGTCCGGGTCGCGGGGGCAACAGTACCAGTAGGGAAGTCCAGGCCAGACCAGTCCTGACCAGAGCCTGGTCTACCAATCCAGAGGTACTTTTCCCAGCTTCCATGCAGTGTTGAAGAGATGTGTCAGCCAAGACAGTCCCTCAACATCCAGAGTCTTGAAGAATTCAGGGCAAAATTTGTCCCCCCCCAGAGCTTTGCCACTGGTTTTTTGACTACCCCAGATACCTCAGCCACGGTTATGAAACTGTCCTCAGACTCTGCTTCCTCTATGGAAGGTATGTCAGTGGGATTGAGAAGGGTCTCAAAGTATTCCTTCCACCGTCCAACTATATCCTCAGTCGAGGTCAGCAGGTTTCCGTCCACACTAAAAACAGTGTGCACCAGGCACTGCTTCTCCTTTCTGAGGCACTGGACGGTTTGTGACTGAAAGTCATGCTTTTGACTTTATTCCCAGTGTGTTCCGAAAACTGTTTCTATGCAGACAGAAGAGGTAGTAAGTACTCCTTGCACCAACTGCCAAGGCTTGACAACCTCCATTTCTGCAGAACAGCTTTAGATTGTTGACCCATTTTGTGTTCTCTTAAACACTTTTGTATAATTCTGAAATACATATTTTCAGTTTTGGTTAACCTTACCTTCTTTTAACGTCACTTCACCACTTACCTTTGTACCATTTCAAGCTATTCATTGGACTTGAACGACTTGAATTTCAATAAATAAATCGGGGTGTTCTAAGGCTTTTGACCAGTAGTGTACAGCCAAAATCCCAGTTTTTCTAAAATATTTATTTTTAAATTTGAAGATTTTTTTGGAAGTAGACAAATGTTGAGTGTGTGTTTTATGAGGAGTGATGCGACTGATGTGCTTTTGGCAGTTAATCATCTTAGCGCTTTGATATGATCATCATAATAATCCATGAAACCTTTTTAAGCCCTGCCCTCAGCTGAAATACATAAATGTAACATACATATTCACCTCAACAGCCCCACAACACAAAGCAATGACAACAACTTCTAGATGTCAGCACTGTGTGAGTAGTAGACTAACACATGCAAGTCGTTAGAGACTTCAATAAGCTCCAGTTTATACGAAGTCGTGATCTGACATTTACAGCAAAGTAAGTTGAGTTTTTCCTGGAGAAAAATAACCATATGGAGTTTGTATTCAAATAAAGATAAGGCCACAAATGTTTTTTGTTCTACAAAATAAAAACAAATAAATAATAAGAACAATAATAATATTACATTTTGCCTCAGTCCATGTACATTTTCCGGTTAGCATACAATACGCTAACCGCTGTGCTCTTGAATATATTTTTTATTACCAAACATCCATGGTACCAAACTGTTACTGTTACCATGGAAACCAGAACTAAAAGTCATTGTCCACGCCAGCTCTGTCGCCCGACTATGATGTCATTAGCGGGTGACTCTGTAGTTCTTTGCTAATTAACACAGTTCCACCAGAAGTTTGTGCTTTTTTTTTTTATTGATCACGACTAGGCCTGTCATGATAATGTATAAATTGATTAATCAAACGAACACAAAAAACAGGACAAAAGGGTTCAGTAGCTCCAAGGAAAAGGGTTCTTGAAGTGACGCCACTTCCTCCTTCTGCAGTCTCTGACAGGATTGTGGATTTTGGTTTCATGAGTACTTTAAAAAATACTAAACCTTATCTTATTATTTATTATTATATTATATAATTATTTTTGAGTCTTCTATTACGAAAACCATAAAATATACTATTATGTATATTTTTTACATTCTGAAAAAAGACAAAAAAATGTAATTAATATTTCAAAACAGTTATTAGTTATTAGTATCAACATTACACCTCATTCTTGTTAAATTTTTTCTTTTGTTCTATTTTTTCCCATTTTTGCAGTTTTTTTCTTTGATTAATTTTATTTCTACAATAAAAAATTTGCCACCCTGCTTTTATAGCTCTTCGTCAGGGTTGACCATGTGACGTGACGTCAACTCTGTGATCAACCACAGAACTTTAATCGACTATTTAGCTTGTTGGCTTTCCGCGGAGATCAGACGATGGCACTTAAAGACAGAGGGTTCAATGCGTTACAACTGTCAGTCGATCCAAAATCGCAAAAGAAGGCGTTAGCGCCGTTGGGCTGTACGCCCGCTAAACGAGACGTACAGTATCTACACAGGAAATAATGTTCTACAAGCCCATCAATCACAACCTTGACGCAGCTACTGGATTGTGCAAGCTACATGCAGAGGCTGAACTCAAAACTGAAACCAGCGAAATCTGTACCTGGAGAAGCAAGATGTACAAGCGTATTCAAGGGTGAAAATGCATGACATCTACAAAAAATGTGTACATGTTGGCAGGTGTGCTTTTACAATTACAACGGTAACACCTCACTGCCATTGTGTTTGTCTGGGATGAGATCCTCGTCATCTGATGAAGACTCTTCCAAACAGACCTCAGTCCCACTGTCTTGGAGGAGCACTTCGTCTGCACTTGAATCTTTTTTTGTCCTCATTTTTGCCAGTGACAAGCATCCCAAGAATGACGTGCATGAAGAGCGTGTTGAATCAAGCTTCTCCATGCCTTTCAACCTATCTTCATGCTTGTAATGATGGCTTCCACTGGCTAACATTGATAAGTCATACCTTGTTGTAATCCTCTAACCCAGTGGTGTCCAAAATGCGGTCCCGGGGCCATTTACGGCCCGCTGTTTTTTTATTGGTTTGCGGCATATTCTAAAAAAATACTGTAATTTCACCAAGAAAACCAACAAGAACAACAAGAAAATTAAAAAATGTAAAAATCTGCACTAATTTTACAAGAATAAAGTAAAAATTTTAAAAGAAAAAAGTTTTAATCTTCCATGAAAAAGTCGGACATAAACAAATATTTTTTGGAAAATTTGGTTGGAGAAAAATGTATAAATATACGAGAATAAATTCAAAATATTATAGGAATAAATTCATAATTACAAGAAGAAAATGTACACAAAGAAAGTTGAAATAGTTGGAAAATTTAAAAACGAACATCTCAAATTTAAATAAAAACAGCTGTAATTTTACAAGACCAAAGTAAAAATATTAGGAGAAAAAAGTCTTACTCTAACCAGAAAAACGTTGCAATTTTACGAGATTAAGTCATAATATTATGAGGAAAAATGATGTCATTGTAGTGCACAGAGTTGAAAGAGTTAATTTGTTTAAGTAGAAATATTATGAGAAAGAAACAAAACAAAATAAATCATTTTGGAAAATTAGGTTGGGGAAAAAATTACATTATTATAGGAATAAAGTCAAAATATTGTGGGAATAAAGAGATAATATTGTGAAAATTTACAAAGATTATTTAAGAAGAAAGTTTAAATATTTAGCAAATTTAAAAAACACAAGCAAAAATGGGGAAAAAAGAGCAACAACTGAAGTTGATACCAATAATAGGTTTTTTCACCTATTACAAAGCTGAGATGGAGTTTTTCTTGAAATATATATAACTTCTTAGCATATCTACATGTGTATGCTACAACACGCATTGGTCCTTGCATCCTCTCATTTTTCAGTATGTGGCCCTCGCTGGAAAACGTTTGAACACCCTTAATCTATACGTGGGTGGAAATAGGGAGTTTGGAGGAGAAGCATGTGTACAGAAGCATGTGTTGACGTGTGTTAAACAGTTTTGTTTTCACCTGTTTTTTTGCAATTTGTTTGCCATGGTATTTAGTTATCTTCATGGCTTTGTGAATTCAACGCAAAAGAGCCCCCAAGATGTGTAGGAAAGCATCAAACACGCTCGGTAAAACAACTACTCTGCAGCCGTAATCCTATTTGATGCAACACAATATGCTAACACTGTAAGCACTAACTCTACACGACTTGTGCAGCAACTCCCAAAGCTGAACTCCACGTTTTGGCAAGCCTTCTTCACAAACAGATAATTGTCTACCAGTTGCCTAAGGATCAGAAACAGCACTCTGTGTTTGTACAGTCTTTGAATAATTATGCATGGCTAGAAACAGTGAAACAGTTTCCAAAGACCAAAGTTATTTGTATCTTGCTTTGAACTGAGAGCTAAAAATTTGGGTTCCGAGCACTACTTATCTACTAAGTAGCACTACTAGCGTAGTACTACTATGCTACTTATCGACAGGCATAGACGAGGACAGCTATTTGGGGGCCTGTGTCAATGTGACCATGACTGAAGATGAGAATGTACCCGATGGTGAAGAGAGAGCTGAGCCGGAAGGCAAAGCTCTCAATTTAGTTTTTCTCCGTAGGGTGGCTGGGCTCACCCGAAGAGATAGGATGAGGAACTCGGTCGTCCAGGAGGGGCTCAGAGTACAGCCGCTGCTCCTTCACATCGAGAGGAACCAATTGAGGTGGCTCGGGCACTAAATGAATACAGAGCCACCATCCACCGGTACGAGCCTGGAGTTCGTGTTTCAGCAAGGTGCATTGCACAAATATGCACATTAGCACTCAATAAGGTCATCAAATCTCACCTTTATGCATTCCCACATAGTACCAGCATTTGGGACCAAATATGAGGTTAAAGAAAAAGGGGAAAAATACAGTATAGAAGTCTATCTGTGCAGCATAGGAGAAAGTTAGAAGGTGCGTCCAAGGACAATCAAACAAGGTGGAACAAGTCGCTACTCGCATTAAACATGCAAAAACTCTTGGATTTCTAACTGTATATTATTTTTTAAAGAAAACTATGGCCCATATTTTCAAAATTGATCTCCCTTTAAATAATATTTGATGTAGTTATTTACAAATTATTACATTTTAATTTTTTAAGTGTTTTTTTTTAATCATTGCGCCTGAACGTTTCAAGTGGCCCGGTGGTTGGGGACCCCTGCCTTACAGCATGCTTGGAGATATGATGTGCTCTTTTACACATTTGAAAATACTGTAAGAATGCCACTTTTGGATCTTATTAATAACTTTATGTTATTGATCCTTTAATCCATCCTTTTTATATACTGCCTTATCATTTTCCAATGTATTTAAAATTGTCATAGAGTACATTTGGAATACAGTAAGTGAACAAATGTATTGGAATTGATGTGAAAGAGGGGTAGCATTAAATAAGCTTTGCTTCTTCCCATTCCTTTTTGGACATCTGGAACTGTGATGTATTACTGCTATGTGATGTATTTTCAATGTAACTTGTATGCATCTTCAAAAAAAAAACAATTAATTAAACCATTACCACTACTAATGTAAGATTAATATCTACATCAACAAATATAACCGCTGAATTGTATCGAATCAAATCATATTGTTTGTACACTGTATCGAATCATATTGAATCGTTCTGTTTGAAAATATATTTTTTAAATCGTATCTTAACCTGTGTATCTAGATGCGTATCGAATCGTTTGCCACGAAGACATTCATATCCCTATATTTCTAGCTGTGATTAATTGTGATTACTCATGAGTTAACTATGGACAAGATGCGACTAATCACGATTAAATATTTGAATCGATTGACAGCCCTAATAAATACATTACATGAGGACTGAGGATCAAAAAAGCAGCCATCGGACTGTAATTATAGAGAAATATATACAGGGATTAAAAACGGGGTGTGTGGGTATGTAAGTATGTGTGAGTAAATACTGTATGTACATGCTTGCATGGGTGTCTGTATGCAAGCAATAATGTTATGTAAAATGTGTATATATATTCCCTTTCAGTTTAAAATTCTCAACCTCTAATCAATTATTCCTGCACAATTCAAGCTTAGATTTAACTGCCTTAAGCAATTTGTGTCAAACTATGAGGATTTTGAGTCTGATTTGAGTTTGTCCTCCACGATGGCCTTTACTAAAATCATTGGAAACACACACAAACACTTCTATCACACATCCGAATACTTTTCACAAATTGTCCCGCTTTGTGTGTTCTTGTAGGCCCTCGTCAGCTTGTTATCTTTTGTCTGGGTTTATTCAGACGCTTGCTTTTTGGGTTAGGTGTTTCTCATTGTGACAGGATGCTCTTCAAATGGGATACTCCTCATCTCTCTTGGGTGAGTGGTTAACATCAGAACTGGCTGACAAAAGGGGGAAGCCCTCCCTCGCTCCCTCATCCATCCTTTCAAGCGATTCCACCTGAATGAACTATCCCCATGATTCTCTCTGCCCTACTTTCTCCTTTTTTTAAATAGTAACACGGTAGATATTTGAGAAAAAGGCATCTATGAGAATATTTGTGTGTGGAAATGTCACAAATGCAGACACCACATATCCATCCAAGTTGTACATACAGGGTCGCAGTGTGCTGGAGCCTAACCTGGCTGATTCTGGATGCGAGACGGGGTATACATCCTGTATGACAAAAATTTCAAAAGAATCGCCGGAAAAAGCTGTAGAACACCACAAACTTTTGTAGACGCTTTCTTGATATACAGTACAGTGATGGAATAAAATGATTATACCGCCCTTGTTTCTTCAGTTTCTTGGTTATTTTAACCCCTGTTAAAACGAAGGGTACATTTGTTTGGACCAGGGGTTTCCAAAGCATGGACCACAGTTGTTTTGTTTTTATTGGCCCGCGTCACATTCTAAAAATATAATTTAGAAAGAAAACTAAAAAAAAACAACAAACAACAACAAAAATGAAAAAATAAGCAGTCATTTTGGCTGACACGAAATAACCTCAGTTTGGTGTGTGATGTTAGCCAGGAAGTGACCATCAAAGGGAAAAAACCTTTTATATAACAATAATAGTTATTATTATTATTGTTATTATTAGACTTCTAATTGCCTTGTTCTGCTTATAAATACATTTCCACCAATAGGGGGCGACATTAAAATTGTCCAATCATTTTCAATGGGAAAAATGTCACATCTGAAAAAAGTTCCATCTGCAGCCACTGAGTATTTGCAAACAGCTAAAAAAACAATGCTGAACCAAACATACATCGCATTACTAGACTTAATGCAAGGGACTAAACTACATTTTATGTTACAATGTAGCTGCTTTTAAAACATAAAATATATCAAATGACAACTAAATACATTACTTGGAACATTTTCAAGAAGATTAGCATGTGAATGTATGAGCCCCTGGAAATCCTGCATGGAAGAATGAAGGGAAATGGGACGCTGTGTATATCTGCATATACAGTATCTTTATTTTGCTTTAAAATGCTGTATAATAGTCTTAGGTAGTGGTGGACATGTGAATTAAGAGATGCTTATATGTTTATCTCACAGAGATGCAGCGTATACGACATTAAAGCGCTGTAATACGCTCTCTAAAACTTGCTTGAAAACTAGAATGTTCTCCTTGACGGGCCCTGACAGCGAGGCACTAAAGTGTAGTGTTATATTGTTTTACAAAGTCACTGCTTACCATGGGGTAAAGAAATGCAGTTTCTTTTCACACTTCAGAAGTTGTCGCTTCCTACTGCGGACTGAGTGAGACAGAGCGGAAGAGGGAGAGCGCTGCTCTGTGTGTGAGGGGCCAGGTACAGGGAGCAGGCAGACAGAGAGAGACACTGGGAGGGAGCGGCTGAGTCGTGGCGCAGCAAATTTTTACCGATATTGTTTAATCGGTGGTCACAATGGGCCTGATTCATCAATATATCAGTTGGGCTCTAATCTGCTAATATCTTTATTTCACTTTAAAACGCTGTATGATAGTCTTAGATAATGCTCGACATTTGAATTAACAGTTGCATCTATCTTTGTTTATCTCACAGAGACGCATCTTACGTGAGGTTAACACTAGGCCTGCAGCTATCAAATATTTTAGGAATAGAGTATTCTCCTGAAAATTTTTTCGTAAAAAACGCATTTTTGCTTGGTTAAAGTGCAATTATAAATAAAGCGTTCCTTTGTTTATCGCAGGGGATAAGTTCCCAAAATAGCCCGCAATAAGTGAAATCCGCAAAGTAGCAATTTAATTTTTTACAATTATTATATATGCTTTAAGGCTATAAAACCCCTTACCATCCACTTTATACACTATTATTTAGACCAGCATTAACATTTTCTCACATTTCTCTCTTGTTTAAACAGTCTGAAAGTTCAAATTTCGTTTGAATTTTAATGATCAACCTACTAGGTTGGACACAAAAATTATTGACTCACACATATTTCACTTCCTTGACCGTGCCTCTTCGTCTTAGCGCCGTTAGGCTGTAGCGTTTTGTATGCTTGATAAAAACATATCGCTCCTGTCATGCCAGGCTCGGCTTATAACAGCGTTCATAAGCTATAAAAAAAAAGTACTAAAACTGCACCAAAAAAAATCTGCGAAACAGCGAGTCCATGAAAGGTGAATCGCTATGGAATGAGGGAACACTGTGCACAAAAGAAAATAAAACATTTCACTAAATAATGAACGACAAACCAGTTAAATTTTTTAGATAACTAACCTGTGAGGAGTTGTGAGGACACAAAAGCATTAATTAAAACAAAGAAAAAGCAAGACAGGTAACCAAACAATAAAATGACCAAAATACAATAGGAAGAAACTGTATTTTCTTGAATCTGATGGACTACATGATTTTGCTTTTGTAGACGAATTTATCCATCCCAGGCTGGAAAAAAAGAGGGAAAAAAATGTAAAGATTAAATTACATTATGTTGACAAATATTTTTTAATAAGATATTGAGTTTTTGCAGTGTTCAAAGTAAAACGAAGACATCTTCTGTAGTGGAACACACTACTCTCAACCAAGTGAGTGAGACACGTACTTCCTTGTTCCATTACACAGCATTGCCTGCTAGAAATGAGCAGCTACTGATTAGTGAGCTAAAAAGTTTTTTTATTTTCCCTTTTCTTGACTCACAGCGCTGTGTTTTTGCAGATGAAATAAACCCTGTATGAAGTCGTGTTACCATCGTAACAAACTGCCACACATTCGCCAGTAGTCATAATAAAGAAAACGCTAGCCGTCTACACAGCAAACATTATGTTAGTAAGGTATTTTAACCTTAATCTCATTGATTTGCGCTACGCTTTAATCTTGTCTCGGTTCTTCCGCTCCATTCAGGATGAGATGATGCAACTATAAGATGTGCTGTTGTGGTATGTAGGTGATGTGTTACAACGGACACACGTAACGGTATTCAACTTGCTGTTTAGCCACATTTTCTGTCTGTTTTTTATATTTTGTTTTCCTTCTCTTGCCTTGTCGCTTTCTCTCGCCTCTTCAATCTTCCCGCGCAATCCACTCCTTATGTGTGACATAAGCGCGTTGGTAACATAAGCAATTCCTCGAGGCAGAAATAAATCCTTGATTATTTTTTGTAACCGAGGTACTCGAATTATTGGAATTGTTGCAGCCCTAGTTAACTCACTGTAATACGCTCTCTAAAATCACATGAAAAAAACTAGAATGTTCTCCTAGTGCGTGGCACTAGGTACATATGTTTCTTATGTTCTTATTCTTTTTCTTGTGTTTTCTTTCTTTTCTTGGGAGAATGAACAGAATAAGAATTTCATTGCATAGTATAACTGCCTGTTTTACTATGCATATGACAATAAAACTCTTGAATCTTGACTCTAAAGTATAGTTATATAGTGTTATATTGCTTTATGAAGTCACAGTTTACCATGGTGTAAAAAAATGCAGTTTCTTTCCACGTTTCTCCAGTCTTCTCACCCCAACAGCAGCTCGCTGCTCTGTTTGTGTGTGAGGGGGGAGAGCCAGGTATCTTGTCACGTTTTAATCTTGCGAGATCTTGTGACACCCCTAGTTTTAAGACAATAATTTGGGAAAGTTGGACAAACTCAATTAAAAAGCTTAACGGGCCGTAATTTGCCCATGCCGACTTTAGCAATAACCCTCCAATTTTAATGTTGTCTTCATCCGTAGCAAGATTGAATTTCTGTGCAATGGCAACCTTACACTACAGTGCACATTGCAAGATTAGGAAAAATCTGCTGTAATTCTATTACAATTAAGTCAAAATATGAAGAGAAAAATGTTGTAATGAAACGTAAAATAAAAATAAAAATATCATCATAATATTATGAGGAAACATAACTTAATATTAATAGCATCAAGTTTAAATATTGAAGAATAAAGATGTTTTTAAAAGTTGTAATATTATACGAAACAACCAAAACAAAATAAAGTTGTAATTTCTGGAAAATTAGGTTGGGGAAAAATGTATAATATTATGGGAATAAAGTCAAAATATAAGTAGGGTTGTCAAAAGTAACATGTTAAAGGCTCATTTACATCATTAATTACATTCATTTTTTTTGCGTAATTAACGCATATGCATCATGGCAAGCCATGCCCCTCTGTTATGATGACAGACGGTGGCACAGTGTAGCTCCCCGCAGAGTCACACAATCTGACGCTGTTTTATAACTTTATTCTGACCTGTACACATTAACAGCAGTTGAAACAACCATTCACACTCACATTCATACCTATGGGCAATTTAGAGTCGCCAATTAACCTAACATGCATGTTTTTGGAATGTGGGAGGAAACCGGAGTACCCGGAGAAAACCCACGCACGCACGGGGAGAACATGCAAACTCCACACAGAGATGCCCAACGGAGATTCAAACCCAGACAACATGCTAACCACAAGGCTACCATGCGACCGTAGCCAAATCCTCCTGAAAAATTATTGTTTTAAATACACTCCGATCTGGAACAATCCTGACATCTTGCTTAAACAGAAACCATTGGATTTTCCGACATAGCACGAAAAGGGAATAATTTGCATGAAAAATATCATAAAAGGAAACAACTTTGTCTCATTTAAAGACTTTGTTACACAGTATGGAATAAGCCACAACAAATTTCTTGGATACATACAATTAAATCTATAATTAGAGCAAGTTTCAGCAATATATCGTGGGAAAGCAATCCCACCATTGACCATTTTTTAAAAATATCTGCCCCTAAAACATTATCCAAACTATATATTACTTTCAAACACAGTTGGCGTTCCAAACTCCAAATGGAACGCCTACACTCAACCTACACTCGGTTCAGTTTAAAATCCTTCGTAGACTACACTACACAGGACAGGATGTTTACAATGGGTTTAACTGACTCTAACATCTGTGTACACTACTCAGACCATAGAGTAGATGACAACTTACACTCCATGTGGGAGTGTGCTCCCATTAATAATTTCTGGCACGGAGTGTGTGCGGACCTATCTTTGGCACTTGAGATCTTCATTCCTACTTCCCCTTTATTATGTTTGTTGGGTGATCCCTCTGCAATCAATGTAGAAACAAACCAAACACAACTTCTTATTACTGTGTTAAGCATCGCCATCGCGTGGGCGGGGTGGTGTTGGCCGTCCGGGGTGGGCATGGGCCGCCCTTCGTGCTGGTAGGGAGGCGGGGTGCCGCGTACTGCGTATTCACCCACTCAACTGTAACCACACAATAGACACTTAGGGTTTGGGGAGGCTGGGCAGGTGAGGGGCCTATATTTTAACTGTCCCCGAGTTTGAATTGCGTCATTAGCTGTCATTCACATACATCTCTACCATATACATACACACATATACACCCCTCAGGCTCATAGAGGTCAGCCCTCACAGAGCTGTCCACTTTTATTTATTTATTTACATTTTTAATTGCATACACAATCCCCTCTCATCACATACACGGGTGGAGCGGACTGGATCGGGGTGCCCCCTGCCTATTCCGTAACGTTTGTCTGCCGGGCGGGGTCGGGTCCGCGTTTGTGGACCTGTCCGCCGGCCACCGGGACGCAGTGGCTCACTCGAGGTGGCTTGGCTTGAGGGGCGTTTTTTGTCTGGTTCGCCTGCCCTTCCCGGGAAGGGCCCAATGGGGCCATTTGATGCCGGGGCTTGCGCCAGGGGAGCGGTTTGCGGTGCTTGCCTTGGACTGATCTGGGCCGCCTTGGGGCCAAGTCTGCCAGGGACGTGGTGCTCTGCCAGGCACTTAGGCATTTGTTGGCGCTGGTCTTTGTGCTTTGCTGGGCTGTTGTCCGTGTCTTTGCCTTTCCCTGCTCTGTCTGCGGGCTTGTTGGGAGTGGTGCTCCGGTGCGTGGGTGGTGCGCCATTGGTTCTGGGGGCAAGGGGGTGGTCTGGCTTCCGGCAGCTTTCCCCCTCGCCTGCTCCTTTGTCTGCCTTGCTGGTGTCGTCCTGCCGTTGGGGTGGGGGAGTCCTGGGTTTTTTTTTTACTCCCTAGCGGTCCGTGTACTCTGCAGCTCCGGATCTGGCTTGTGAGTCTGGGACCCCATGGTCCACTACTCCGCTGCGCCTCGGGTGCCCTGCGTGGGGTGTCGCGACGCGGCTTCCAGGTGTCGAGGGGGCGACCACAGTGTGTGTGTGTGAGTGCTTTTTATTTATTTTATTGATTACCGTTTTTTTTTTTTTTTTTTATTATGGGGGTTCACGGGGGGTTTACTCCATGGGGACAGGTGCTGGGTGTTCCAGCTCTTCATAGGGTGGGGGGGGCCATAACTCCTCCGTCCCTGGGTGGGGAGGTCTTGTGTCGGGGGTCGGGCATGGGGTGGGCCGGGGCCGGCCAGGCTGCGCTCCCTGGGGGTGGGGGGTAGCGTGGGTGGATGCCCCTCCGGGCCGTTGGCGGGCTCCTTTCCGGTTGGCGGGGGCGCCCCTGGCCCGCTGGTGTGTTGTCCCCGGTGCCCGTCTGCCCTTATGGGGTTTGATCTCTCGCCGGTCTCAGAGGTTGGCTGTCCTCTGGCTTGCCGGCGGCCTGTTTCTGGTCAGGGTTTCCTCCCTGTGGCCCCTTGCTGGTCTTCCCGGGGGAGGCTCTGTGGGCTGGCTCTTTGGGGGCCGGTCTTGGTTCTGCCCGCCCCCATGGGGCCAGTGGATCTCTGTTGGGGAGCGCTCGGCCTGGCTGTGTGGGGTGGGGCTTGCTGGGTGGTAGGAGGCAGTCCCTCTCCTTTCATACATTCTCAGTGACAATTACACGTTCACACCTACATGCTCACACCTACATTCACAAGACATGCATACATACACAGAAATACCTGTACACGCATACATATACACACTCACAGTACATACGTACTTCCCCAAATAACTCACTGATTTATCCAGGGTGTTACTATGTTGTTGGTTTTATTACAGTGTCAGTGATGTTGGCAATATGATCATAGTTATTACAATTTTGTGCATTACAGTTATTCATACATTATATATATATATATACAGTCATTCTGTTCACTATCATGATTAATAATTTCATTACTACTATTACCACTAATATGTATGACTGTTCCAATTCAGTATTATCACTGTGGCAACAATTGTTGTTGTTGCTGTTGTTCTTGTCTCTCTCTGTATTGTCCCACTCTTGTCCCCACACTCCCCCTTCTGTTTTCTTTTCTCTCTTTTTCTATCCCGCTCCGGTCCGGTCACTCCAAAACATGCATAACAACAAAACATACAAAAGGCAAATTAAATCTATATAACAGAGGACGAGTATCTTACACTTTTCCCTGGCAGAGCAAATCTGTTGAGCATATAAGGCCATTTAGATCAACAATATTATCTGCCCTAATGGCTGAACAGGACAAGGGGGAAAAAAGTGGATATTCGTTTCACTTACCGTAAATTTCAGTGTTTTCTTAAACTTTGAATCCTGCGGCTTATACAGCGGTGCGGCTAATCTATGACTAAATTCTAATCTTGTTACATCTTCATTAGTTCAGAACTACTACTGATTGTTTAAATACTGTGCCACTTGTGAGCCAATTAGGAAACGGTAGCTTTTTCTTTGGCAGGTGCCAATCACGAGCTATCAGTGCACTCACAACAATGTTGTCAACCCAGGTCATTATACATTACAGTATGACAACATAACTCACTGTGTCATGTTACTGAGAACAACACTAAATTCATCACACAACAACCTAACACTCCAAAAGTATACCTCAGAAATATGCAAACATGCACCTATACAAATAAAAAATAAAAAAGCCCAACATTTGAAGTTTTGGTTTTCCCATAAGGCATTGCGTCTGAGCAACGCATTCATTGGGGCGCTGCAATGACGTCATCCTCCCTGGGACAGAGGCAGCAATGTCCCTTGTCCTCCAACGAACTGCTCTTCTGGCAGGAATGCATAACAGGTAGATGTTACAATAGCTGCTGTTTCTTATGGTATGTAATGGTACATGTAATGTATATTACTTAGGTACCTTTTGAGTGTTAAGTTGCTGTGTAACGAGTTTAATGTTGTTTGTAATATGAAACCGTGAGTCAGACTGTTATGTATGAGTAATGACCTTTGCAATTTCCCATGGGTTGGCAAGCTCATCGTGAGTTTTTTCATGATTGGCTTCTGTCAAATAAAGAGCTGCCTGGTCATCACGGACTCATGCGCACGACAATATGTCATTTTATGACATGGACATGTGCGGCTTATTCACCGGTACAGCTTATATATGAACAAATCAGTTTTTTCCTCTAAATTTAGTGAGTGTGGCTTATACAAAATTCACGGTGCTTAGTAATTCTTAATGCGGAAGTACAATTTGCTGTATTTAAGTATGCTCGGAAATCCCAGAAAATAAACTCAAAACATGTGAATTCAAATTAAGTTACGTGGTGTCTTTGAACGCAACCACTCATTGCTCATAATAACACGGTTAAAGTGTGATTAAATTTTTCTGCTGCTATTAAAGAAGCTAGTGTAATGCAAATAGATTTTCAGACGTGTGCTATCTTTTCGCTTGATTTAAATTTTAATTTCATTTAGAGCTGTTAATACATAAAAAATATGTCTGATCCTGTCCTGTCATTTATCTTTCTTTCAATAAAATACAGTAAAAATTGACATATTTCAGACATACTGCAGTTGGAAATTGTGATTAATTCATTTGAAAACAATGATTAATCTGATTAGAATTTTAATCAATGACAGTCCTACAATAAAGTCATAATATTATGAGAAGAAAATTTACAAGAAGAAAGCTGAAATAGTTGAAAAATGTAAAAAAAAAAAAACAGCACAAATGGGAAAAAACAGCTGTAATTTTACAAAAATAAAGTCAAAATATTAAGAGAAAAAAGTTGTATCAATGTATCAATATGAGGCAGTTTAAAAAAAGAGTTCAAGCATATGTTTTTACAAGGTACATGGAAGAAGAAGAAGGCTGTCTATGTAATCCTGATTTCATTGATGTATCGTGCTTGCTAGGACAAGATATTACAATTCCACACTCATCAGCTCAGTTATAAAGTTGGGGATGTTCCTGGCGTGCATTGTTCCCGCATGGGTAGGCATTGTTACCACCACTTCCTGCATCTATGAAGCAGCCGTGGCATTACTTGGTCCCACTTGGTCCCGTGTGATGCCACGCTATAGCAGCCATCACCCCAGCTTCATTAATTACTCTATTTGCAAGAGACCAACAAGATGTTGAACTCCAAAGAAGAATCTGTTCAGTCCGGCACTTTTAGCAGGTCGGGAACCACCCGGGTTCTTTAATTTGTTCAACTGTGAAACAGTCAAAAAGTCAGGTTAGCCATGTATTCTATTCCGAGTGAATACAAGCAATTGCAATGCCAGCGATGGAGAGAATGGTCAGCCATTTCACCAAAGTCTTAGCGAAAGTGAAACTGAGTTCCTCTTTCTCATAAGCCAGGCCAGGTGGCTGAGCATCCAAGCCAGGAGGGAGGAAGGTGACTCAAAATTAAACTGTGTGTGTGTGTGTGAGAGAGAGAGAGAGAGAGATAATTAGAAAGAACAGGGTGCATTTGTTCCAAGTGAAAGGTCTTGTGAGTACTGTGCAGCACCCATCCAGAACACAGTGGAAAATATTCCCTTCCTAACAAAATTTTCATTGCAGAAAAGAAAAGGTGTCTATATTATCTCACAGCTGCCATACTATTACTACTTGATGAAGACCAGGAGCAAAAAAAAAAGGAAAGCACGGACAGTGTGGGTGAGTGCATTGCTGACTAGAAGACATCACTTTGGGCATTATGAACAGTTATGAACAACTTCACAAGGAAGCTCCATGAGAACAGGAATGGCTTGCGAATCCCCCCCGACCTGCTCCAAGAGGTGGTGAAAAAGCCCATTCATGTGAATGAGACACGCATTGATACACACGGCCCGCATTGTTTGCACATAGGTTGTGGTGCGGTGCGTTCACGACTCTTTAACGCAAGTGGCACAAAGATTACGCGTGCCAGAAATTTGGAACATTTCAAATTTTTTCTTTGCACCCTGGCACACAGTGCCACAAGTTGACACATACTGTACTTCACACCTGTTTACCACCAATTTACTCACTCGCACGCAAAACTGCCTACCACTGCCGGGGGTAAAGATAAACAAGCTCTGCTTCTTCCTACTACTTTTCGTTGAATTGTGTGATGACCACAGTATCGCTTAGATACAACAGAACATCAAGTGTTTCAGAGAGCAAGGCAGCAGAGTCCAGTTATGTGCGGCAGGAATATAACATGCAAGAATGCCTCTACTGGACTGCACATTTATGGGTTATATATAATTTACCATGGTATACCAAAATACACACGTTCAAGACATTAGTGTGCAAAGGGGGAAAGAGTAACACAAATAGAACATACGGTAATAGCTTCATCTTATACTTCCTTCAGTATATGATTTCACTGAAAAACAGCACATTGCTATTTCAAACATTTAAAAAAGAAAGTTACCATTACTGACAGTGAAATGTGGCTTGTTATTATGCACTGATATCTAGTGTATATCAACCATCTGGATGTGGCTCCAGTCGCCACTGTTCACTACTAGTACACAGAGCGCTAAAAAGCTAGTCAACAGGAGTTGTGGTTGCTCACAGTCAGGAAAACACTGCCTCTTTGCGTACCGAATTGCAATTCAGGAGCTCAGCCCAGTGACAAATTGTCAAAAGGTTAAATATTGTCAACTAATGGTTCACGAGGTCGTGATATTTTCCCTAGCTTGTTTACTACAAATTGATTGAAGAAATATAGTAAAAAAAGTTTAATTGTAATATTTGACCTCCTATTACAGCATTACAATTCTTAAAACTGATTAAAAATAAGCTTTTGTAAATAAGCTATTGCCATTTAGGGAAAGCCATATCCTGGGTTAGTCAAATGACAACCACTCCAAAATGTTTCTATACATCACTTAGGAACTTGATGAGTTCCAGCCGAGCACAAAGATGTGTAGGACACTTTTTAAACACATTTAAGGCGTTTCTGTGGCTTGTGTAAAGTCTTTCACATTTCGGTAATGTCAAAGGAAATATCAGCAAGATCTGACTGCATGTTGGTGCGAGCATGACGACTTGTACGCCATTGGGTGGTGCTTGAAGAAGACAAGTGTAATACAAAATGAATGCACTGCTAATGCAATGTGACATTACATCTAGCATGCCTGAAGCTGCTGTATAGGCACCGTCAGCATTGAGTATCATACACATACATACTGTACACATACTGCACTATTCTTGTATTACATCAGTGGTTCCCTTATCGTTATATTAGCGCAAAAGGTCAAGTTAATTTTATTTTCGTGAGTTTATATTGCGTTAGTTTATATCACATCCACATTTAGTACAGCCATAAAGATTTACTTCCAGTAAATAATGTTAAAACTGTGTGAAGGTGTTCACTGCTTGATTGGCATCTTCCTCCCCTTTAATAAATGTTATTGTTTCAGCAATGGAGCTTACTGATGTTTTTTTATTATTATTATTTGTCTGACTACAAGTTGAAAAGGGAAAAACCAGCAGTGAAGAGAAAGACTTTCAGGGGTATAAAAAAAAACTGCGTTTTATATTACAATAGTCCCTTGTTCATGGCGGTTAATTGGTTCCAGATCCGACTCTGATAAGTGAATTTCAACGGAGTAGGATTCTTTGTTTATAAATGGAATATTTTCGTAGTTAGAGCAAAGAAAACATGTTTACGAGCTTCTAAATACGGTTTTTAACATTATTACAGCCATCGAGACATGACATAACACACCTATCACCACTCTTACACTCCTATTACCCAATATAGTATACAAAATAAGACACACATGTTAGCATTGGGAAGGTTTTTTTACTCCCAGTGTCTGTATAGATAGATAGATAGATAGATAGATAGATAGATAGATGCTATGCTATAGCTATTCATGTAAGAACTTAAGCAATTTTGGTTATTATCAAGAAAACCATGGAAGTTGCTAGATATCAGCTTTTAAATTAAACTCTTATGAGCTATATTTGTTATCATCGTTATATTTGTCCAAACAAATGTACCTTTAGTTGTACCAGACATTAAAATGGATCAATAAAATGAAGAAAGAAGGGTGGTCTAATCATTTTTTCCATGACTGTATATGATTAAAGTTCTTGAACCTCGTTACGAAATACCATCACATCCTCACTTTGCCAGAAAATTATACCAGCACTTTATGAAAAAGCCAAAAGTGATGTCGTTAACGAACTATCACGCTTCTGCAATTTCACTTACGACAGATGGTTGGACTTCACGTGCAACAGAGAGCTATTGAATTGTAACTGTCCATTACATTTCGCAGCAATGTTTAAACAATTGTTTAAATACAACAGTTTATTTTTATTATTATTTTTCTGTTTTAAAAAACTCAGAGTCTAATTCATTTGAAATATCACCCAAATGGGTCGCTTTTATTTATTTAAAAAAAGTTCTGTTTGCATTTTTTTTAAATAAAACATTTTAAGTCATTTTTTTCTGCCAAAAATTAACCGAACCGAGCACTTCAAGAAACCGAACCGAAATTACATTTTACCATTACACCCCTAATAGATAGATAGAGAGATACTTTATCTCTTCCAGTGGTGGCTATTGTCTCATCAATGTAACATTACTGACACCTAGTGACCATTGTAGAATACTACATATCACCACGTCTGTGAATGCATCTAGTAAATGTCTTATATTTGTATTTTAATTAAATAGGCCGGCCGATTTCATTAATCGGCTGATTAGAGCCATTAGAGCAGGGGTCACCAACATGGTGCCCGCGGGCCTCAGGTAGCCCCCCACGACCACATGAGGTGCCCGCAAGCCTGCTTTTCATTCAGGTTTTCAGTTAATAATGAAAGAACAGTAGAAAGAAATGCATTTTGAAATACAAAATGTGAGTTGTGGACACCAGCATTTTGTTAATGTTGTGGTAAAACAAGCATATTCGCTTTGTTTGGGTTTAAAATAAGCTCTGAAAATAAATGTTACAAAAATGAGTAGCTCTTGGTCATTTTCATTTTGTAAAAGTAGCTCTCACAAGGAAAAAGGTTGGTGACCCCTGCATTAGAGAATAATCGGTAATTGGCCAAAAGTTGGTATTGATATCGGATATCGGTGCGATCTCGTCCAAAAAAAACAGTATCGGATTATATTGGCCTGCATCTAAAATCTCCGATCGTAGTGACCAGGGTAGAGTACCACATATCAACACAACATCTTTGAATGCATCTTCTGAATGCCTTATATTTGTATTTTACTTCATTTATCCTTTTTGTGTTTAGGAATTAGGCCAAAAATACTAAATATTTGCTTCAATATGCATATTTCTTTACTAATGATAGGCTGTATTCAACCATGAAACAGCGATGATTTAATAATTATAATAAAAATTCCCAGCACAAAGTGGTGAGGGATTACTGTTTTACCCATTAAATTGTATCTGCTCTGACTCTAATTTGCATAACTGGCCATAACGCTTGTGCAGTTAGTTGATGGACGCTGTAGGAGAAAGAAATAACGTGGGAGGCAATTTTTTTATGTCAGTGCTTTGCGATGGGGGAGAACCCACTGCTTGTTGAGAAGAGCGAAACATGCTTTCAGGTCTGTCTTAGAAAGCGCACCATTTTTACATGTTATTGTCTTTATTTGACTTAAAATGATTTTGGTCAAGCATTAAGATTTCACACTTTGTTCAGTGGTCCTTGAACACACCACAATTATACGCTAAGAGACGCAAAAGTGAAACCTCTACATAACTTTCCCCGACGCTGCCACAGCTTAATAAATTCACTAAATAAAGACAAGCTGTGTTCTTTATCTTGAACACACACATCTATACCTTTGCAACAGCTCATCCTTTTGAGAGTTTATTCCTTAAAAGACTATTTAATAGATTTGTCTGATTACTCTCTAAATATAAAGTTGGCAACAATGAGCCCTCCTGCTACATCTTATTGTCTGGAAGATGCAGGTGTGTATGAGGTGCATTAAGAACTGGGGTCACCCAGACAGTAAGTACCATTATAATAATATATTTATGAGCGAGGACAAAGAGAAGCGCCAAATCTATTTGTAGCTGTTCAAATGTATTTGTAGCGGGAATGTATGGGAAACACTGCGCCAATATTGTTTTTCCAAAGTGATTATCACCTGTCATGTTACACTAGACGTGCAGTAAGGCTCTTGGCTGGTGAGGCACTGACTCCTTTGGAGTTTTTCTTTCCAGTTAATACAGTGTGCACATTAAGATACAAAGAAAAAGAATAATTAACTTTGGTTAAAAACCTTTTCAAATACTTCTTAGTCCTATCTATTTTATGAACTGAAAAATATTTGTGGTCTTACCTTTCATTTGTATATGAAGTACATGCACCCTATCCTTCTCTACGAAAAGTTATGATACTTTGTTGTAAAACTCTCATCACTTTCTGATGAGCTTGGATATACAGCTGTTATCATCATTATATTTGTCCAAACAAATGTACCTTCAGTTGTACCAGGCATTAAAATGGATCAATAAACTGAACAAACCAGGGTGGTCTAATATTTTTTTCCATGACTGTATAATCCTCCATCTTGGCAGTCAAATTCATTCATTCATTCAGCAGAGCATAAAAATACCTTTAATACATTTGACTTGCTGCTGTCCAGCTGGTACTGCTGCTGGCCAAAAAATAATCACTGTTTTTTCCTCTGTATGGTAGGACAGCAGTAACAAGCACCTTCAAGTTCACGCACACCCCTACCCCTTCAGGATAGGATAGGAGTACTGCTCCGCCTCCAGTATGACATTTTAATGTATTTTATTGTCTGATTAGCAAGAATAATGATGTCACACTTATATTAAAGGGCATCCAAAATTCTTCAACGGATAAAGTGAGGAAATAACGCATATTATTTGCAGAAAATACATATAAATGTCATAGATGTAAAACAATATATTTTCAAGATAATAAACTTTAAAGACAGCCCTTTTGCTCTGTAGCCCATTGAGCTGTGGTGTC
This sequence comes from Dunckerocampus dactyliophorus, assembly GCF_027744805.1. NCBI lineage: Eukaryota > Metazoa > Chordata > Actinopteri > Syngnathiformes > Syngnathidae > Dunckerocampus > Dunckerocampus dactyliophorus. The sequence goes on along the minus strand of NC_072820.1, from coordinate 24,239,310 downwards.
ATACCAGCAGGACATCCTGCAAGAATGCCTATTGTTTTCTGTGTAATCACGAGAGCTTTTAGCAAATTTTAGGACATTTTTTTGGAGAGAATACCAACATTTTGTGCTGTGGGTGGGTGCGGTAATGGCCTGGCTCACAGTGTTGGTCTTTTTAACTGGCCGAAAGACAAAAAGTTGCAAAGCGCTGGACAAAATTCATCAGGAACACACGAGTGTGGAAAAGGCCATCGAAGTGGTCGTTGTTATGCACGGCGCATTTCAACGATGTTTGCTCTGAGAAAGTTTGCAGTGTTACCAGAGAGCTGGGATAGAAGGCAAGACTGACGCCTTCAGCTTGTACGTCCGACAAAGAAAAGCAGCGACTTCACCTGTCTCAGCTTGGGCGACCGAGTCCGACAGCCAGCCCACCAGAACCTGTGACATCAACGCCTAAGGCTAAAACAAAATCGAAGCACTGTTGAAAAGTAAAGCAGTGTCATTTTGTGTTTAAAATCGTAAAATGTTGATTAAATTAAATAACGCGCTGTTGTAATTTGCACTTCTACAGTCTGTAACTGTTAACATTTTTGACAAAATAGTCCCTGAAGAAAGTACCTCTAACTTACTCACTCACTCACTCACATAAAAAGCATTATTTTAAAAATGCAAATTGTAATGCTTCATGAATGTTGCGCTTGTATGAGGAGGGCATTTCAAATGCTATGCAGGTGGCATTTAGGAGGAACTATAGTTGGTAAAATGTAAACAGTTACGGACGCCATCACATGTTAATTGACAATATTATTGATTGTGAACAAATACAAATGATAGCCAGAGACATTTCTTCTTCATAGTCGGCAAAAAAAATCGGTGTCAGACAAGCTATCTTCTCTATAATCACTGTTCATGTTGGACATGTTTAAATTGAATCACTCCTCGTATGATGTCTCAGGTCTACACCAGGTTGATGAAACCCACTAACTTTGAAATTAAATTGTTCAGGTTCCCTGCAGCATACAACATTTTGGAACCTGTGTACATACTGTACATGTGGGCAGGTACGCTAGACATCCCCAGTATGTATTTAAAGAAAAAGTCCTATTTGGAATAAGTTTTAAAGACATTACACAGGCTGTAGAAAAGCATGGTGTTTCTGCAACATTATATTATTGGCCACATGTTGACAAACAGAAAACAGTTCACTCAAGATAGTACTAAGCTGAGAGGAGATGCTTGCAGCAGCCTCATCTTAGGTTTCTGCCCTGAAAATGTTAAAAACAATTGGAATCAGACAGAAAATACATTTGTAATACACTTCAATGGAGAAATACTCATATTTATTTTACATTATTATTTGTATTTTTTTTTTCATCTTGAGGATCTGCCTCAGCTGCCGCACCTGACCGCACGTCACTGATTATACTATTGTACTCTTGCTTATATCCTTTAATGTGCTGTACTGTAAACCTCCTGTTATCTATGTGGTTGCCAATCATAATGTATGTTGCATGATAAAGAACTATTCCTCTGTTGTTCCTAATTATAAACTGGGTTATATATTACTATGGCCATGTAAACTAAGCATAAAATATGCATTTTTGACCGCATGCCCAGACTTGAGGGACGCCCTGTACGAAGCAAACTACACATGAAGTTGTCAGTGCTTCCTCATCCATCTCAACTCAGCTTCCTGCGTGGGAACATCATGCAAAATGAGTCCTTTCATAGCTGAGACTGTGCCCACACTCTTATCACCACCAGTTGGTCCTCTTGAATTAGAAGCATGCATACATCTCTCGTCCACAGGCGAGAATCTGACAAGACCTCACAACTTCTCAGCGAAGCGGAAGAAGCCCATGCAAAGAAATCCCTGCAGAGGATGACTGCACTATACGTAACACTTCTGACATCCCCATCATCTTCATGGGATAATTACCATGGCATGCAACCTGTACAATTGGTTGTTATTATCCTGCAAATATACCACACTCCATCCAGCTGTGCTGTTGCTGTACCTTCAATGAGAGAGTATCAGTATGTGTTGTTGATGGAACTCAAGCATTGAAACATTCATAATCCATTCATTCAAGACATTCAAACTGAAAAAATATGACAGTGGTTGCTAGGTTGTGATATGACACCTTCAAGGTAATTATTGAAAGGTATTTGACACAGCCGCAGCGGTGGCGGACTCTCCTAGCGATCATGATGATGGTGATGAAGATGCTGATGACGTTCGGAGTTGAGAAACGTCAAAACGACAACCGCTGGTTCAGTCACTCGTAGGCGAGTCATTAATGCACATTAAAGCACAAGCGGCGTCGCCAATGATTTAAATTTAATTCAATGCTGGCGGTGGCACGCGCCCACGCCTGCACCTACTGATCAGCCGCACGAGGGGAGCTTACCTGTGCGCGGCTCTTCACATCGTCGCTAAACAGCTAGCATCCAAAGACATGTCCTTCCTGACTTCGCTGGACGATGTCCGCAAAGACTCACTGGAATATCTGAGCGTCAATGTGGGCTTCAAGCTGTGAAAGCCTTTTACCATAAAAGTCAATGTACCATATTTACTTCCAGTGCTTCCGGAAACAATTTTCTTACAAAAATAAAAGCATGTGTGCGTTCACTGAGTACTGTACATATTTGAACCCATAAGAGGCCGTTAAATGTGTTACAAAGTGTCCTATACAGCTTTGTACTTGACATGAACCCATTAAGTCCATAAGTGACCGTAGGAAATATTTTTAGAGTGGTTGTCAGGTGACTATCCCAGGTTGGCTTCCCTAAAATGGCAGTGTAGCTATAGTATTTCCAAAAGCATATTTTTTAGCATTTCACAATTGTATTGCTTTAATAGGCTGGACATTCAACTCTTATTATTATATTTATTCAATAAATTATTTAAAAAAAAAAACAAGCAAGGAAAATATCACTACTGTATTGGGCTTTTAGCCTTCACATTGCTATAGAAAGCCCATTAGCAAAAAAAGATGGTGGCCGACAGGGTTTGGTATATGGAAAAATGTAATAATTAGTTTCAGACATGTTTATCACTGAATTCATTCACAACTTGTCTTTTACATGTTGAAATGTATGATATTTTTTGTTTGCTTACATTTTGTTCTCTTTCTGCGTGAAAAGAAAGGAAGGTTTTGGGGGGGATAATTTTAAAAAGCAAAGGACAAGATAATGACACCAAATGGCTTGTGCAGTCTTAAAGAAAAGGAAGAAATAAAAATGTGGAAAAATAAGAATAAAAGTATGATGAACCTTTCATAACACTGATATATTAGGAATACCCTGTTAATACTATATAGAAATAAATAAGTTAGAATAAGTGGAGACATTAAATACGACAAGTAAATTGAAAACATGGAGGATGATTATATACTGTACATACAGTTGTCCTTTGCCACTTTGTGCTTCGAATGCTTTATAAAGCGTCAAACTTTACGCACACGTGTCCATATAGGTTTTAAATATCTCATTTTCTTACCCTTTTCAATAAAAAGTTGTTTTACATTCATAAATTGTGTTTTTCCAGGTTGTGTGAGAATGTCCTGTACATCTTCCACTAAAAGGCTAATGTCTAACGGCGGTGTGTTTTATTTTATTAGCAAATGGCTTTTCACTGGTGATAATCACATGTTGTTTTTATCATTTCTTGACTTTTTACACTGACACAGCACATCTATAAAAGGGATTGTAAGTTTAAATTCACACTTCTTTCATCGGATGAAAATGTTTTTACTTATACCCAATGTGAAAAAACATATGTACTAATAATACTCGCCGAGGCTACAAAATATGCCAATGTCAGCACAACAGGAGTGATGCCGCCAACGTAGAGTGGTAAAGCTGGCCGTGTGGGGTTGCCATGGCAATGGTGGAGACACATTTTGTCCTTATTCTAGGTAATATACAAGCACGAGCAGGTAACATTTCTACACACTTGATTTAAAAGAGTACCATCAAATCTATTTTGTGTATGTGATGCTACAGTCACCGGAGCGTCAAGATGGAAGAATCACCTTTCATACCATCTGGCTAATGAACATACGCCAGCATGGCGCCTCTGCTGAGCGCTCATTAAGAAGTCAGTGCCTATTCTTCTTTGTCAAACTTCTGTCTTGCTGAGATACATGTTTTTGGTGACATGCATTGTAACATTTTTTGGTGTTTTAGAATATCTTTCTCTATGTGTATTGTAACATTGCTGTTTTAGATCTATCATTTGCTACATGCATTGTAACATTGTTGTTTTAGATGCATCTTTCTCAACATGCATTGTAACATTGTTGTTTTAGCTCTGTCTTTCTCTACATGCATTGTAACATTGTTGTTTTAGATCTATCTTTCGCTACATGCACTGTACAGTGGTTGTTTTAGTGATACCTTTTTTACATGCATTGTAAAGTTGTTTTTTTAGCTCTGTCTTTCTCTACATGCATTGTAACATTGTTGTTTTAGATCTAACTTTCACCACATGCATTGTACAGTGGTTGTTTTAGAGATACCTTTTTTACATGCATTGTACAGTTGTTGTTTTAGATGTACCTTTCTCTACATGCATTGTAACATTGTTTTAGCACTCTGGCTACATGCATTGTAACGTTGTTGTTTTAGATCTACCTTTGTTAACTTGCAATGTAAAGTTGTTTTAGCTCCTTCTTTATCTACATGCATTGTAACAATGCTGTTTTAGAGCAAGCTTTCTCCACATGCATTGTAATGTTGTTTTAGATCTACCTTTTTTACATGCATTGTACAATTGTTGTTTTAGATGTATGTTTCTCTACATACATTGTAACATTGTTTTAGCTCTATCTTTTGCTATATGCATTGTAACGTTGTTTTAGATCTGTCTTTCTTACATGTCTTTCTTACATTGTTTTAGGTCTAGCTTTCTTGACATGCATTGTAAAGTTGTTTAAGATCGATCTTTCGCTACATGCATTGTAACATTGTTGTTTTAGAATATCTTTCTCTACGTTTATTGTAACAGTGTTGTTTTAGATCTTCTTTCTCTACATGCATTGTAACATTTTTGTTTTGGCTCTATCTTTCTCTACATGCATTGTAACATTGTTGTTTTAGATCTATATTTCTCTACATGCATTGTAACATTGTTGCCTCAGATCAGTCTTTCTGTACATGCACTGTAACTAGGGATGCTTCAATCAGGGTTTTATGCTGCCAATTGAGATATCGATCATCCAGGACTGAAATCGGCCGATACCCATCAAATAGATTAATTATACACTTTCCAATTTATTTATGATGAGTGCTATTTTGCCAGGGGCCAATGAATGGGAAAAGTCAGGACATACCGGGGGGCCCAAAAAAAGGTAATTACTAATAAATTTTAAAAAAAAAACATATTTTGCTTACTCTTTCAAGAGAACATACAGTATATCATTCATGAAGCTTACAGAGCATGAGACACCTTTTTTAAGGAGATTTTGTGAGAGTACATTGGTGGATGTCTAGTCCAAATTTTTGGGTTACTTGCTTAGCCTTCTGACTTTCACACTCATACGCGCGAGTGTTGTCCAAATGCATTAGCTGCCGTTTGAGTGATGATCACACCGTGAGCCTCGAAAACTCACCGGACTGTGTCAAGCGTTTGTTCTTCAAATGCCGTATTAAATTAAAGCTTTTTAACGTGCTACCCCCGCAAGATAGTTTTTGTAGCATGTGTTAGCAGGTAAGTTCCACACGGCAGACATGATTGTTTTTGTTTTGGCACGCCTGCGCACTGTGGATCGCTGCAGTCTGCAATAATATTAGCCACAGGTGATCGGCGTTGAAAGGCGTTTATCCACATGTGCTGATCATGTGATGGAAATCAGCTGATAATGATCGGTGGCCGATCGCTTGGAGCATCCATAACTGTAACGTTGTTTTAGAATATTTAACTGCCAGGCTACAATGCAAACAGCTGGATGTTGTTTTGATATATTTTTTAAAGTTTATACATCAGGCAATAAATATCTTAAAAAATAATAATAATGAAATTAGTAAATTAGCATTTATTACCATTTAAACACACACAAAAGTGCCGATAATTGGTCCCAGATACTGGGTATTGCTACCATGTTGGTTCAAATGTGAAAGGTACCCATCTTTAATTGTAACATTGTGGTTTGAGATGTATCTTTCTCTACATGCATTGTAACGTTTTAGAGCTATCTTTCTCTACATGCATTTCAACATGGTTATCGCTCTATCTTTCTCTACATCCATAGTAATGTTGTTGTAGCTTTATGTTGTGCTCCATGCATTGTTACGTTTTAGATCTATCTTTCTTACATGCATAGTAACATTTTTTTAGATCTATCTTTCTCGACATGCATTGTAACATTGTTACTTTAGATCTATGTTTCTCTAAGTACATTGTAAAGTTTTAGCACTACCATTCTCTACACGCATTGTAATGTTTTAGCTTTATCATTCTCTATATGCATTGAAACGTTGTTGTTATACCTTTATCATTCTTTATCTGTACTGTAACAATGTCTTACCTCTATCATCCTCTACATGCATTGTAACAATATTGTCTTAGCTCTATCTTTCTCAACATGCATTGTAACAAAGTTGTTTTAGAAAATCTTTCTCTATGTGTATTGTAACATTATGGATTTAGATCTAGCTTTCTCCACATGTGTTGTAACAGTTGTTTTAGTTCTATCCTTCTCTATATGCATTGTAACATTGTTGTTTTACATCTATCTTTCTCTACATGCATTGTAACATTGTTGTTTTAGATCTATCTTTCTGTACATGGATTGTAACATTGTCAGTGCTTGGTATGTGTCGCTGAAGCAGGGCATTTAGAGTGGTTCAGTGGACCCATTTGAGGACCCCAGGTTAGGAAGCCCTGTTCTAGTTGTGCTTAATGAATTAATGCTTTTAAATAAAGTTTTTTAAAAATATTACACAACAATTAAATAGTAGCAAATGTAATTGCTGCGTATTTGATTTCACTCAACTCTTAGGGTCGTTGTAAACCACATGGATAAACGTATTTTATTAATTTTAATTTCAATAAATATTTGAATATAATACCATGTGCTAATTTTTTTACTCACATGCTGCAAGGGCAAAAATGAAAATGCTAAAGCACCATATGGAAGATTTATTTTAAAGGCTTGAATAGACGGCAGAAGAATATAAAATATTTGCATACATGTAAATGAATGAATATTGACTTCCTGTTTGTGTGTAGTGAGTTCATGAGGCACAGTGATAGAGGCAAATGCCAAAAAAAAAGATGTCTAGTGATTTGTTTGGTGAAAGAAATATTCTTATTTTTATGTCAGCAACAAAGTCGACGTTCAGGTCTGGGGTTCATTCCAACGCATGGGTCTTCTTCAGAGTCCAGATGAAGATATTAGCACAATGCCTCCCTCTGCTGGTGAACGAACCTTAAAGCGAGGCTCCATCTTAGGGGGCCCGAATGACCACTAGCTGAAGGCAAATCGCCTGCCACCTCCTCATCCTTAAATACTCCCCCTCCTTGGCCCGTTTCCTTCCCAGCTCCCGTCCCTCTGTCACCTGTGGCTGTGATGTGATAGTACGTTCTTAGTGTGTGACAAGTGTAGCCATGGCAACTGCCTCAAGCAACCGAAATGGATGTCTGCCAACGCATTTGTTTTTTCCCTATTTGCAATTTGACTCTTGAATACTTGCTTCACTGCTCTCCATTTTATTGCATTTTGCTGGTTTCAGTTTTGAGTTCAGTCTGCAAAATACAGATAAATAAATAAATATTATCAGTTTCTCAACAGTATTTCAAATTGGAGGGGCGCGAAAATATGTCTGTCCCTCAGTGGAGGCATGACAGAAAATAATTGAGAACCACTGCGAGTAATGGAAAATGTAAAATGATATTCCACCAGAAGGGGGCACCAAATACATTTGCCTTTCAATTTTCAATGTAATGTTTTCAATATGTTGGCGGGCACGGCATGTGGACAGCATTGCATGGCGTTGTCGTGGGAAAGTCAAAGCAGAGGACATCTAGACGTACAGGCAAAATACAAAGATTGTTTACACACTGTGTAACTCTAAGAGGAGTGTCCCTATAAATGCTGCAGATGGAGGCACACCTACTTCTATGAAGGCACTTTGAAACAGAGCATGAAGCTTATAGGGAACAGGTCAGCATGCAAGAATGGAAAACAAATATTGGATTTAGATTACGTAATCATAACAAAACAAGCAATTCTAAGGTATTTGAAAAGAACTTAATACATCTTTGTATTAATGTGTTTAATGACACTGTAATTTCTTCCAGCCATGACAATCGGGGTGATGGTTATTGTCGTGTCGCCCATTCCAGTCTTGTATAGGCCTACAATCTTTTTAATGGTCTTGGAGCCCATTCTAGCCTTGTGCAGGTCTACAAGCGTGTTCATGGTCTTGTAGTCCATTCCAGTTATGTAGGTCTACAATTTTGTTGATGGTCTTATAGTTCATTCCAGACTTATGTCGGTCTACAATCTTTTTCATGGTCTTGTATCCCATTCCAGTCTTGTACAGGTCTACAATCAGTTTGATGGTCTTGAAGTCCATTCCAGCTGCGGAGGTCTACAATCAGGGTGATGGTGATTGTCTTCTCGGCCATTCCAGTCTTGTGCAGGTCTACAATCTTGTTCATGGTCTTGTAATCCATTCAAGTCATGTGCAGGTCTACAGTCTTGTAGTCCATCCCAGTCTTGTGTAGGTCTGCAATCTTGTTGATGCTCTTGCAGTCAATTTCAGTCTTGTGCAGGTCTACAATCTTGCCCCTGAGGCCAGCTCTTTGGTCTTGTACATGGTCGTGAGAGCAGAGTTTATTTAGTAATACCAATTATCCATTTACTGGAGCATTTACTGCTCATTTGTTCACTTCCTGTTTTAACATGTAGATTTTTTAATAGTAAAAAAAAGGAATGAAAATAGACAGTAGTAAAGTTAATAGCTTGTAGCTAGACAGTTGCATTATAAAAACATTACAAAGAGTTAGGATCAGACTAAATAAATAGAAATATAGTAGATGTTAAGAGAAAAAAGAAGTAATGTTGAACATTAGCCAAAAAGAAGCAATCATATCAACACAAATAATAAAAAAGCTTTTTTGATTGATGCTATTTGCGTGTTTGGTATGTCTTCAACTACTTTGGACTGATTGTTGGATGTTTCACAAACAAAAGAATATTAATGTGGCCCTAAATGGAATGAAGTAAAGCACTGATCATAAGCAACAAAAAAATAATGTATATATAAATACGGTGGATATATACTGTACATAATAATAAAATGATAAAAACATTACTGAAATTTGAACTACACCAAAATCGATCTCATTTTCAGATTTTTCTCTTCCATGAACAAACATGTTGTCCAGTGTTGTACAGCGTCTCCTATGTGGTATGTTTGTACTGTAAAAAGTACATGTTAGTACCTAAAGCCGCAGTCAAAGCGTTTCACTTGGATGAGGATCAGTGAATGCTGGCAGAAACTGAAGGAACTTCAGGATATTGCAGTGACGTAACTTGAACAACTATCATCCTGCAAGACAACACACTGGAACTCACAGACTGGAATGTTAACCCATAGGAACCCATTTCAAGTCCAATGGTGGTAGATATAACACATAGCAGACGCTTTAAATACGACCAATTGATGTGAAAGGTGCATGTATATACATTGTTCATGTTAACTTAACACTTTTTGTCTAGCACAAATGTACTTTCAATTGTACAAAGAACATATATTGATTGGAAATCATTGAAAGAGTGACATTTATTGAGTGTCTTATCATCATTTTTGCTATTGCCATAGCAACTTGAAGGCCAAAAGCCCGATAGTGATATTTTGCTAGCTTGTTTTCTATGAATTAATTGAAGAAACATAGTAACAACCGTTGAGTTGTAATACAAACACCCTGTTAAAGCATTGAGCTAACTTACCTGACACGCCGCTATTTTGGGGAATCCAGATCCTGGGATAGTCACATGACCCCTTCAAAATTTCTTGTAACAAGCTGTAACAGTAGGAGTGGGCAATATTGTTATCAGGTAAATATTGCCGGTAATGATAATGAGGACAGGACACAGGACAAAGATTTTAGGCAAATGAAAAAAATGTGTATTTGCGAACAATTTAACAAAATATAAAAACACTAATATAAAACAATGTAACAATAAATAGAATACAATCGACACTTTTAATGTTCGAATCGACCCGCTCACCCTTAATTGAAAGCGTTGCTGATAAGAATCAAGAATGGCAAGAATAAAAAGGGCATTTGTTGATCTTATAAGAATTGAGGGATGACAGAATCCATGACGTCATCGTTCATTTACGTATAGGAGGAAGGACAGAAGATGAAGAAGAAAGTAGAAGGAGGATGAGGAATATGATAAATAAGCCACGCCCACTCACATCGTACGTGTATATAAACACTTGCTGTCCTGCTGAAGCGCTGTCACCTCTCTGATTTTTAAAAGAGCATCTAAAACACCTGAAAACAACTAGTATTTGTTATCCAGCTAGCACACCGGAGCTGACATGTCTCATGGATGGGGGTACGGACCCAATAACGGTGAGTTTATCGGTCTTTAGAAAGTACAGTTTCATATTTCTGCCGAATTAGCATCTTGCAATGCACACTACTATTAACATCTTTTTACTTGTCCTCAACACAGTTACAGTTTGTGCCTACGTGTCCAATGATGAAAATACGAACATAATAATAATAATAATGCACAAACACAAACAAGCACAAACACAAATATGTACTCTATCAGTATTTCAGAATCCTATCATTATTAGTAGTAGTAGTAGTGTAATTATTATTGTTATCATTGTTGTTATTATTATTATTATTATTATGTTCGTATTTTCATTATTGGACACGTAGGCAGAATGCATATATTGTAATAATGACATTAAATCTAAAAGTATGTTTAATTGTAATTATTTTTGAATAGCTCAATATTTAGTTAATGTATAGTATGTATTTATTATTAATGAAATATACAATTAGAGACACGTGACTCTAAAGTCTGGACACACGGACAATTATACAATTATTTAAATATATATATATATATATATATATATATATATATATATATATATGACATAAAAATTTCCTATAAAATGTATAAATAGGTTCTTCTTTTTATTCAATTTATTCAATCAATTAATTTTGCTATTATATATGTATAGCGTCTATTTTATGTAATGACAGCTACATTAATAATGTCATATATTATTTATTCTTATCATTTCAAACTTATTTTTTAACATATTTCTATATATATATATATAGAAATTAAATATGTAAAAAAGTATATATATATATATTAATTTATAAACACACACATATATCTATATATATTTAATATAAAAATATTATATAATATGAATAAATATGTTCTTCTGTCAATTAAATGTATACATTTGAACAACAATATATAATCATATAATATGTTTTATGTTATTACATGTAATATACTTCATATACCTGTTTTACTGTGCATATGACAATAAAACTCTTGAATCTTGACTATTTTAACAGTTAATGATTTAATGTATTAGTGATTTTTAATTTATTAATGAATTATTAATGAAATATTCATGAAGTCTGTACACACAGGAAAAAATGCAGATATTATACAATTATTTTAAAAAACAATATTTACCTTTTTAATGCAATATACAGTATATAATGTTATGATTATACTAATATTAATAAAGCATATGATATGAATAACCATATAATATGATCATAACTATAAATATATTTGTTATTACATATACTATATTATATACATGCATTTTTAAACATTAATGATTTCATGTATTATTGCCAATGGTACCAATGCATAATGCATATTATACAATTATTTTAAAAAGGAATAATATATATTTTTTATATCTAATACATGTAATATAAATAAGTCATATAATATGAATAAGCATGTTCTTCTTTTTATTACATTTCTTAATTGTAAGCATATGAATATTCATCTATTTTTGTGTTGTTGCTAATAATATATTACACTGTATATTTGTTAAACAATGGTTTTTAAATGATGAATTCAATGAAACTGCTTTTGTATGCTATATGTCGCCGTATAAGTTGGGTGTACCGTATTCGATTTTGACCCCACTTGATAGGTCCAGACAAATGGGGAGAAAACTATCCAATTGCCAATGGAAGCAGACAGTCTCCCATCAACATCGTCCCTCAGGAGGCGCAGTTTTCTCCTTCTCTGAAGGCTCTCAAGCTCAAATACGACCCGTCCAACTCCAGTGGGATTCTCAACAACGGACACTCCTTCCAGGTGGACTATGTGGATGATGCTGATTCTTGCAGTAAGTGTGATGGTGTCATACAAACACCTGCTGCGTCAAACATGCGTTTTTCTGACACAAACATGCATTCAATTCTAATTTTCATTTGACTTCCATCATCAGCACGTGGTCCTTCATATAAAGAATGAGCCAAACAGATATTACAGTGTGAAATTGAATAACTCAGCCTAACATCACTAATCGTGTACACCTCATACAGCTCATTTTTAATTGCACACTACAAATATACTGTACAAATACGACAAAAAACAACATCATAAATGGGAGGGGAAATAGCATGAGGGAGTAAAAACATAAGAGCACAAAGCTGACATGCGGGCTGTTTCTTTCTTTCGGTATAATATGCGTGTTACGTTTGGTGGTAGAAATAATGTAAGGGACCCAAATTGCAGAATACTGAGTCAACAACAAAGGGAGAACTATTTTACTTGTATCTTAGCGGGAAATGAAGTTCACAAGGCAGCAATAGAAAGAACGGAAAACTGCGAGTGCGGAGCTAAACAACATGATAAAAGATTAAGAGGAGACAGGAGATATAAAGAACATCCAGTAATAGTACCAACCCGGTATACCATACACAAACCCGGCTGAAAGGTCAAGATAAATAAACCCCGATCTCGCCAGGAATAAGGCCCACCGAGCCTGACGGGAGTGGAGCAGAGGTAGGAGTCTTATGATCAGTGTAGATCCCAAAGCGGGGTACGCGTACCCCCAGGGGTATGCCAATTGCGATGGGGGTAGGTGAATAAAAATGAAAAACAATTAGTACCTAAAACTCACAATTACACGTGTGTCTGAAGATTCAAGATTCAAAATTCGAGATTCAAGAGTTTTATTGTCATATGCACAGTAAAACAGGCAGTTATACAAGTACTGTGCAATGAACGCCTCACGGTGAGAGGAACAGCAGAAAGGAGACAGTGCATGAAGTTGTTCATTTCTCTGTGTGCATTATATGAGCTAATCAGTAAGTTTGATGATTATTTTGTGCATTAAGAGTGTTTAATCTTGGAGATATATATATATATATACTTCAGATTCAGATAAAAAGGTTTATGTTTTAAACGTGCAGGAGTTGGGGGTACATGGCTTCAGGTCAAATTGAAGGGGTGGGCGACTGTAAAAAATGTGGGAACCACTGGTATAGATAATGTAAGGACGAACTGAGACCTCCAGCCAATGCCTCCACTCCTGCAGGGCCAGCACAATAGCCAACAGCTCCCTATTGCCAATATCATAAGAGAGACGCCGAGAAAAAAAAGCACACGGGTGAAGCTTCTGATCCCCGGCCGAACGCTGTGAAAGGACGGCCCCACCCTGGTGTCAGAAGCATCCACCTCAACAACAAAAGGTAGGGATGGGTCAGGATGGGTCAGGATGGGTAAGAATGGGGCGAATGTAAAGAAGCCCTTAAGTTTGTAGAAAGCCGACTCTGCCTCGGAGTTCCAACTCGACAAGATTTTAGTGAAGGTAAGCCTTGACAGTGGTTCAGCAATCCGACTACAATCACGAATAAATTGCCCGTAAAAAATTGCCAAAACCAAGGACTCTATGAAAATGTTTCCTCGATACTGGAGTAGGCCGTTCAAGCACTGCCGGAATCTTTGCAGGTTCGGTTTTGAACTAACGGTTGGAGAACTAACGGTTCTCCAGACCAACTTCTGGAGAACCAATCTAACATGCGAAGCAAAAAAAGCACAAAAGAAGGCTAACAAAAAATACTCAAGCGATCGGTACAGCAAGAAAGAGTCTTGTTTAGGAAGCTGGAAGCGCACCAAGGAAGAATGGCCAACAAGATGGGATTAGTATGTAGAATTTGTGCCAATTCCGTGACAGGCAGTAGACCAGCTACGAATCGTCCTGATTGCTAAGCAAAGGGAATGAAACAACATGCAAAATACAGAGGAACGGCAGAGAACACAATCATATACAGTCATGGAAAAAACAATTAGACCAGCCTTGTTTCTTCATTTTATTGATCCATTTTAATGCCTGGTACAACTAAAGGTACATTTGTTTGGACAAATATAATGATGATAACAAATATAGCTCATAAGAGTTGAATTTAAGAACTGATATCTAGCAACTTCCATGGTTTTCTTGATGATAACTAAGTTCTTACATGAATAGCTATAGCATTGTACTGCCAAATAATTAAACTCCTATGAGCTATTTTTGTTGTCATTGTTATATTTGTCCAAACAAAGGTACTTTTAGTTGTATCAGGCATTAAAATGATCAAGAAACTGAAGAAACAAGGGTGTTCTAATCATTTATTCCATGACTGTATCCAGAAAAGAATAAATATAAATAAATAAAAGTAAATCATTTGCAAATTTTAATGCAATATGAATTTTTTTCATATATATATGTGCAGATTTGAATGTAACATTAAAAATAATATTTATATTTCATAAAATGTGCATAAATAATCTATATAAAAATTGAATTATGTGCTGATGTGAATGTAACATGAAAAAAATCATATATATTTTATATAAAAACATTTATATACGTATAATTAACATTTGTGGACATTTGAATGTAATAAGAAAAAAATCCTTCATATTTCATATAAATAAAAGTATATAAATAATACTGCATATTCAAAATTAAATTACATGCAGATTTGATTGTAATATGATTTTTTTATTATATCAATAATATTATATCAATAATATACATAAAATTGAATTGTGTGCAGATTTGAATGTAATATTAAAAGAAACATTTATAGATCATTAAATGTGCATAAATACATATTCCATGACTGTATACAGAAAAGAAGAAATATAAATAAATAAAAGTAAATCATTTGCAAATTTGAATGCAATATGAATTTTTTTTCATATATACAGTGTATGTGCAGATTTGAATGTAACATTAAAAATAATATTTATATTTCATAAGATGTGCATAAATAATCTATATCAAATTTAATTATGTGCCGATGTGAATGTAACATGACAAAAATCATTTATATTTTATATAAAAACTTTAATATATGTATAATTCAATTTAGTGGACATTTGAATGTAATATGAAAAAAAAAATCCTTCATATTTCATATAAATAAAAGTATATAAATACTTTATATACAACATTAAATTACATGCAGATTTGATTGTAATATGAAAAAAATTATATTTTCTATTAAAAATGTATATAAATTAAATAGAATTATGTGCAGATTAAAAAACTTTATATTTCATATTAAAAATATATATAAATAATGTAGGCTATATGCAGTTCAGTTATGTGCAGATTTGAATATAGTATGAATGAAATAATGCAAAAATGCAAACAGAAGCGTTTAGGTTTCTCTCAAGCTTTGTTCAAATTTGTAGCTATAGACGATATCGTTCGATACTTCTGTAAAGTATTACAAAATAAATGTATATGCAGTAGTATTTTACATCGAAATATCTTAAAAGATAGCATAGGACTGAAGTAGATATGTGCTGTAATACAACCAACGGTACCTTGAAGAGTCATCAATTCATTGCCATGGTAAATAATAAATAATATCATATCAAACTAAAAAATACAAATAACAAATAAAATAAAAAATAAAAACATATTATCTTAATATTGCCATCTATCTTGTTTATGCCTCCACCCATGCTGCATGCACGCTAGCAGATAACAGCATCTGATGATGTCACCGCTTCTTATCTGCTGTTTTAGGGGACGAGTTGGGGTGGGGGGCTTGTATCATGTATGTGAATGCACCGATGACAAAAAAATCTAAAAATTTAATTTAAAGAAATGTAAAATACTTTATTAAGTCTTAAGAGAATAAAATGTAAATGTAACATTTTAAATGTAATTAATTACAAAAATATTTTTTATTTATTTTATTTTTTGTTTTGTAATTCATGAAATAATTACTTAAGTAAATGTAATTACATTATTAAATGTAAAGATTCAATTTCAATTTATTCAATTTATTAAATACATTAAATATTTTTAAACAACTGTAATCATAAATTAAATCAATTTAATGGCATTCAATTTGAAGAAAATGTAGCTGCAATGCTGTTACCTCCGTATATGTTACATGTTGTTTCATCTGAGCTCTTAGAAAAATATAAAAATGGCATTATTGAAATTGCATGATTAAAATTGCATTATTATTTTTTTATGTAAATATAATTGATTTAATTAATTAAATACATATTTGTTTAATTCATGAAATAATGAATTAAATACATTTCAATAAAATAAATTGTAATAAATTTTAATGAAAATGAAAATGTAAATTTTATTAAATTAAAATTAATTAAATTAATTAAAATATAAATGTAATAGTTAAAATATAATTATTACTTTTTTATTTGATACATTTGTATTATTTTTATTTTATTTATTTTATTATTTATTTATTTATTTATTATTAAATGTTAATTAAAATGTAACCATTAAAATGTAATTACTTAAGTAAATACATGAACTAATGAAATATTGAATTCAATAAATGGAATGACAAGAAAAGTTTTCTCAATAAAATGTAGAAGTTGTGTAGAAGTTGTGTAGAAGTGTTAAGTCCCTACATGTTGTTTCATTCTAGCCCTTACTGGAGGTCCTATTTCTGGAACATACCGTCTGAAGCAGTTTCATTTCCACTGGGGTGCCAGCGATGAAAGGGGGTCTGAGCACACTGTCAATGGCATCAAGTTCCCCAGTGAGGTACAATTCCCAACAATGCAGACGTTTGTCTTATTGTTGTCTGATATCGTGTTTATTTGACAAATGTGTGCACTATGTCCAGCTTCATCTGGTGCACTGGAACACCAAATATCCCAGCTTTGGGGAGGCGGCCAGCCAACCTGATGGGCTCGCTGTGGTGGGGGTCTTTCTCAAGGTGGGTCTACTATTACGGCATTTTGATATTTTTCATTTTGGAAATATTTATCATTTTGGAAAATGTATAAAGACAAAACTTTGTGTTATAAGTGACAATGCATTTATTATTATTATTATTATTATTATTATTATTATTATTATTATTATTATTATTATTATTATTATTATTAGTGTCATCCATATTAAAATGTCGACTTTTTCCCATTACATTTCGCCTTTTGCTCTTTTTTTCTATTTTGTTGTTGTTTTTTTTCAAAGCTTTATTAGTTTAATTTGATTTCTACAATGTACCAATGTAGCAATAAAAAACAAGTTGTCCCCCCAGGCCGCACTTTGGACACTCATGCAACAAGCTTCACTGTTTGTTTACTGGTTTATTATTTACTGGTCTTCAGATAAGTGCTAGGATTCAAGTATTTATCTAAAACTTCAAAATAATAATATGTAAAAATAACACTTTACATCAAGAATATTTCAAAAAATGTCAGTCCTCAAAAAAAATTTAAAAATAAGGAATATATATAGAGAGAAAATATATAAATAAAAAGTAATTTTAAAAAACATTCAATGTGACTGAAAACCAGCACATATAAAAAAGAATATAAAATTATTTAAAAGAGTCTCCATCTACATCATTTCAACCAAAATGGCGGTACTAAAAACAAAAGAAAAAAATAAAGAATATAAATGTGAAAAGAAATATTACACAGTCATGGAATAAATGATTAGAGCACCCTTGTTTCTTCAGTTTCTTCTTCATTTTAACGTCTGGTACAACTAAAGGTACCTTTGCAACCTTTAGTTGCAACATTAAAAAAAAGAATATGAATATAAAAAATACAAAATATAATGTTTTTATTTATAAATAAAATATGCCAAAAAAAGAAAGAAACATGTAAGGAGTTCAAAAAGGTGCAAATATAGAAAAAAATAATCTAAAAATATTTTTGAGTCTCCATCGAGATCATTTCAAACAAAACGGCAGTGCTGAAAACTAAATTTAAAAACTAAATAAAAATAAGAACATATTTTTTTAAATATATAAATAAAAATAACAAAACAGAAAAAAGTCAGGTGTCCAAAAAGAAGCAAATGTAAAAAAAAAAATACAAAAAAGAGTCTCCATCAAGATCATTTCAAACAAAACGGTAGTACTAAAAACAAAAGAATAAAATAAAGAATATAGACATAAAAAATACAAAATATATATAAATAAAACATAATAACAGAAAAAAGGAATGTGTTCAAAAAGGAGCAAATATGAAAAATAATATAAAAATTAGGGTTTCATGCTGCCGATTCCGATACAGATCATCCATGATTGAGATGGCCGATACGGATAGTGATCACATGGATTAACTGTACATTTTTCAATGAATTTATGATGAGTGGCATTGATCGGTGCCGCCGTTAGACTATTCCAGGAGCACGTGGGAAATAGGTCATTATTAAAAAACAAACTTTGGGGTGGATTGTCTTTTTTTTGCCTTTATTTGTGTGAAACCATTATTTGACACAAACCTGAATTTCATTTGATGCATGTTTTGGAGTAGTACAAATACATGTATTGAACTGTATTGTTCAATTATTAATCAAATTAATAAAATAATCAATATGAATACTTTTATTAAATAGAAATCTGTTTGAGAATAGTTTGAGTGTCCAGGTTATACGGGTGTCCAGCTTCCATCACTATTAGAGCTGTCAACTACTGTATTTGTGTTTTATGTATGACTGGTAACATTTCAAATGCACACTCCTTTATTTACCAAGCAGAGCTCCACTCAAACAGTGTGGCCATGGTGTCTTTATGCTATTTTGTGCTTATGTGTCATTATATAACGGCATAAAGTCTGAAGTCAACAGTTTGAATACATTTAAAAAACTACTAAAGAGTTGAAGCAAGTATCCTTATTATATATTATGATACAGTATATTATTGATGTTCATTAAACAACCACAAACAAATAGTGTTTTGAGGACAAGACATAATTAGTATAATGACAACAACACAGTAAAGTTGTACATTGTAAAGTTGTACTAACCAATATAAAATATATAAATAAAATAAGAAAAAGGGAAAAAAACCAGCAAAAAAGAGTCTGCATTGAAATTATTTCAAACAAAATGGCAGTACCAAAAACAAAAGAAAAAAATAAACATAAATTTAAAAAATATATATATTTATAAAATATAAAATCATCGTTGCACTGATTCAAGAAAAATAAATCATTTACCCTCAAAACATTTCATGTTTTCTCCTCATTTTTAGATCTGTCAAAAACATGTTTTACTATATTTCTTGAATTTGTTATTGCTTTGTTTGCCTTTGCCAACCGTGCTTGCTGCTCTCTAGATTGGTGCCGCCAACCCTAAGCTGCAGAAAGTTCTGGATGGCTTGGATGCTATCAAGACAAAGGTAGAAGCAAAAGCACTGGAATTTGTTTTGTTCAAAATGACATTTCCATGATGGATGACTCACACCTCCACTGCTTTGCCTCGTTCAGGGAAAGCAGACCACCTTTGCTAACTTTGACCCAAAGACTCTTCTTCCCGTTTCTCTGGATTATTGGACCTACGACGGCTCTCTGACCACACCCCCTCTTCTGGAGAGTGTCACATGGATTGTTCTCAAGGAGCCAATCAGTGTCAGCCCTGCACAGGTACTTCACTCACAGCAAACACAACAACTATGATGACCTCTACCTCTAAAGTCATGCATCCATCAAAATAACATAAATCAACCCAAATGCCCACCTCACTCACGGTGCAGTCAAAAATGTTTCCACATGTGTTGCTTTGGTTGCACCGTGAGTGACGGAGGCATCCCAATTATTTGTGTTTCATTTCTTTTGAAGATACATGTACTGTATGTGACTGAGTTTATGTTTCCAATGAAAGCATCTGTCCTTCACTCACAGATGGCAAAGTTCCGCAGCCTGCTGTTCACTGGGGAGGGAGAGTCTCCCTGCTGCATGGCCGACAACTACCGGCCTCCTCAGCCGCTGAAGGGTCGGCAGGTCCGTGCCTCCTTCAAATAAACATCTCACCCGCACCACGGGATTGTTCCAATTTGACTCCTAATCCATTTTTTGCTTTGATTAGCTTTCCTGCTGTGATGTTCACGTTATTTCACATAAACTGCCTGGATGTATCTTGAATAAAATGATGACATTTTGACTTATAGTGTAGTCGTTATATAGCTATTATTTGACATTAAACGGCTTCTTAGGGGTTCAGTCTCGCACACTTTATGATCGAGATGATAGTTCATGGAAATGCATGTGTCAAATGTGAACTATTAGCATACTAATACGAATGAAATTGTTTTCTTTATGCGTCACAAATAAAATGTATGCAAATCTCACAATGTTTTGATTTAAATGTTTGTTCCAAGTTATAATAAAGTTTTTGTGTTGGCCGGGAGGATGGAATTGGGACACCACAGACGAAAAACACAATCATCTTTATTCAAATGTATGTGTTTATTTTCTTTGTGACAGTGGTGTCCAAAGTGTGGCCCGGGGGCCATTTGCGGCCCGTGGCTATTTTTGTCTTGGCCCGCGGAACGTCCTAAAGCAATAATTTAACCATAAAACTTAAAAAAAAAAACAACAACAACATAAATAGAAAAATCAGCAGTTATTTTACAATAATAAAGTCCAAATTTTAAGAGAATAATTTGCAATCTAACAAGAAAAAGTCTATAACATTTTTCCCCAACCTAATTTTCCAAAAACGACGATTTTATTTTGTTTTGTTTGTTTCTCATAATATTAGGAATGTTAAACAATAACCGGATTTTTCTTGAATAGTTCAACTCTGTTACTAAAATGACATTATTATTCCTTATAATATGACATGTTTAACAATAACAATTTTGTCGTCATATTTTGACTTCATTCTTGGAAAATTGCTGCTGATTCTTCCATTTTTTATTCTTGTAAAATTGTGACTTTTTCTCTTAAGATTTTGTTGTTATTCTCGTAAAATTACAAATGATTTTTTTCTATTTCTGCTGGGTTTTTACAACTATTACAACTTTGTTCTTGTACGTTTTCTTATAATAACTGTGACTTTACTCGCATAATGTTTTAACTCTATTTTTGTAACATTATAACTCTTTCCACAACCTAACTTTCCAAAAATGACAGCTGTGTTCATTGTTTCTTGTAATATTATATAATATAACCTTTGTTTAAATGTCTTTTTTCTTTAGTATTTCAACTTTATGCCACAAAAATACTTTATTTTTCCTCATAATTTCCTCATTTATTCTTATAAATTATGATTAAAATTTTTTGTCGTCATATTTTGACTTCATTCTTGTAAAATTGCTGCTCATTCTTCCATTTTTGCTGTTGTTGTTGTTGAGTCTTTTTAAATTTACTTCTTAAATTATATTTTTAGAACGTGCCGCAGACCAATACAAAAACCGCCAAGAGCCAAATGTGCCCCCCAGGCCGCACTTTGGACACCCTTGTGCTACATCAATGTGTACAATCATACAGTATGTACAGTACATACAGTATGTACAAGATGAAAACGCTGCAAAACCATTTGACACCATGATTTCAATGTTTTAAGATCAAATATATGGCAGCAATTACTGTGCATGGACAGGAATAGGAAGTAAACACACGCTATGACTACTTTACGTGTGTTCGCGTGGGTGGGGTCTCGTCTGTGTTATCGGTCTGGAGCAACAGAGAGGTGGAGGCTTTATCAGAACCTGTTCAGACGCAAGTGCTATCAGACAGGGACACTGAAATGGAGAAAATATCAAATGTTTTTGAAAAATTGCCCCACCAAACCTAAAATTAGCAACCCAGCAAATTCGTATATGATGATATGAGCCTGACACCTACCCAATATGAAATGCAGCTGCAATCATTGGGGATGAAAGCACATACTGTGGGGATAATAAGGATTGTGTCAGTTAAGTACTTTCAATAAGATTGTGTAATCATCATCTTTATGGCAGCTGTATTTTAACAGAGAGAGAATGTTTTTAAAATAAAGCACACAAATTAGTCCTGTCGCAGATTCCTTGGATTATTATTTCCATTCTCACCTTTCCACCACCATAGGCACAATCAGAAAGATGACCTCAGGGACAAAACTGTAGAAACGCACAAGACTGGAATGGACTACAAGACAATCAACAAGCTTGTAGACCTGCACAAGACTGGAATGGACAAAAAGACAATCAATAAGATTGTTAATAAGATTGTAGACCTTTGTAAGACTGGAATGGACTACAAAGACAACCAAAACAATGGTAGACCTACACAAGATTGGAATGGACTACAAGGCCATTAACAAGATTGTAGACCTACACAACACTGGATCATCAATAGGATTGGATAAGCACTCACGTCTCACATAGACTACAAGACCAACAACAAGATTGTAGACCTACACAAGACTGGAATGGACTACAACAGCATGAAGAAGAAGACTGGTGATAAAAAAGAGCACTATTAGTGCAATGATTGATCAATGGAATAAATCTACAGTAACAGTCAATTACCATTGCTCTGGAGCTCCATGTAAGATTTCACCTGGTGGGGGAAGAATGATTGTGAGAAAGTTGAGGGATCCTGGTTCGACACTTTGTCTACTTCATATCCTCCATCATTATCCTCTCAGCTGAAGCAGATCTGGGTTCTTAGGGGTTAACTTATGTCCGTCGCATGTCTCATTAGGATGCGACATCATAATGATCATTACGGTCACGCTTGAACTGCGAGCACAAATGAGGGAAGACTTGGCAGCAATCTCACCAACAATGACCCGTCTGCTTCAAAACAAGAAATGAAAGGCAGGCATTGATGGCTGAGGACGGTTGGCTCACAGAACAGGGCAGGGTTGGAAACGAAGACAAAGAGACAGTGATAGAGACAAGTGTCACTTCAGATTGTTTGGAGATTGAAAAATGTGAAGGTTGTGTTGTGTTTCTTGTGTTACTACCTTTGGCAGAAGGGTGCTTTGGTCGCACAAGTAAACCACTGTGTTCACTGGAAATATGACATAACCGGGATCTCATTCCCATGTCCTCCTGGTAACTATCCTCCATATCCTCAATACAATTTCTGAGCCACAACAGTAACCATAGCAAATGCATGTTCATGTCATAAAATGCACAAGAGGCAGAGGAAGATTTTCATCTGAGTTTTTGCAGGAAGTAGTTTGGTGATGGCTTAACCCCCCCCTAAAACACAGAAAGGGTTAAAGGGTATAAATCCACTACCATATACAGTAGATCCCCTCTTTTCTCGGGGGT
This sequence comes from Dunckerocampus dactyliophorus, assembly GCF_027744805.1. Taxonomy (NCBI): domain Eukaryota; kingdom Metazoa; phylum Chordata; class Actinopteri; order Syngnathiformes; family Syngnathidae; genus Dunckerocampus; species Dunckerocampus dactyliophorus. The sequence continues at coordinate 24,215,804 of NC_072820.1, read as the reverse complement.
TACCACCAGCAAATGGAGACTACATTTATGTGTGTCATAAAAACGCTCAATTAGTTAACTTAACGTCATAGCTCCTGTCTCTAATAAGTAATTGATAGTGGACACCTTCCACAAAATAAACAATGAGACTGGCTTGAGACTGACTTGAAATACGACTGGAAATAATACACAACGTCTGAGAAATTGCAGTAAAACGCCAGAACAGAAGTGAGGGTACAAGTAAACAAGCCGTAAACAATCATCAACCCAGGAATTTAGTACTTGTATACAGTACATGGAAATCATGTGTGCTGAAGACGCACTGTTTTTACTTTGGCTCCCTCTAGTGTTCACAGGGAAGAATGTCATATCACTGCTGATTGGTTTCAACACAAATGAGGTGAACGCCTGCACCTGTCTGATGAGCAGTCGATTTAAATTCAGGTGTGTGGGCTTATTTCCACACTTTGCGACTGATTTGTTCCTTCAAGACACGTTTCAGTAAGGTAATTAGATGGTTTTTTTCCCCCTTTCTTTTGAAATAATGTTAACTTCTTGTTCTGTATTTAAAGTTTTTGCTCTCTTAATGTAGCCTGCAGGAATGTTATTATTGATCCAAGAAACGTATATTTTTGTTGAATTCCAGTTTGGAGTAGATTTGACTGACAAATAGCGTTATTCTATTTAACACCATGCGTGTTTTAAACCATAATAAGATTTAAAGTGTTAATGCGTCCTGTACTTTGTGCTTGATTTGAATACTTTCATTTCTTATTGTAACGACGGGTGTATTGTGTAGTTCTGAGGTGCTGTTCAGGGTGTGGACTGTAGAGGGCAGTGACGTTTTGCATTTTGGGTTATAGAGCAAGCTTTTTAGGCAATAGATTGTCCGTAAGAATGAGAGCACCAGGAAGTGTTGACAAGTAAATGTACGTCCTTTCTTATATATTTCAAAATGTATATCCACAAAAGCCTCCAAACCTGCCATTTTGTTAATTTTCCTGGTCCTCTGTCTTCGTTAACCTGCACACCCAAGTCCACGTAGCTATTTCTGGGTAAACGCAGTGTATACGGTAATCATTCTATTCGATTTAACTGATCTTAAATAAACATTTTCTGTTTTCTTATTCAATTAAAAATAACAAAACTTTTGGCTTTGAAACGTCAAAGTTGGTTTCAAATGGGAAAACGAAGAAATGAGACGGATTATACCATGGCTTTGTTTGCCTTTTCTTGAAGTTAACTGGATGTATGTAGCACTGTTTTTGTCCAGTTCATTGTTTGCTTTGATAAAATTGTACAATGATTTAATAAATCAAAACATCACCTTTTGTCGCTCCATCTTAAAGTTTTGGTAAAATAAAGTAAAAAACAAAATGTTTTCTTTTGTATTTTTTTTTGTAATGCTGTAATTCAGCATGTTTTCTTTTTGTTCTAGTCTAGAAAGTCTGCAACTTGAACCCGGAAGCTGTGGTGCACTGATAGTCAAGTTGTAGTCCAGTGTGGTTACGTAGCTGTGATTTACATCATGGCTGCTGTTAACAGACCTCAAACACCTCACCAACCGCGTGGAGATCCACACTTCCATGCCACCAGTGGTGTGCCAAACACTGGACAGCAGTACCCCGGGCCACAGACCAGCGGCCAAGACCCAGGAGGGACACCCCATCCCATGTCTGCACGACCGGTCTTTTACGTCCATGCGCCACCTGCGCCGCCTTTTCTCCACTACCAATGGCCCATGCCCTTCTACAACCCCTTTGCTGGCTTCCCAAGCATGGGTGAGTGTTTATACAGTGTGTGTATATATATATATATATAAAAAAAATCTCTCTCTAGTTCATGGTAGGATTTTTCACTTTTGCTCAGTTTTGGGTTTACATTTTTATATTTCACCTTTTTTAGATACTTTATTAATCTCCAAGAGAAATTCACTTTTCCAGCAGCTCTGCAAAAGTGTCAAACACTTAAAAGTAAAAACAAGATAGGAGAGATAAGAATAATTATATGAAAATGTTTCCTTAGTTTTCTTTATTTGTAGTACATCACTTTTTTTTTGCCATTTTGGGACAAAAATCGCGCACACAACCTAAAATGGATATAGCATGCATCTGTTCACCTATCTGTATCTGTACTTGGAGTGGACGGGGCATAAACCAGAAGTGGGTGTAGTTCAACCAGAAATGTGTGGGCTTAACACTCGAACTCCCAAGGCAGTCATTTTGACTGTTTTCAAAATTTGCAATGTCATAACTTGGTTAAAAAAAAAAAACCTATGTACCCAAAGGACCCTGACTTTTCCTAAATGTGTGTATTTTATTCTAACATTGTTTTATCATTAAAATTTCAAAACCCAAAACAGTTCTGAGTATTACTACCTCGAATGACCATAGCAGTCAAATTGACTGCCTGATTTTTACAGGGGGTGTCATATTTCACTATTTGCTACATTTTTCCCGCCCTTCCTCTTGCTCTATTGGCTGTTTTGTTTTTTATGCTCTGTGATGCTAAAACCTACCTCTAAGCGTCACTCTAAACCCAAGAGAGACAAAAATGACAAGTAGAAAGAAGGTGACGGCTATGGAGGCTTTAGCCTTGCTTCAGAGAAAATGGTTGCAGTTCGAGTTTGCATGTGTAATTGCAGAGAAGTTATGTTGTGTCAATTCAATCAAACACTCAATCACTATAGTTTTCATTTAGTGTCCTGATGCGTTTTTTACCTATTCCACCAATTTTTATTTTTAGATCTTTTTAATGATAATCCAAATTATATACAAACAGTCCAAATTACTGCTATGGTCATTCTAGTAGTTGCAGAATTCTGGTAGACAGTGTTAAATCTGTACATTTAAGTCTTAAATTGACATGGAGTGATCAGATGTTGCTGTATATTATTCAGCTATGTGTACTGTGTAAGCGATCTGTAAGACTTTTTAAATCTGAAGTTGGTGATTCATGAAAGTATCGAGTGATGGCAAACGAGGAAATCTGTCAGCCTTGTTCACTGTAGTTTTCGCAAAAGCACCGCATTCAGTACTACGAGCAAAGTTTTCCAACTGACTTTATATCACCAGCCAAATTTATAAGCAGACGGAGAAAAAAAAAAGTCAGTGACTGACGCACGAGCCGTATACAGCTGTCTTGTGAAATGCACCGCATACTTTACAAAACAAATTTACCAACTAACTTTAAATATCATACAAACCAAAATGGAGGCAAGCTGAGAAACAGAGTACTGATTTTAGCAATGTGAGCTGTCGCCGTGTGTGTGGGCAAGGCTCCTCTGCCTGCAGCAAGTCTGTCAAGCGAGGGGCGGTCGGTGTGTGTGTGTGTGTGTGTGTGAGACTGGCCACTCAGAGCATGAAGAGTGAATACAGACTGTAAGTAGTTACCCAATGAGGATTCTCTAATAATCCATCCTGGCAGTCAAATTCTTTCGTTCAGAGTATAAAAATATGTAATGCACGTGACTAACTGCTAAACAGCTAGCTTTTCCTCTCTATGGAAGCACGACAGTGACAAGCACCTTCCAGCTCACGCACGCCACCACCTTTTTAAGATGAGGCGAGAACTGCAGGACTTCCCGTATGATATTTCTGTATTGTCTGATTTTTAACAAGAATGTCACTTTCATTAAAGACATTGTCTCGCCTGCATCCCCTGACCGCATGTCACTGTAGCTAAAAAGGTAACCACATGACCAGAAAACGCTCTGATGCAGTGCAGTTAACTTTAATAATGTATCTTTGGAAAGCCAGAATTGTTGCTGTTGGCTTTATTACGACGTTATTCTTTCAATAACATGTTTGGCAATGTTGCCCTACATCTTTTTTTAGTTTTCCCATTTTTGGCATTAAAACGTGAAACTTTGTGGTTCTATTCGACATTTATAGACACTAAAGTGTGATCGCTGAATACTAGGGGTGTAACTGTACGCCAAAATCACGGTTCAGTACGTACCTGTTTTATAGAGTTTGGTTCATTTTTTTTTTTTTTGGGTACAGTAAGGGGGGGGAAACTTAAACTGCTTACCTTTTGACACTTCTGTCAGTACATGTATTGTTATACCCCTGCCTAATACTTTGTTAAAATTGGATGTCCTTGTAGGCTATGGTGTGGTCATGCCCCAATTCCCGCCTCCCCCCTATATGGAGGCTCCAGCATCATACATTATGCCCCACCCACATGTTCAACCAGTTGACTTCAGACGCTTTTTAAACCCTGTGGTCCATCCTCATGGCCCCCTGTACCAGAACCTGAACCAGACCAGAAGGGTTCGGGTTCCTTATACTGTCCCTGTTAGAGAAACTGTCAACTCTGAGGTCCAAACAGAACCGCCACAGGCAACTTTGGATAGCAACGGAAAGGGAAGACTCCTTGTGGGTTCAGATTCAGGGCGAGGAACTGCGTCGTGTTCTCCATCATCCTCCAGTTGTAGTTCGCAAAAACAAGGGTCTGAGGTTGAAAAGTATACTTCACCCAGCAGTTGTGTAGACAAGGAGATCCAGGTCACCAGCCCCTGCAAACAAGCCTTTGTGTCACATCCTGACAAATCAAATAGGGCTGTCAAGTTATGTTGTGAAAGGTTAGACCAGAATAGGTTTGTAGACATGGACAGTCAGAAAACTGGCCGTGGTAATGTGTGGTCAGTGAGCTCTCAGGATTGCATCGTTCCTGTGTGTAGCTCTTCTCAGCAAGAGGACGAGGTTGTCAAAGAAAGGCGCCCCTCCGTCCCTGACATTTTGGTATGCTGGGACAGTACTACACCACAGAATGTGTCAGGCAATCTACTACCTCATGAGGACCAGCAGTCCTCCAGATGTGACGAGGACTATGAAGGGCCTGTTTATCAGAGTACTACTGAAACAAAGCGTGTTCCTGCGCTTGGTGATGACCACTGTACCAATTCTGCTGAGGGCACCTCAGATCGCAAGAGTGACACACTTCATGAGGTCCTCTTGGAATCCAGAAGACAAAGTAGAGCATTAGGATTGCACAACTCTGAAAACCCAACTGATCTCCAGAGCCAAGTTGGGCATTCGTTTACCAAGGTCTGTGGAGTCGGTGGCAATGAAGACAACTGTGCGACATTCCCACACAATGACACGACTGAAAGTATTCACTGGAGAAGTACCTCCCAAATGAGAAAGAAAATGAATGAATCGGTGTGGTCTGTAGAATCTCTAGCCCCATTTATCCCTAATAAGGAATGGATTTTGCAAAACGGCATGATTGGACCTGAGATGATTGCCGAGCTGAACGAGGACCCTGAAAAAGATGGGCCGTCGACTCAAAAGGACTTTTTCAAATCAGACAACAAACGGGTTCTGAGGTTGTCTTCCTCCGACTCTGCTCCAATGTCGGACAGTTGGCTTGTTTTCTGCACTCCTGGTGATCAGACGAAGAAACCACAAACTCCAAAAACCCCTGAAACGCCAGGACTGCAGAGCATGGCTCCTTTAGAAAATGAAGCCCCTGTTTGCTTACAGGTTAAAGTTACACCCCCCAGAACAGATGTGGGGGAAAATGGGTCTTCTGAACCTGTGGCTAATCCAAGCCCAAACCAGGAATTGTGTATGATTGAGCAGCAGGCAGGGAGTCCCTGCTCTGCTGGACAAGAAAAATGGTCCTCAAACCCCTTAGCAGGTGACAAAGTCCCACCTACAGCCCAGTGGACTCTGGATAAAAGTGAAGTTGTGAAACCTGACAATGGAGAAAATGGAAGCAAAGATAACTGCCAGCTGAGGAACCATCAACTTTGTGTCCCTGTGACTGATCCCAGAATGGCAGCATTATCCCCAAGCAGCATCGCACACTGTCTGTTTATCGGTTTCCACTGCAATACATTGCATGAAGCGAAATGTCCATATGAGAAGCTGAAGCCTAACATGGGGCAGAAAGCAAAGCATCCAGGTAATCTGCAGCAGAATTTTATTACCAAGTCTGATTAGATGGGTTTTCACTTGGGGCGGGGAGAATAGAAATGGTCTAACAAGTGTTGCTTCCTCAGATATCAGGAAATACAAAAATGGCAAAACTGAAGGAGGCTCAAAGAATGGGCGAATGCAGAAGAATCAGAAGAAATTCACTTCATGGAGGAACAAACGACATGGTATGTTTTACATTTACATAGTTTGCATTTTAAAAAAAAAACAAAAAAAACCCACACATTCCAGTTTTTTTTTGTTTTTTTTTTCCACGGGGATTCCGTTCCACTCTTACCAGAGAATGATGAAAATGTGAGTGAGACGCCCCTAAAATGTCTTAACACATGGTTTGCTCCCTGCCACCCCCGGAACCCACCTGCTGTGGTTCACTCACAACACAATCCAGGTTTAAGCCCTAAATAAGCCTCACAAATTAAACACATTTAAAGCTATAAAATGTATAGCTACTCACTACAAATGAATATAAGGTGATCATGGCTTGGGGAGCACACAGGATTCACCTCAACAGATGTGCGCAGGGTTCTAAACAACAAAAACCCACGAAAAGCAGCAGGCCCAGACAACATCTCAGGCCGTGCACTTCAGGTTTGCTCATCAGAGCTAGCTGATGTGCTTGCTGACATATTTAACCTGTCCCTTCCTTGCACAAGCATCTGTACCCGCCTGCTTTAAGTCCACCACCATAGTGCCCATACCCAAGAAGAGCAATGTGACCTGCTTAAATGACTATCGCCCTATAGCACTCACTCCTATTGTAATGAAGTGCTTTGAAAGAATAGTCATGACCCACAACAAAAAGAGCATCCCGGCCACTGTGGACCCTCTACAGTTTGCACACCGCCAGAACCAGTCCACTGATGATGCAGTCAACACTGCCATCCACACAGCTCTTTCGCACCTACAGGGCTAGCACACACATCTCAGAATGCTATTTATAGACTATAGCTCTGCATTTAATACAGTCAGCCCCCACAAACTCACAGATAAGCTCCTCACACTCGGCCTGTCACCCGCCCTCTGTAACTGGGTGTTTTAAGTTTCTCACAGGCAGGCCCCAGTCAGTCAGTCCACAATCGCACATCCAGCTCAAGAATTGTGTGGGGTGTGTGCCGAGTCCACTCCTATACACGCTCTTCACCTATGATTGCGTGGCCTCCCAGAACACCAGCATCATTAAATTCGTAGATGACACTACAGTCATTGGCCTGATCGCTGGTGTTGAAACGTCATACAGAAGAGAGGTGGCGGACCTCATGACTTGGTGTCATGATAATCATTTCCATCTCAATACAGATAAAACCAAAGAGATGATCATTGACCCAAGAACAAGGGAAAAGGAGCCGCATAAACCCGTTTATTGATGAGACTGAGGTGGAGAGGGTGAAAACCTTCAAGTTCCTTGGCACATACATCAGCGAGGACCTCGCCTGGTCTCACAACATCCAACAAGTTTTCAAGAAGTCCCAAAAGAGATTGTACTTCCTGAGAAGACTGAGGAAATTTGGCATGTCCACCAAAATCCTCAGTTGCTTCTGTAGGTGCACTATGGAAAGTGTCCTTACCGCCTCCATCACTGTTTGGTACGGTAACTGTACAACACGAGATAGGAAGACACTCCAGCGGGTGATCAAGACCTCACAGCACATTGTTGGGGCAGCCCTCCCTTCATTGCAAGACATTTATAAATCTAGAGTCCTATGAAGAACACACGTCATCAGGGACAGCACACATCCACAACACTCCTACCGTCAGGCAGACGCTACAGGAGTTTGAAGTCCAAGACCACAAGGCTGGCAAACAGCTTTTACCCACAGGCCATCAGGTGCAACACACGCACACACTCGTGACACTATTTATTGGTATTAATGTCTCTTCTGTCTTGCTTAATTTATTGGTATTAATGTTTGTTGTTTTCTTTTTTTTTTTTTTGAGGGGAGAATGAACAGAATAAGAATTCCATTGCATAGTATAACTACCTGTTTTACTGTGCATATGACAATAAAACTCTTGAATCCTGAATGTGTCAAACTCAGGCAGAGGGCCAAATCTGGCCTCTGCTGTAATTTAATAGACTGCATAACTGTTGGGAAAATAGCCTTGGGGTGGTGTGCACATGGAACTCAAGCAAAGTTTTTGCAGCGTAATCATAATTTTCCAGGTACCATCTACTCTGAGCACAAGCTTACATGTGGCCACAGTCCTGTACATGGCCCAATTTGCACAACCATTCTTACTAAAGGTGCACAGATTCAGACCTCACGATTAAACCACTATTGCACCCTGTCTGTACAAAATGATTTTTTTGGGGGGGGGGGTTGCAATTTCTGAATCCCAACTGTGCAGGCATCGATGTGATGTTACGTTGTTCATGCTAAATTTATTTTAGTATTTGAAAAGAACTTGACACTTTGTAACACATGTACTTTAATTTGAACAAAGAACATACTGTGTATTGTTTGAAAGTGTGACATTTGTGTCAGTGTTTTTAATATTGTGACATACTTAAGGCTATTTACCTTGCTTATTCACACCCAAAATTGACTAAATCATGTTTCTTTACTTATTCTTTTCGTTTTTGTTCCAGGTGGAGATGGAGAAAACAAATGCTGAGCTGTAGCCATGAGACATTTTGTTTTTAAGGACATTTAAACTGAAATTTAAATACTCTAAATAAATTATTCTTGGTGAACATAGTCTTAATTGCTTCAGTGTTTATTTTCTCATTCAGTGAAATGTTTCAGGATACAGGTTTAAAAACTATTGTGTTTAGTGGCATATTCAAAAGTTGCAAACATTCACTAAACTAATACAAGAGTACTTGCAGAATTTAGTGCAACACCACTTACTACATTACTTTTTGGAAAAAAAACCTTTCCATTAAACATGTAAGTTGCTCAAACATGATCCGGAAGGTTGTATTGGGCGTGTGGGGAAGATATCCCCTACAATGTTAAGGTGTAAAGTTACATATTTAAAACAAATCAGTTTGTAGTTAATATTGCTCTTGCTTAAAGGGAAAAAAATGCATGTTCTAAAAGAAAACTGCTCTGCACTTTTTGTTTTGCCGATCAGCCACAAGCCATGAGACATGAACACTTTTTTTTTCTCCTGTGCATTCTATAGATATATATTTAAAAAAATTTAAAAAAAAAAACGCTCATTACTGCACGTAATGGGACACACCGATGCCGCCAACGCCTGCTATTAAAACACCAAGGTTTTATGGTTTTATATACTGTAGAAGCTGTGGCCATGTAACGGGTACATTTGTGAAATACTAACAGTATGTTGATTTTGGTCCTTTTTATGCATTACTGGAACTTCCTTCCTGGGCGCATCGGTTTCACATAGAAACAAACTGTTGCCACGCTGCGGGCGAGTGGGTGGTGAAGCTAGTCGCTAGCCGGTGTGGCATGGCAAGCTGTCAATACCAGTAATGTAATTCAATCATACCAATGTCGCTGTAGCTTGTTTAATATGCACGTCACATTATATGCAAATTGAGCGTTGTTGGTGCTTTTTGGAGGGTTTTTTTCAGAATGCTTTATAGGTGTAAATGTTACGTGCATTCTTAGCTCAGTCTTTAATCTCTTTTTATATCTTCAGAACTCACAGAAAAGAGAGACGTGTTCGTGTCTCACATAAGGATTGTGGATGTTGGACAACATTTTTTAAAATGCAGTTTTCCTTTAATCTGTTTAGATCAGGGGTGTCCAAAGTGCGTCCCAGGGGCCATTTCGGCCAACAACTCTTTTTATTGGCCCTCAGCAAATTCTGAAAATGCACTAATATATATTACCTATTATACTAATGTAGCTTTAGCTTAGCACTGACTACATTGGATTGCTTTTAGCATCTATCACAGTATTTCAATTTTTTCATGTATGCAACCCTTGCTGGAAATGGACACCCCTGGTTTTAGACACTATTTAGTTCGCACATTAAGCTAAGATCAGATGTATAAAAGTCGTGATACAAAGATTTTGTTGCATTTGCAATAAAATAAAACAACCTGTCATAAGTCATGGCCCAGCAGGGCTATCTCCTCCAGCAGGAAGTCGATGTCCTCTTTCTGTGTCGCACGGTTGACAAACGCACACCTGAAGAAATTGACCTTCGTTCCTGTTGGCTGGTAGCCAATCAGAACAGATCCTTTCTCCATCAGTCTGCCTTTGATCTGAGGAGCGACCTGGAGACAAGTGACCAATAGCGATGTAGTAAACATTTTACACATAAGAATCAACACTTTTGTGTTGGTGTCCTGCTTTGTGCTTGACTTGATGAAACATTTGAGTGGCTGTCATGTGACTATCCCAGGATATCACTTCCCTAAAATGGCAGTGTGTCAGGTAATGAAAGCCATAAAAGCTTATTTTTAAACCATTTAACAATTTAATAGGCTGTCAAATATAATTCAACTCATCTCACTATGTCTTTAATAGGACACTATCCCTATCAGGCTTTCAGCCTTCAAATTGCTATATGTAGCAAAAATGATAAAAAGCCACTCAAATGTCACTTAATGATTTTCAATCAGCATATGTGCTTTCCTTTAAAATTTGTATGACAGAGAGAAGTTGACTTCTTTTCAAATACGGGATACAGTTGATCCCCTGCTTTTTATGCCCATAAAAATGTTTTGGCACTTGCTCCTGCTAGCTTGACATTGACGTGAACGTCCTCCATTTTGAATCAACATTTGCAATAAAAGTCATGATCATGTAATAGCTTAGATTCAGCTCCACAGCCTTCAAGCAACTATGGAGCGTTCAAGGACCGACAAAGGATTAATATCAATGCCTGACAAATCACATTATCACATATTCATAAATAAGGGTGAATGAGATGTCTTCTGCTGAAAAAAAATTGCCTTTTTTTGGAGAATATATTTTGGACCAAAAATCTGTGAATTTGCGGGGTCGTGAATGCTTCATTGGGAATGTGTGGGGTTCCACTGTACATTTACTGTATGAAGAACAATCTAACATATATGTATGTAACATCACATAACGTTGATGTTAATTAGTAGTATTTTAGAACTATTGTGACAGGCGTGTTGAAATATATTAGTACACGTGTGCCGTGTATTGTTTTTGTTATGGTATTAGTGTTCTCTCGTGACCTGGTGAAGTCTTTTGTCTCGGTCGGGTCCAGGTGGCATGCTTCTCAGACTGGGAGGAATGTACCAGAAACACACATTACTGGCCTCTGGCTGTGTAAGAAGCAGAGGACAATGTGCTCAGTAAGAAGTGATTTGAAATACCTTTATTGCTCGTGAAACGTGTACACATTTGATTTATTTTGTCCCATAGACAGGACTTAATCCACATATTTAGAATCAACTTGTGTAGCTTTATAGGTCTTTAGGTGTCTTGTCTACAAATTGAATTTTTGACAATTCTTCAGGGAATTGTCACATGGAATGAGAAATAAATGACAGAATTGATCAAGTTTCATGAAAACTGGGCTAACTTTGTGCTTGAAGACCAGTTCAAAGTCTTTCCTCCTTTGCAGTAGATCATACAGATACTCTGCATTCTCCAAACACTTGTTGACCTCCACTCCAAAACCCTCTGTTCCCTGGGAGAGACAGGAACAAGATGCATGTACAGAATGTGGAACAGCTCAAAAAGGACAAATGCATGGCAAGAGTATAGCCACTAACAGAGAGACAATTGGTGTAACAGTACCAGTCGAAGGGGTAGACATACGTGCTCTTGCTGTAAATGATAAATGAGAAGGTGTGACTGGTACTGTTTATGTACTATGAAAGTTGTTCAACAAAACCATAAGGTTGCAATCGTGAGGTCAATTCATTAATTTAATTTCATGTTAGTGTGTCAGCACTTCCACTCACTTTGATGACATTTAATATCTTTCACATTCTATTTATGCTTATCCATTCGTCCATCTGTCTATCTCCGTCTGTCCGTCCATCACTGTTCATCAATCCATCCGTCTTTCCATCCATTTGTCCATCCATTCATCCGTCCAGCCATCTGTCTGTACTCGTATGTTTGTCCATATAGTAAATGGTCTTTCACTTGTATAGGGCTTTTCCACCTCCAAGGCTTTCATATTAACTACTGATCACGCAGCATCGGGAGCAACTGGGGATTCAATATCTTGCCCAAGGACACTTTGACACAATCACGGGAGGACACCGGATCGAACCGCCAGGTTGGGAGACGACCACTCTACCACCTGAGCCATGCCGCCCCCGTCTATCCATCCATCTCTCCATCTGTTCATTCATCTATCCATTCATCTGTCTTTCGATCAATCCGTCTCTTTCATCATCCATCGCTGTCTATCCGTCCATCCATCATCCATCTCTGCGCTCATCTGTCCATCCTTTTGTATGTTCATTCATCTATCCATCATCAATCCATCATTTCATACATTCATCTATTCAACCAGCCATCTCTCCATCCGTCCATTCATTCATCCATTCATTCATCAGTCTGTCTTTCATCATCTATCGTTTTGTCTGTCCATCCATCCATCTCTCTTTGTCCATCCATTCATCTCTCTAGCCATTCATTTGCCTGTCAGTCCATCGATCATCATCCGTTTGTCCGTCTCTTTTTCCATCCATCCATCCAACTCTTCCCATCATTCATTCATCTGTCAGTCTGTTTTTCTATCCAACCATCCATCCGTCCCTTCATCCGTCTGTCCATTCATTCATTCATTCATCCATCGATCCAGTTGTCTCTTTCTATCCATCTCTCTGTCCATCCATCCAACTCTTTGTTCCTCTGTCCGTCTTTTCCTTCATCTCTCTGTCCATCTCTCCATTTATCCATCCATCTGTCCATTGATCCATCCAACCATCATCCGTTTGTTTGTCTTTTTGTCCAGCCCTCTCTGTCTGTCCATCCATCAGTGCATCTCTTTCCATCTATCCATCCGTCTCTCCGAACAAGCTCAACTTATTGCTCTGATTGGACAAGGACCGAACAAACCTTGTCTTTGCGGAGTCCACCAAACACAGGTACCCATGCATCCTCCAGTACCCTTGCAAGGGTGTAGACCTAGTCCAGTGTTCCACAACCAGGACGAAAACTACACTGCACCTCCAGTAGCCGAGCTTTGAGCAATGTTTGATGTTAGAACACAAGAATAAAAATTCTGAAAGTTTTGGGGTTCCGCTAAAACTGAACTGTCAAGATGGAGTGAGTGGTGCCACCAGTTTGACAATAAATTTTCACTCAAAATCAGATGACATCATATAATATATTACCTTTGCCTTCCACATGAGCCACAGTTTGAATACATCCACATGCCTGCCACACTGGATGCTCTTATCTCCAGTATCATAGCTCACGTCATAGAATTTGTCTTTCTGGAAAAGGTATGCAGCCCCCAACTCATTACACTTTTGCAAGAGGCCCTGTGGATGGCAACACACATAACATAAGAAGTAGAGTAAGAAATAAGAGGTTTGAAATTTTAAGATACAGTGGTACCTTGGTTAACATCCGCCATGGTTAGCACATTTTTTGGTTAACATCCAAAAATGTTTGCAAAAATTTTGCCTTGGCTTGCATTTGCCCGCTTGGTTAGTGTGCATTATGGGGTGTGTAACAAACTATCTGTGCTTACTTTGTTTACGCAGCTATCTTGAGTCATGCCCCAAGACAAAATTTTGCAATACCTATTTCACCCTTAGCTACGGCAGCCTGTAAGGCACATACAGTATATGTAATGCAATGAAGTGGGCAAAAAAATTGGACCCTTGCGTTGATGACTACTGTCAGTGCATTTTTTCAGTTTGTGCGACAAACTAAGCCACTGTGAGTCCAAAGGAGGTTGCGAGTCACAGCAACATTCCAAAGAGAGTGAACACCACTTGAATTCAAGAAAGAAGAATAACTTGTAGGATGGAATCCATGTTGCCGCTCTCGGCAGGATGTACTGGAAGCCCTCATCAACAATAAGTACCACCCTGAAGAATAACAATGTAATCAAGTGAGCTAAACTGTTGCGAAAGAAGTAACGGTGTTAATAAAACAGAGACCACAAACCATGGAAGTTATTCAGAACTTGTTGCTGTTGTGGATCAACGGCTCATGGGAGCTAGACGAAGTCAACCTGTTGTCAGCGGTGAGGCTGCTGGATCTAATACAGAAACCGCCTGCAACGAGCGAGTCTGTTGATAAATTTAAAGTGAGCAGAGGCTGGTTCGAAAATATAAAAAAGGAACAGGCATACACAATGTCGTCAGGCATGGCAAATTTTCGAGTGCCTCCAAACTTTGCGAAGGGTGTCCACTACAGGTAAAATGATGTTAAATGTCAATTTCTCCATTTCATATACAGTATCATGTTTATGGCATTGTTTTTGAATGTAAAACTTGTTTGTTTAACTTGCATGTTAAAAAGCCTTTAACAGACCTCTGTGCTTAGATTTGTTTATGCAGCGTGAGTGTAGTAACATATGAAAAAGGGGGGGATTGCCCTCCAAGCATAATCTCGTTTTTGCAAAACTAAAAGTAATGTTAAATGTTCAGATGTCCATTCATTTGTCATGTATAATTATTTTTGCATCATTTTTGCCTGTAAAACTATAATTATTGTCTATAAAATGTGTTTTGTGTTATAATTTTTGGGTGTCTGGAACAGATTAATTGGATTTACATTATGTTCTATGGGAAAACTTGCCTTGGTTAGAGTCCATTTTGGTTTGAGTGGGACCCTCTAGAATTGATTAATGACGCCAACCAAGGCACCACTGTATGCGGAAAATAAAGCAGTGATATAGTGTTTACGGAGCAATATCTTACTTTCTTCTTGATCAGCATCACAGAGCACTGAAGTGGAACGCTCATCATCTTGTGAGGGTTCCATGTCACTGACCAGGCTCTGGAAAACAACCGAGATGTTTATTGGATACTTTAATTCTGCCTGTAAACAAGAATTGTATTATCAGCACTAACTCTGTACCAGTGGCGGTTCTAGCGATGGGCCATATGGGTGGGGGGGTCCGCAACATGACCAAACCAAACACAGTATGGTGGTGGGGCTCACTTTACCGCTGTGCCTCAGCCCTCAGGTTATTTATACGGTTAAAAAATAAATAAATTACGACAGTATTTGCTCAAAAATAAAACATTTATTCTTAATGTTATATTATATTCATTATATCGCAGACCATGAGTCTCAAACATGTTATGTCACTAATAAAATGTGAAAGAAAAAAGGAATTGCGACTCAATATGAATTGGTTTAGCCTTGACTGCTAATAAGTGATGGTGCCATTATTATTATTAAGTGCCATTATTTTTGTCAATAAAACATGGAAAAAAGAAAGTCAAAGCCATCAGGTGCACAATTTGGAAAGAAGAGGAGAAATGGGGGCTAAAGATAAAGGTATAACTTAATATAGTTACAAAAAATTGTTTTTGTAAAGAAAAACTAGTGTAAATGTGTAAAAAAAAAATTGCTTTATTGCAGGTCTGAATGATCTCACAAGCACAATAATCCCTAACACGGGCTACTGTTGCGGCCGTAACCCACGGCAAGCTAAAACTCAACTCTGAGCTCTCGACATCACTTCCTGTCTACCCACCACTTTGTCGTATTTCATTATGTCTACTATATTGGGTGATACAAGTATAAAGGTGACTATAGGGGTATTATTTCATGTCTAGAGGGCACTAATAATGTTCAAACACGTATTTAGAAGGTTCTAAACAGGTTTTTTATGATCTAACTACAAAAGTATTTCATTTATGAATAAACAATCGTACTTCACGGAAATTCACTTACCATGATCGGGTCTAGAACCAATTAACTGCAGTGAAAGAGGGATTTCTGTATACTACACAGCAGGGGTCGCAAACCCGTCGATCGTGATCTACTAGCCATCTTTGGAACTTTGCCGGTCGATCGCGAGAACATTTAGAAAAAATGTATTATATCAGTGTCCTCACCTCCCAGAAAGCGACCAACGGGCAGGCATTTTGTCCACTGAACACGCCCGTACGCCTCGCCGCTATCCAGGGAGCAACCCGCAAGCCCCAGCAAAGACCCCAATCCTCAAAACCTGGCTGGAGGTACACTAGTCCACCGGCTCACCTCATACATCGACTCACCTCCTCGCGCTAGGAAAAAGGTCGAGCGAGAAAGGGGGTGACAGCGCTGCAGCCATGTGCTTGCGCACACAACAGTAATTATTGTACGTTAATAGGGCTCAAAGTCTGCCTTTGCTACCTCAAAGTTAGGGCAAATATAACTCCATACGTGCACCTCTAAAAACATATTTGAGCCACGATGACGACGCTCGTAAAGGGCTGACTGTTGTAGCGCATTGACCAGCCCCTCTCTCCACAGTCTGCATCGCTCGTCCACTACACTGAGCCAACAAGCCAAATAGTTGTGTTTTGCTCATGAAGCCGACGCCACAAGCCCAACCCGACCAAGACCCACTAAAGTAGGGCTGTAGGGGTGCGGCTCAAGGGCCATCTGCAGCCTGTGGCTCATTTGCCATTGCATCACTGCAGAAACAAAACAAAATTTGAAAAACAGCAAAAATAATAAAAATACAGCAAAAGGCTCAAATAGAAAAAGATGAAATGTTGAAACCAACAACCAATAATAACAAAGCATATATTGTGTGTGTGTGTGTGTGTGTGTGTGTGTGTGTATATATATATATATATATATATATATATATATTAGTATATAACATTTTCTCTGCATATATATATATATTAGTATATAACATTTTCTCGGCATATATATATATATATATATATATATATATAGTAGATCTTGTGCAAGTTCATGGCCAAGACCAGGGATCTTGGTCTCAAAAAGTTTGGTGACCACTGCTATACGGTGTCAAGTATAATTTGGTAGGTTTTTTAACTGATGCATCTACCGTTCAATGCCCTGTAGTTTCATCCTGTGCCTGTCTGACAAAAGCAAGCCTCCGCCCCATGACGCCTGGAAGGAGAGACACAGAATTGTCATGAGCCATTATGCACAATATCACGTAAAATCACAGTAATACACATTCTCAGTTTTCTGGCTGTGTGAAAGCATTGTTTTCTACAGTGGGGGAAATAAGTATTTGATCCCCTACTGATTTGGTAAGTTTCCACATTGTAAGCTATACAGTATACAGTCTGCCATTTTCTGGTATGTTTATTGAAACAGAGAGACAGAAATCCAAATGCTGATAGAAAAGGCGGATTTGTAATGGGTGGAGAAAACCTTGCTGGCAAGCATTGTTATAAGGCTGAGAGAGTAAATGGCCCTGTCATTTTGGTGTTTTCGTGTCAAACATTCAGATGGGTCGGTACATGTGTCTTCAGGAGCAGGGAAACCTTGCGAGTACTGCAGGATCTCCATCTATTACAGCAAAGTGTCTTGTGAATGCTTTTCTTGCTGACTGTGCTCCCAACTCCCTTGACATCATCAACCAGTTTCTCCCCTGTCTTTCTGGGCTGCTCCCTCACATTTCTCACAATCATAGATTATGTTACCAAATATGACTTCTTGTCAGAAAAAGAGACAGTGTTGTTTTTGTCAACACTAACGATGACAAAATTATTTTGGTGACAAACCTTTCTTTCATGACGAAAATGAGACGGTGACGAGCTAAACATGGCTCTTTGTTGACTAAAACGTGAGGAGTTGTGTGTGAGTTTTCATTGACAAGACGAGACTGGATAAAAATGTTTGTGGGTGGTCTATCAGACGTTCAAAATGCATGACATTTCTGCCTATTTTGCGGGTTTTATGTTATTTTAGATACGATTTTGTTTTTGATAACTGCTGTTTTACTATGCACATGACAATAAAACTCTCTTGAATCTCTTGAATCTTGAATCTTGAATCTTGAATTTTGTATTCACCTGTTCACTTTTACAGGTTTACTTTTTATACAGAGAGTAATTGTATCCCATTGTTTTTTTCTTCATCCAATTTCCAATACTTATTTACATAAATTATAGATTTATTTATTTATTTAAATTTGTTTTTGTTTTCATCGACTGAATCTGGAAACTATCACACATAGACATGACTAAAATGGGACTAAAACAAGAAGCATTTTCGTCCAAAAGACTAAGACTAAGACTAAAAATAAACTTGCTGCCAAAAACAACACTGCATAGAGATAGGAGAGAAAGTGAGGCGTCTTACATCTACATGCATCCACAGAGTGTGTCTCTGACAGATCTCTGCAATGGCAGGGAGAGGGTCAAAAGCACCATACAAGGTAGTTCCTGCTGTCGCATTCACATAGAATGGAACCTTGTTCTGGAGAGAAGAAATGTTTAATAACTATTCCATCATCCTCGACATCAACAAAAACGTAAACAATATATAACTCACTGCGTACATATTCACTCCTGATCAAAATTTATGTCCAGTCCAGTAAAACTTTTGAGCATGCTGTTTAATGCAAACAACCATGAAAGTGAAATAAGCTGTTCATCATTTGATCAAAAGTTTAAGACCATAGCCCCCAAAAAATTAAGAACGCCCCATAAAATAGAAATAAAATGTGCAAAAAAGGATGCAGTAATGAGTAGCTGCGCCATTCTTGCTAATCACCTCAAAAATTGTTTTTTTTGGTCTTTCCAGGAGGCTAGTGGGAATGTTTTTCCAGGTGGTGAAGATGGCTTCAAGGGGGGCATCCACTGTCAGGAACTCCATCCATCCATCTTCTATTATTATTCTATTTTATTATTATTATTATCTTATCAGAGGTTGGGTCGCGGGGGTAGCGGCCTAAGCAGGGAAGCCCAGACTTCCCTCTCCCTGGCCACTTCCTAGCTCATTGCAAAATGCTAATTCTAGCAATTTTTCAACCGGTCTTAAGATTTTGATCAGGAGTGTATAAAATATAGTTTATAAAAAGTGAAGTTCAAGTATTCTTCTATAGTTTTAGTATAAAGTAAGTATACTCATAGTACAATTGAATAAACTTCTTTTTGCTAAGGGTAATTAATGCATTTCTTGTTCAAGCCAGTGTAAACGATCCCAATGTTGACATTATTACCGACAGTAAATTTAAATATTTAACAAAAAATTTTAATCCACAGGCACGCAGCGGTGGCACGACACAGCGGCGGCAGTCCGTTTCCCATTCAGCCCCCCACCACAGCTTCAAAAAATCCTACGGGAAACCCTGACCGTGATACATGAATGGCCACGAAGTAGGATTCCTTGTTTATAAATGAAACATTTTTGTAGCTAGAGCATAGAAAACCTGTTTACGATCTTCTAAATATGGTTTTGAGCCCTCTAGACCTAGAGACTAGTGTAGAATACTACATATCATCACAACGTCTTTGAATGCATCCTCTGAATGCCTTGTTTTTATTTTTGTTCATTTAGCTTTACTTATGCTTGAAAATGTGTTAAAAATATGTACATTTTGCCTAAATATTAATATGTTTGAACTAATAGTAGGACTTCATTAATATATTTTTGAAAAAACGTGATTCGGCACACCAAGTGCGCCTCCATCATCGCACCCATCATTTTTGTACATAGTTTTGTATTTTGGTATTTTATATTGCTTTTGTATATACAGTCATGGAAAAAATTATTAGACCAGCCTTGTTTCTTCAATTTCTTGTTCATTTTAATGCCTGATACAACTAAAGGTGCATTTGTTTGAGCAAATATAATGATGATGACAAAAATGTCTCATAAGAGTTTAATTTTTTGGCAGTACAAGGCCATAGCTATTGATATAAGATAGGGGTGGCCGAGGGCCACATACGGAAAAATCCAAGAGGTCCTTACATTACACTATTTTGCAGGTTTTTTAAAATGTATTTTAACAAATATTTCAACTTTCTTCTTTGAAATTATTACTTTATTCTGATCATATTTTTACTTTATTACCCTATTATAACATTTTCTCAACCTAATTTTTCAAACATTTAAACTTTATTTGCTGCTTTGTTTGTTTGTTACTCTTATTACGGCTTTTCCAATACTATTTAAAGTTTATGCTATTTTTTTCTCTTAATATTATGACGTTACTCTCTTAATATTTCATCTTTATTCATGTAAAATGACTTTTCAATTTTTACTTTTTTTTTGTTTTTAATTATATTTTTAAAATGTGCCGAGGACCGTAAATGCCCCCAGGCTGCACTTTGGACACCCCTGATGTAAGAAGTTAAGTTATTTTGGTTATGATCAAGAAAACCATGGATATGGCTAGATGTCAGCTCCTAAATTAAACATCATTTTGTCCAAACAAATGTTGAGCCAAGCATTAAAATGAACACAAAACTGAGCAAAACAAAGTGGTTTCATCATTTTTTCCATAACTGTATGTAGTTATTTTATTTAGCTTATGTATATACAGTAGTTGCTGGCACCAGCATGGATCAAGCATAAATAAGACACTATGGGACCTGACAACCTTGAAAAGATTTTATGGGTATGCATTGCCCCCATCTGGCTCTCATGCTCACCCCTGACACACCCACGATTTGACAAGCATTGGCATATACAACCATATTTTTTTCATTGTTACCTTTTCTTCAGCCGCAAGAATGGAAGCCTCAAGTTCTTCTGGAATCATTTTCCCTCTAAAAAAAAGTCCATGAGAAAAGGTTCTGTCAATATGCTCCATTTGTACATATAAACATAAAGTTAAAATTGCTAATAACGCTCTGACACCAACAACAGAAACTGCTGATTATTATCTTTGTAAAGAATTAATCTTTAATACAGCTGTACAAGCGCTCATCATTTTGTGAGTGGTGGTTATAGTACTTTTTTATTATTATTTTACGTATTAGTCCACTTAGACAGTACAGGTGAGCAAACACGTCCTTTGTTGTGCACTATAATCATCATTCATGTGTGAAACACACCTTTCATCACATTTCACCACAAAGACATTGTCAGTGCCCAGTCCCAGCACGGCAGCAGATTTCTTTAATGAATAGTGACTCTGTGTGGACAAAAGTAAAGTCATTCATGTTCATCTGTCTCAATGTAGGACATCATAAACAGCCATCGTTTCTTTGTTGAATTGTTTAGCTTTGAGAATAGAATACAGCCAGCTTCTGCATGTCAAAAAAAGAACATGATTGCAAATAGAAAGTCTTTCTTTTTAGAAACTCTTTTAAAGCAACACATTATTTCATTACCTTTACCGGGATTATAGGACAAGTGTATGGAAATCACTTTTTCCAATAAACGTTTTCCAATAATATATATTACAATATATGTCACTAATGAATTATTTTATTTGTACAATATGCTCAGGGCCGAAAATAGCCGCAGGGATGTTTCAGATGTAAACGGAGAATACTGAAAAATAAGTTCTTGATCTACGATACTGGTTATAATCAACTGAGAAATTCAGTTTACAGTGAATTACCCTAATAACGTGAACCCACACCACACGTGCCAGCATGCAGGGAGAAATGTCAGAATGAGGGTGTGCACAACTCTGAGCTGAGGGAGGCCAGTGCCTTAATGAAAGCTCGATGGTAGTCTGGAAGCAGACGAGCAACAACAGTGGATCCCCACATTATTGTGCCCCCCGAAATTTGCTGATTTTTGGTATTTCTTTAAAGAAAAAAAATAATTTGGAAAACGTAATTTTTTAACTAAAACATATACGTATACAGTATATACAGTTGAAACCAAAAGTTTATATACAGTACACTATGTAAACCAGGGGTATCCAAACGTTTTCTAGTGAGGGCCACATACTGAAAAATGAAAGGATGCAATGCCACATTGATACTTTGTAAAGCAACACATGTAGATATGCTAAGAAGTTATATATATAAAAAAAAAAACTGCATCTCAGCTTTGTGATATAGGTGAAAAAGCCTATTATAATAATAGCCTATTATTATTATTATGAACTTTGGTCTTTCTTTTTACATATACAAATATTTCTACTTTCTACTTCAATTAAAAATATATATTTTCGTAATATTATAGCTTTATTCCCATGATATTTGGACTTTATTTCCATAATATTATAACTTTTTTCCCAACCTAATTTTCCAAAAATTACAACCTTATTTTGTTTTGTTTGTCATAATATTACGACTTTTAAAAAATAACATATTTGTTCTTTAATATTTAATCTCTATGCTAATGAAATGACTAGTTTTCCTCATAATATTACAACATTATTCTTGGAAAACTTTTTTCTCTTAATATTTTTGGCTTTATTCTTGTAAAATTACAGCTGTTTTTGTAAAAAAAATATTTTTTTTTCTAACTATTTCAACTGTCTTCTTGTAAAATGTCTTCTCGTAATTAAGACTTTATTCCCATCATATTTTGACTTCGTCTTTGTAACATTATAACTTTTTCCACTACCTAATTTTCATAAAATTACAACTTTATTTATTATTTTGTTTCTCAGAATATTACGGCTTTAAAACAATAATATCTCTTTTATTTAATATTTGTCAGTGAGGGTCTTTGTCCCTTTGTACTTTAGCAAACTGTAATCTTAGGTTTTTATGTTGCTTTTGGATTAATGTTTATTCTTGTATAATTACTATGGATTTTCGCTGCTGTTGTTTTTTTTTGTGTTCTTCTTAAATTATATTTTTAGAATGTGCCGCGGGCCAATAAAAAAAGCAGTTGCGGGCTGCAAATGGCCCCCAGGCCGCACTTTGGACACCCCGATGTAAACAAACACGTCTTCTTCTCCAGTTTCGGTGCAACATGTACAATAAAAGTAACGGGTTCCAGCTCCAACAACAACCTGAATGTCACTTTAAAAGTCGCCATTGTTCACTACTACCACACAGGAAGCTGAATAGCTAAAAAGTTGTGGTTGCACACTCTCAGGGAAACACTGCCTCCTAGTATTTTGGGAGCGAATTGCAACACACATGTTCACCCCACTACGAAGAGCAAGAACAGGTTTAAGACACTATAGTGTAGCTTAACAAACATTAAGACAAAAAAATCCTAAAAAAGATTTTGGTGTTGTTTTATTGGCTTTGCCACTTGACTTTTCATCCCACAACCCTTGGGTTTTTAACTTTTTTATTTATTTATTAATCTGATCTCCTTGTTTCCATGCCTGCTTGTTTGTGTGGTGGTGTAAGAAAATAAACAGCAGAGTGAAAAGTACATGAAGATGAGAATAAATGAGAAGTTGAATAAATATCTTCTAAACATAACATAGCTACAGTGTGCTTACATGTTCTGAAGTGAAGAGGGCCAGCTGAGGCAGAGCTCCCATTCCTTTTGTCTTAACTTCTGGGTAGAAGTAATATCTGGCAACCAGCATGCTGTACAGATTGGAAATTGCGCCTCCTTGAAAACCAAAAAAACACTTTCTATTAGCAAAGAGCAGCTACTTTTCCCTTTTGTTGCTTTTTATTTAATTGTATGCATATTTATTGCAGATTTTGTGTGAAAGGTGAGGGAGCAGCCCAAAGTGACATGGGAGGAGCTGGTTGATGATGTCCAGGGAGTTGGGAGCACAGTCATCAAGAAAACTATTATAAGACTCTTTACTGTAATACAGGGGTGTTCAAAGTGCAGCCTGGGGGGCATTTGCAGCCTGTGGCTGTTTTTTTATAGGCCCACAGCAAATTCTAAAAATATAACTGAACAAGAAAACTAAAAAAAAAAACAACAACAACAAAAATGGAAAAAAACAAGTCAAAATATGAAAAGAAAAATTTTGTAATCTAACGAGAAAAGTCATAGTTTTAGAAGAATAACGTATTATTATGAGGAAAAATAATGTCATTTCAGTAGCAGAAAGTTTAAATATGAAAAAAAAAATATATTTTTTAAAGTCTGAATAGTATGAGAAACAAACAAAACAAAAAGTTGTAATTTTTGGAAATTTAAGTTTCAGAAGAAGTTGTAATATTATGAGAATAAAGTAAAAATATTATGGGAATAAAGTCATAATGAGGAGGAGAAAATTTACAAGAACAAAGTTGAACCAGCCGGAAAATTGAAAAAACAGCTGGAATTTTACGAGAATAAAGTCTAAATATTAAGAGAAAAAATTGTATTCTAACAAGAAAAAAGTCATACATTTACTAGAATAAACTTGTAATACTATGAGGAAAGTCATGTGATGATGAGAAACAAACAAAACAAAATAAAGTTGTCATTTTTGGAAAATTAGGTTGGGGAAATAAGTTATAATATTATGGGACTAAAGTCATAATATTATGAAAAGAAAAGAAAAAAAAACTTAAAAAATGGGGAACAAAAGAGCAGAGAGCTAAGCTCATACTAATAACAGGCTTTTTCACCTCTATTACAAAGATGAGATGCATTTTTTTTCTTGAAATATAATATAACTTCTTAGCATTGCTATATAATAGATAATATCAAAGTGGCCCTTGCATCCTTTCATTTTTTAGTATGTGGCTCTTGGTGAAAAAAGTTCGGACACCCCTGGTGTAATGGACTGAGAATCCAGCAGTGCCCACAAGCTCCCCATGCACAGGAGACACATCTGAACACATGAACGTTTCACATGAAAACACCTGAATTCAAATATGAAATGGAAACAAATACTGGTTATAACATTTCATAATATATACCATATGGAGTACACTTGGAGGACTTCAAACAATACCTGGTGAGAAAATACCATCTCCCTCATCGTCAGACCATCCGACGATGCTTTGCATCTTCTTCATTAGGACTTCCTCCATAAGGGTGAACACAGGAGACACCTCATATGTGAACCTAGTAAAAACAAGAAGGGGAAGTGAGACAAAAAGCATTTTGAAGAAGTAATTTATTGAAAACAACAATTCAAAACTGAAATAGGCTGTTTATCAGCTGATCAAAAGTTTAAGACCACAGGCTATAAAAGCCAAAATCTGCTCAAAATTTTTTCACACTCCCATGTCCTCCTGATGGCTAAAGCTAAGAAGCTTTCTCTTTTTGAACGTGGTCGGATTGTCGAACTGCATAAGCAAGGCCTCTCGTAGCGTGCCATTGCTGCTGAGGTTGTGTGCAGTAAATCAGTCATTCTACATTTTTTGAAAGAGCCTGAGAGAACATTTCGGGAAGGATGGCAAGGAATTTTATAAAAATGTCCATCAGTTCCAGCCAGTCGATGCACTTTGTGAAGCCATCTTCACCACTTGGAGCAATGTTCCAACTAGCCTCCTGGAAACACTCGCATCAAGCATGCCCAAACCAATTTTTTGTTCTGTTTGGAGAGTTTTTTGTTATTTTTTGAGCGATGGTCTTAAACTTTTGATCAGCTGATAAAAAACCTATTTCAGTTTAATTGTTGTTTTCAATAAATTACTGCTTTTATAAATACTGCATTAATAAATGAATGCTTTTTGTCTCACTCCCCCTTCTTGTTTTTGCGTATTGTAGCTCTACTTAAAACCTCATTAAGATCCAAATGTGGAAAATGCAAATTCTAGCAATTTTTGAACTGGTCTTAAGATTTTGATCAGGGGTGTATATGTAATTTAGTATGTATTATATTATATATACATTCCTGATCAAAATTTTAAGAGCAGTTGAAAAACTGAAAAATGGGAGTGAGACAAAAAAAAATTGAGTAATCAATTTCAAACAACCATATTAACCTGAAATAGGCTGTTCATCAGCTGATCATTTTAAGTTTAAGAGGATAGCTAAAAAACAAAAACGAAATCCCTCTAAAATATAAATAAAATGTTCAAAAAAGGAGATGCGCCATTCTTGTTAATCACCTGAAAAATTGGTTTGGGCATGCTTGATGCTAGGCTTTCCAGGAGACTAGTGGGAACATTGCTCCAGGTGGTGAAGATGGCTTCATGGAGAGCATCTGCTGTCTGGAACTGATGTGCATTTTTGTAAACTTCCCTTGCCATCCATCCCCAAATGTTTTCAGTTGGATTTAGATCAGGGAAGCACGAAGGATGGTCCAAAAGACTGAGGTTATTTCTCTGGAAGAAGTCCTTTGTCAGGCGGGCATTGTGAACCACAGCGTTGCCCTGTTGAAAAAGTCAGTCATTACCCATGCAGCATCTCCATATAGCCATCTGCCATTTGACACCCCTGCACAACCTGAAGCTCCATTGTTCCATTGAAGGAAAAAGCACCCCAGATCATGATGGACCACCCTCCACTGTGCCGAGTGGAAAACATCTCAGCTGGGATCTCCTTGTCATGCCAGTAACATTGGAAGCCATCAGGACCGTCAAGGTTAAATTTTTTCTCATCAGAGAATAAAATACTTTTCAGTGTTCCATGTTTGGTGCTCTTGTGCAAATTCCAATTGGGCAATTTTGTGGAGTTGAAGGAGATGAGGCCTTTGAAGCAGATTTTTGTTCTTAAAACCCCTTCTCTCACAGATGCCGTCTGATGCTTATTGAACTGCACTCGGCACCAGTCACAACCTTCATTTGGGCCAAGGATCGTCCCGTGTCTTGACTGACAGCCAATCGAATCCTCCTGCTCAGGGCCGGTGAAATTTTTTGGGGGTCTACCACTTGGCTTTTTTGTTCCATAACCCTTCAGGATCTTTGAAGAAGTTTCAAATGACTGTTTTACTGTGTCCAACCTCAGTAGCAACACTGCGCTGCGAGAGGCCTTGCTGATGCAACTCAACTATCTGACCACATTCGAAGAGAGAAAGCTTTTTTGCCTTTGCCATCAAGAGATCATAACAGTGTGAATACCTGACATTGAATTGAATGACAATGAATCCACAATTGTGCCAAGATTTCGGCTTTTAAAGGCTCTGGTCTTAAACTTTTGATCTGCTGATAAACAGCCTAGTTCTCTTTATTGCTTTCTTGCATTAAATTGCTTACTCAAAACTTTGTTTCTTCCATGTCTTCTTTTTGCATTTTAAAGTTCTACTTAGGATGATTCCTTAAAATGCAACAGTGCAAAACGTAATTATTGCAAATTTTTCAACTGGTTTTAAAATTTTGATCAGGAGTATATCTGAGCAAATTTGCAAAGTGCTCTCACAATCTTACATGTTAGTGTTTGCTGTAGATGTCAGCCACTCGCCAGCAACACCAATCACATCAAGGCCAGCAAACAGCTGATTGAAGAAGCGAGGATGGCCTGGAAATGGAGAAGCAGTGGATAACATAACATCCATTCTTCACATTTACATCTAGGTCCACAAGTCATCTCTTTAAAAGATGGACTTATTTCAGTTTGTGAAGCTTCAGTTTGTGTCCTTGTTTGTATAAACATTGCTACAACTGGCTCATCCTCTTCTCTTGTTAATTCCGAGTTCGGGATTATTGTGCCTGTTGTGAGATCATTCAAACCTGCAAAAAAAGCCTCCTCCGGTGATCATGTCTGGTGCTTGTGTGTCTCATCCAACATTACAGTAACATTACTGACACCTAGTGACCAGTGTAGAATACTACATATCATCACAACGTCTTTGAGTGCGCTTTCTGAATGCCTTATATTAGTATTTTACGTCATTTAGCCATTTTGAAAGCCAGTTTTAAGGTAAAAAATACATACAATTTGCTTAAACATGCACGGATGCGACTTATACAGTGTTTCTAACTCCTCAGTAAAGAAAGTAGCGATTGTCTGTCTCGAATGTCCCTAAAAGTCTGTAAACGACAGCATCATCAAATTTGCCATTTCCTACATATACAACTCAATCAGAAGGTGTACAGCCCACCTTCGCAAACGCGTTGATCCAATTTCAGATCAGCATTTGCATTAAAACTGACTTTTGTAACCCAAGGCTAAGTTCCAGGTCCAATAACACTCCCTGTCTGTCTCCAGTAGCTCACTGGGTTGACTCTTTGAAAAATACTGCACTTAGCGTTTTAGCAGAGTTACATGTCAGGCGCTTAACCCGACAAAGAGCAACAAAAGGACGTTGCAGAAGCATAGTTCAGTCTTAAGAACGATACTTGCTTTCATGTCAGTGTCCAAAAGTCTCTAACACAGGACAAAGTCACAGTTGGGTTTTTTTTTTAAGAAAAAGTCAGTAGAGGGCTGTGAATACTGTAAATATAGTGACAAAGTCACTAAATTGACAACACTGTACCACGCCCAGGCACGCAAATAGGGAGCGGCCTAAAACCCTTGTCCTCATGAAAGTAGTAGACAGTGTGCCTTCAACTCCTGACAAAAGCCTACCTGTATTGATGCCATACTTTAGTGTGTCTCGACAGTCCACTAATATTTGCTCAAGAGTGTCTGGTTTTTCAGGCAGGTCTAGACTGAAGCCTTCTAGACCTTCTATGAGCTGGTGTGGGTGGTGGAAATCCAAAACCTGAAGCACGTAGGAGCAAATGTAAATAGGTACGACACTGCTTTCAAATACCTTTTAAATTCAGTGCAATACCTTGGAATTTCTCTGACATGATTTGCAGATGTAATTCATCAGTAAGTTCACCAGCTCCTGCAGAAATTTCCTCGTCATTTTCTCTCCTCCTGGAGTCGGCAGCAGGTCTGTGTACAGACACACACGTACACGCACACACGACAAAATGTGTAATTTGACAATTGAACTTTTTAAAGAGGTTTTTGAACTACACCTGGCCTAATGTGGTCTAGACGCTGAAAACACAGAGAAATGTGCCTTTTTTTTAATTTTCACAGATGGAATAAAGGTTTCACAAATCAGAAACTGTGTTTTATGAGCCTTTGGGGTCTGTAGGACAACCGAGTCAAGATTTGAGAAGTCTAGGTACAGTGGTATTTTAACTGGATCTGGTTTAATGTGGTCTAGATGCTGAAAAAACAGAGAAATGTACCTTTCTTACATTTCACAAATAGAATACAGGTGGGTGTGAGTTTTACCTTTGCTGTAGATGTTGCTGAAATCAGGCAGCGTTTGTGTATTTTCTTGGACTGATTCCTCAGACTGTTTGTCAATCTTGGTTGATTTACCTGTGACTCTTCCTAAAAAAATCCAAAGCATTCACTGTAAGACTGTTTATGCTCATGGTTTACACAGTTACATTAAAGTACATCACATGTTTGCACTTGAATTCAACATGTCCGAAAAGGAGTAAGAAGAAACAGAGGTTATACGGACTCAGCAATTACTGATCAAAGCGTCTAACGTGTTGACACAATAATTCACAAGTTTACACTTTAGTATTAAAAAGAAAGAAGAAAAATCGAAAAAGTTTTGAAAAAAATTGATAAATGAAAAAAAACTGACACAAAAAATAAAAAAATAAATAACAAAATAAAAAAAAAGAAATGTAAAAAATGGGTTAGTGAACATAAGAGTAATTAATAAATACATAGAAATTAAGATAAATTACAATAAATAAATAGAGTAAAGATAATTTAGTAAATAAGTAAATAGGTATAAAAACTGGCAGAATGTAGCTTGTGCAGGGGTGAATGTAAAAGGGAAGAACACAATAAAAAGTTCTAAAAACAAATAAAAGGTAAAAAAAATTAAGTGAACAAAAATGAGAATAAATTAAAATGAATAAGTGCATAGCAAATAATATGTTCAAATGAAGTAAAATAAAAACAGATAAGTGAATGATAAGTGTAAATAAAATGGGAAGAAAAATCCTATCATGCATAAATGCAGGATATACATTAAGCAAGAACGTATTAGTAATTATATAGTATACCGGTATTGATATTGTAAAGGCATCTTTCTTTTAAGGACACTGCAAGGGCATTTGTGGCTAGGTTATAGTGAATAATTTGTATATTATTCAAATGGCTGATGATAGATGAGCCAATACAACTGACATAGTGATGGTCAAAACATATTTTATACTATCAAATGAAAATGTACAGTACTTTCATAATGTGTCGTACATCACACTGCACTATCCTTCAGTATTTAAATCTTAAGTGCAATATTACATATTATATATATTGTTTACTGCTGCTGCTTTATTACGAGCTATCTATATAAGGGTTGTCCAAAGTGTGGCCCAGAGACTGTTTGTGAGTAATACTTAAAGATAAAATGAAACATCATGAAGGAGGATTAATGTTAGTTTGAAAAGAGAAAAAGTTATATTACAAATATTAAATGTTTGAATGAGATGTCAAACTAACAATAATAATTATGGAAATCTGTTTAACATCTCAGCATATCATCACCTACATTGGAGTATTTATAGTGTGTTTAATACAAAATAAAATAAAGATAAAGTGGTATTGCATGCATTCAAGCAATGTCCCTTTTCTAAAATATTGATTTAACAAAGCATTACAAAAAAAAAACACTGACAAACTCATTACTCTTACCTGACCGCCGTAAGAAATCCATGTTGGTGCCGGTCAATACCTATATCAGCTTCAAAGGGTGTATAAGGACAAGTCACATGAGTTACACTTCAAGAACTCGGTCCGTCATTGAAATATCTATATTTATCTATCTATATTCTATATCTACTGTATATTCTTCTCAAGTAAGCCACACAGACACAGTGGTGCTGTGAGTCTGTGCTCTGTCGGTTGTGACTACCCAAAAGTAACACTACAGTAGTGTGTTGACACAAGGATGACACACTCTCCTCCCACCGTATGTTCAGTGTTTATTGACATTGTATTTTCCATATTTCGGCAGATCACAATAGCAGCAATGTAAGTATTTCTATATCTTGACCTAATCAAACTAAATAGTCTTGTCTTGATTGTTATTTACATGACAGGATGTCATTTCTGTCTGCATGCTCACGTTTACAATTTATCATCCTCTCTCTGTATCGCGTGTGAAGAAGCGATCTAATTCATTAAATGAGACTACTTTATTTTGACTTTATGTATTATTTTGGAGTGATTTTGTTGCTTTCAATTACGTGTGAAACTGAAATGTCGAATGTCAAAATTCAGTCACACTTTTCTCGCAGAACAATTTTGAATATTTAGCTCACTTTTTTCACATTTTGCTCATGTTCTTCACATCTGAGGTAGAATAATGAAACGGTGAATTTAAATGATCATGTCCCCTGCAGTTTTTACCGTCCCAAAACAATGTCACGCTATATAAGCGGAAAACGGTTGCGGCAGCTGAAGCCTGTTTCCCTTTAGACCACCCATAAGCTCATCGATTGGCTCTGTAGTAAGTTCATATTTTCTTTCATCGCACTATTTAAGCAGTTTAAGCAGTGTAAGGACACCCCATCCCCACTCAACAAAGTTGTGTCCACCCACCTTTGAAATCAAAGTTTCATCCATGGTTATAGGTGACAAAGCAAATTAGTGTATTTTGTAAAAATGCATCTAATTAATAATTAATAAATTTGATTTTTACAATATGCCAAGGGCCCATAAAAAACGAGCACAGGGCAAAAATGGGCCCTGAGACGCACTTTGGAGAGCCATGTATTTGGCAGTCTGAGATACAAAGATAATGTTGTCATAATACAAGAATATAAAAGTGTTATCTATAAAAGACACAGGGGGGAAACATTATGGAATAACATTATGGAAGAATACCTTATTCGACAGTTAAGGTCTGCCGTACGATGATTGTGGGAAACAAAACTCAGTTGAGTTGAACCGGAAGATGGCGGCAGTAATACAGAAAGGACGTCAGCGGCAATACCCTACCACAGAAGAAGAAAATGAAGCCGGAAAACAATGCCAAAACTGGGCGGGGCCAAAGAGGGAAGTAACAACAGCAAAACAACATATCTGTCAATAACCATCTAGTTTAAGTGATATTCATGCTATATTCGAAGATATGCCATTTATGTGTGCCGCAGCATTGGATTATTCAGACCACGATGTAAGATTTTGGGATTGTGCATTCCTAGCTGTCTTTTACGCGCGGTGTTTCGTCTTTTTACCACCTTGCTTGTTAGCTTAGCAGCTTCTTTGATATTTCACAACGTCACTGTGCTTACAACACTCTACAGCGATTTAACGCGAAAGACATGTCGAAGATATACAACAACGTTCACTTTCGGTGTTTACAGTTTATTTGATCGTGCCTCACAAACCGTCTCTTAAGTCAACAATGGTCTATATGTCAAGTGAGTGTCGACAACACTTACAGTCCGAATTGCTAACTATCTGAAGTGTTATTAAATTGTCATCAATTGTCGTCACTGGAATGTAATATCAAATATGTACGAATCGCCACTTACATCGGTATTTGCATTTCCTTATTTTTTTTTCAGTAAAGTGTTTTGTTTTTGCTTCAGTAATGTCTCAAATGGAAATAAATTATCTATGTCTCATGCAGATATATGTGTGTATCGATGCATGCAACAAAGCATATATATATATATATATATATATATATATATATATATACACACATACATACATACATACATACATACATACATACATACATACTCATGCAATGTTAAAGGAATTGACTTGATAACAACATGCCACTTTTGGTTTCCCTCTCAGTGTGTTTGCATGAAGCCTGTGCATTCCTGAGCACCGGAATGGAGGAGACCAGCCGTGAGGCGGTTGCCACAGCCGTCCAGCGTGTTGCAGGAATGCTGCAGAGATCAGACCAGCTGGACAAAGTGGAGCAGTACAGAAGAAGAGAGGCCAGAAAAAAAGCCTCCGTTGAAGCAAGGCTGAAGGTGACGAGTTCAGCATCAGTGTAACGGATGTCCTTTAATATATACAACATGATTTAAGGCTTCATTCATCTGTTGTGCTATTCAGGAACATCCATATACAGTAGATACCTGCTTTTTACCCATAGAAATGTCTGTTTTTGATACAGCTCGCTCCTCCCCCTATAAAACCCTTCTGCCAGGTTGACGTTGACATTCTCCTCTGATTTCAGATCAACATTTGCAACAAAAAAAAGTGACTGTTGTATTATTGGATTAGATTCTGCTCGAGAACCCCTTCTCGTCTCACACTTATTAATACTTAAGGAATTCTGGGGACATTTGCACCATTCTGTTTTTAATTCTCATCTAAATTTATTTAAATAAAGGTGAGATTTACCAGAGAATTTTAATTTATACATTATTTTACAGTTGACATCTCAATTATTGTACCTTAAATTAGCCTAAAAGGGCAACACTACACAAAAAGCGACTGATCCTCATGACGATAATGTCCCATTGAAAACCATTGATATGCTGTTTTTGACCCACATTTATCTTAAACTAAACTATAGCAACTTTCAATTTGGACTACAGTTGTCCCTCGTTTATCATGGTTAATTGGTAAGATAAGTGAATTTCCGCAAAGTAGCATTCAGTATTAATAAATTGAATATTTTCTGCGCTTATGCGCAGGCTACGGAATCACTGCAAAGACACGAGGCGATTTTCGGACTGCAAAGTGGCGAGGGATGGCTGTCTACAGGATTTTTAGTTTAAACTATTTTAAATTTCCACCAGATGATGCTACAATTTAAAGCCGTTCTGCAGCAATAGAGGTTGATCAAGCCTTGACAGTTGGTGCTGCTAATTCCTACAGGTGTTCCAACTTTTCTGAAGTACTTACCACCTCTTTTGTCTACATAAAGGCAGTGTTGGAACACACTGTGGTACCATACATTCTTGAGCATCAGATGAACAGTGTTGTACAGAAAGTAGTGCGTTACAACAAAAATTGACAACAAGAAAAGGCAATTTACAATAGAAACGATCTTAACACTTAAAATTTAGGTTTTTCCTACAGAGAAATTGCAAAGAAAGTCAAGTTGTCATTGGGTACAGTTACCTTCACCATCAAAAGGCACTCAGAAACTAGGAAAAACACTTGATAAGAGGAAATCTGGCCGACCCAAAGCCACAACTGAATCAGAGGACAAGTTAACAGCTTCCGTGATAGGCAGCTCACAGGAAAACATCTTCAAGCACAGCCTCATAGTGGTCATAGTAAGCAAGTCTCAGTTTCAGCTGTGAAGAGAAGACTTGGAGCTGCAAGTTTGACAAGACGAGTTGCAGCAGGAAATCCATTGCCAAGATGTCAGAATAAGACATTGAGGCTTGTCTGGGCCATGAAATACCGCCATTGGACTATTGAAGTCGGGAAGAAGGTATTACGGACAAATGAATAAAAATTTTAAGTCTTCGGTTCGTGACGTAGAATCTTTGTACGCTGTACAACAGGCGAAAGGATGGTTCCACGGTGTGTGGCATCAACTGTTAAACATGGAGAAGAGAGTGTGATGGTTTTAGGTTCTTTTGCTAGATCCAGGGCTGGTGACTTGCACAGAATGAGAAGTACCCTAAACCAAAACAGCTACTACAGTATTCTGCAGTGGCTTGCAATACCCCCTGGTATGTGATGACTTGCTCAGGGGTTCATCCTACAGCAAGACCCAAACCATAAGTCCAGGCTCTGCCAGAACTACCTCAGGAAAAAAAAAAAAAAACAAGATGGTAAGCTCGAGTCAGATTCAAGTCACATTTTTGATGACTTTTGGCTTGACTTGACAAGATCATAAAAGACTTGCAACTCGACATGGATTTTGACCTTAATGTTAAAAACCACATTTAGGAAGTCATAAACCAGTTTCTATGCTCTAACTATGAAAATTATTTTATTTATCCCCCCCATCCATCCATCTTCTATGCCGCTTGTCCTCACTAGGGTCGCGGGTATGCTGGAGCCTATCCCAGCTAACTTCGGGCGAGAGGCGGGGTACACCCTGGACTGGTCGCCAGCCAATCTCAGTATTTTATTTTTTAACGTTGAATCCTATATTGCGGAAATTACGGAAAAAACGACTGTTTGTCACCTTTACACTCCTATCACCCAATATGGTAGATATAACCAGAGAAAATAAGTATTTAGATATAAATAAGACTCATGCTCATTTGTTTCAATAAATGTCTGCTGGACGTGTACAGGAAGTAATGTCGGGGGATTCAGAGTTCAGTTTTAGCTACAGTCTGTGTTGTTACTATTGTGATGATGATAATGACTGTTATTATTATGATGTTGTTATTGTGCCTATTGTGAGATAAATAATTATGAAATTATAAAAGCCTGTGGTTGGCGATCATCTGGTGCGTGTTACTAGTGACACCTCGTGGCCAATGTGGACAGTTCATCAATGTCTTGTATTTAAACGTATTTTAATTTATTTAGAACATTTTATGCATAACATTTGCTTAAATATGCATTTTTGGACTAATAATAGGCCTTAGTCAACAGTGATCATTTAATAATTCTTTAAAAACCGTGATAGAGTGAGGGAGCGATGTTCTAACTGCAATGGAGCGAGGGAGGACTGTATATGTTTCACTTTTGCGTCTCACAGCACACAACTTTTGTGCATTCAAGGACCGTCAAACAAAGTGCAAAACTTCAACACTTAATGAAAAACCATCATCAGTGAAGCAAGCGTAAAGACATAAACATGTAACAATGTATAGGCCCATTCTACATGAAATATATAATATTTAAATAAAATATATATTTTTAAATTACTTGTGTTGTGATGTGGTGCTATAGCTAGTAGAGTGAAAGTAGAGGAAACACTACTGAAGGTTGTTTGTAAATGTCCTTCAGGCAGCCATCCAGTCTCAGCTGGATGGAGTTCGCACTGGGCTAACACAGCTGCACAGCGCCCTACTGGATGTGAAGGACATCCAGACCTCGCTGACTGACGTGAGCAAAGACTGGAGGCAGAGCATCAACACCATAGAGAACCTGAAAGATGTCAAAGATGCTGTGGTCCAACATAGTCAGCTGGCATCTGCAGTGGAAAACCTTAAAAACATTTTCTCAGGTGGTTGATTGAGTCCCATTCCCACACTCTTACCCAAAAACATTATACTTGAAGATAATATCTCCACATCTCCTGTCACAGTCCCAGAGATTGTGGCCGAGACCCAGCAGCTGATAGAGCAGGCGGAGCTGCTTCAGGCCCACAGGAAGCTGATGGAACTGGAGAGTTCTCGAGACGACCTCATGTACGAGCAATACCGTATGGACAGCAAGAACACCAGTGACATGCATCTCATCTCCATCTACTTTGAAGATGTAAGTTTGAATGCAAGTGGAGAAGAGAAGATCCTTGCAACGCTTGTATATTCAAACTGTAAGACATTAACCACGTGTTCGTGTCCAAACTTCCGCAAAGTAGGATTCCTTATTTATAAATGGAATATTTTTATAGTTAGAGCATAGGTAACCTGTTTACGACCTTGTAAATAACATTTTTTACATTACTAGAGCTCTCTGTAAATAAATAAACATGAAATAACACCCCCATAGTCACTTTCACACTCCTATTGCCCAATATAGACAAAATAAAACATAGACATAAAAATAAAACAACACATAATATAGACTCACACACGTTAGCATTGGGTGGGTTCCTTTTTTGCAGTTTCTGTACAATACTTCCTGCAGTGACTATTGTCTCATCAATGTAACATTACTGCCACCTAGTGACCAATGTAGAATACTACATATCACATATGCTCATATCACTGAATGCTCTTCTGTACGCCTTATATTTGAATTTCATTCAGATTTTATGCTTGAAAATGCTTAATTTAGGCAGAAAAACCCATTTTGCTTCAATGGTGGGGGATTACGGTACTGTCCACGCTGTGCCAGATTAGTAAGTAGTTGCATCCAGGCGGGAACGGTTCACTAGGTAAAAACGATGTAAGACACAAGGCGCATCTATATGTAGCCCTGTAAACAGACACACAGACAGAACCATGTGACACACCAAACTATAGAAGAAGAAAGAACGCATGCGCGCAAGTCCATCGTCTTCCACTTTCCAAGGCAATTACGGCAAAGTGGAATTACTTATGCTAATCATTTTGGAGAATAAGACAACAAAATATCAGGAGAATGTCAACTGGGGTGAGTCATATCAGTCGAAATATTCAGATATTATGATATTATGTTGTGATATTAAGTCAAGCTCACTTCTGATCACGTGACGGAGACGAGGTAGCGACGGGTCAGTAACGTCATCGTTTTCATCAAACAGTGGTTTTGCTTGTCGACACAGAAACGACAAGCCCGTGTTTCTCCCACCCCCATCTAAATGTGTCTATGTCCACATAACATGAAATACTGTCATGCATCGCCACTTTTGTGGCTTCACCCTGGCACAGTTTTTCTAAAATATATTCATCAATAACTCATGCTGTTTCGTGGTTGAAGACTGCTTATTATTAGTAAAAAAAAAAAAAAAAAAGGATATTTAAGCAAATTTTTCATATTTCGTTGCCTGAATTAAGCATTTTCAAGCATAAAAATTCCTAAATGAACTAAAATACAAATATAAAGCATTCAGAAGATGCATTCACGGACATATGATGATATGTAGAATTCTACACAGGTCAATGGGTGTCAGTAATGTTACATTGATGAGACAATAGCCACGGCAGGAAGTACTGTACAGAAACCAGAAGTTAAAAAAAGGAACAACAACAAGGACCTATCCCAGTGCAACATGTGTGTCAATATTATGTCTTATTTATGTCGTATATGTCTTATGTTTTTTCTCCGGGTACTCCGGTTTCCTCCCACATTCCAAAAACATGCATGTTAGGTTAATTGGCGACTCTAAATTGTCCATAGGTATGAATGTGAGTTTGAATGGTTGTTTGTCTATATGTGCCCTGCAATTGGCTGGCAACCAGTCCAGGGTGTCCCCCGCCTGTCGCCCGAAGTCAGCTGGGATAGGCTCCAGCATACCCCTGCGACCCTAATGAGGAGAAGTGGCATAGAAAATGGATCGATGGATGGATGTCTTATGTTCTCTTATTATGTCTACTATATTGTGTAATACTAGTTACAAGTTCTATCTAATAACTGCAGGGACGTTGTCGCAAAAAAAAGTAAGTTCTTCTCAAGTAGTTCTTCTCTTCTAGGTTCAGGGTTTGTCAGACGAGCTTGCCAAACAGTTATGGA
Source organism: Dunckerocampus dactyliophorus (assembly GCF_027744805.1). NCBI lineage: Eukaryota > Metazoa > Chordata > Actinopteri > Syngnathiformes > Syngnathidae > Dunckerocampus > Dunckerocampus dactyliophorus. Next base: position 24,178,126 of record NC_072820.1, on the reverse strand, counting down.
TGGTTCTGCAGAGGGCAATGGTGACGGTACGCCGCGACCCCACCATGCTGGTGTCAGTGGTTCGTATCATCGAGCGCGAGGAGAAGATTGATCGGCGTATGGTAGACCGTAAAAAGCAGACAGGGTTTATCCCACCTGGACGACCCAAAAGATGGAAAGACAGAATGTTTGAGGTTAGAAGACTGATGTTCTTTTCTCTTCATGATTTTTCTGTCAAGTATGCTTTGGCACTCTGTGCAGTCCAATAAGATTATTTCATTGTATCCTCATTAGTGGCATACTTAGGTAGGACTTCTTTGAATCTAATCCTGAATCGATATCCTAAAGTATTGTTAAAGAGTTCTGTATTGTCTTGTGTATCCTGCAGGTGTTGGAGGGTACGGTCAGTACCCGCATTGAAAGCACCCAGGCGGTGACAAGAGAAGCTGATAAAATGTGGCTCGTTCGTCTTCTGGAGATAACTAGGAAATATGTTCTAGATGACCTCATTGTTGTCAAGAACCTTATGGTTCAGTGCTTCCCTCCACATTACAACACCTTCAACAGGTAATGCATGAATGATTTCTTCAACTCTTACTAGCAAGCACTGCTTGTAATTGGCAAGACGAGCTGGAATTGGCAAGTTTTTAAATTTTATTTTCTATGTACTGTATAGCTTGTATTTATTCTCATTTACCGTAATTTCCGGTGTGTAATCGGCACCCACTAAATTTAGAGGGAAAAATCCAGATTAGTTCTATATAAGCCACACCAGTGTACATCATGAAGTGGCATATTGTGGCGCACGGAGAGAACATGCAAACTCCACACAGAAATGTCCAAGCGGAGATTCGAACCCAGGTCTTCCTGATCTCCAAATGTATTATTTATTGAATTTATTATTTTGTTATTTATTTATTATTATTTATTCTTAATTTATCTACTGCTATTCACTTTATTCAATTTATTTTTCTTTATTTAATTAGCAAAAAGGCCCACGACCCGGACCCGGATAAGCAGAGGAAAATGGATGGATGGATGGATTAACAAAAAGAAATAAAACACTTTGCAACACTTAGAAAAATAGAAATTTACACAAAACAATTGAGAAGACATACAAAAAAAACCCAATAACCAAACTATAACAAACAAACTTATTCCTATTTGCTTATATAGTCACGTATCTTTAATCACTTTACGTAATTGATGGTATTATTTTTTTAATGTGTTATTTTACTTTATTGTATTATTTAATTAATTTTTTTAATTTAATTTATTTTTTAATTTATTTTCCATTTATTTAAAGTTTTTAATTTACGTTTAACTGTTTTTTACTTTATTTCATTTATGTATTTTTTCTTCATTAATTTGTCAATAAAAGAGAAAGAGAAGAAGAAGAAGCTAACCGGCGACATGAATCTTCGGTTCAAGGAGTAGTAGTTCAAGGACGACAACAGGAGCAATATGTTATATGTAAACAAAGATACAAAAAGACTACAGCCGAATGGTGCCAGGACAAGGCACGGTCAGATGAATGAATACGCGTGAGTCACTTAATAATTTCTTGTGTCCAACCTAGTAGATTGAACATTATAATTCAAACAAGAGAGAATGTGTATGGTATGGGGTTTTACAGCCTTAAAACATGCAATAATTGTAAACAAATAAAGTTGACTGCTTTGCGGATTTTGCGGGCTATTTTGGGAACATGTCCCTCACAATAAACGAGGGAACACTGTATACAAATATCGAAACCTGTCCTAATGTGACTTAAAAATAAAGAAAAACTTGTATCGATACATGTTTCTATATTTCTGAGGTATAACGTTTGACTGTTATTTGCTGTGTGATGAGTTTAGTGTTGTTTGTAAGATGAAACCGTAAGTCAGACTGTTATATTGAGCAATGACCTCCTGCAATTTCCAATGGGTTGACAAGCTCGTCGTGAGTTTATTCATAGCTCATGATTGGCTTCTGTCAAATAAAGAGCTGCCTGGTCCTCACAGAGTCGTGCGTGCCACAATATGCTACTTTATGTCGTGGACGCGTGTGACGTATACACCGGTGTGTATACTGGTATCTACTGTTATTCACTTGAATTTATTCATTTTTTCTTTTCAACATTTTCCTGTGTTTTCTTTCTTTTCTTTTCCTTGATCACTGCATAAGTTATATATCTATTTTTACACATTCTCTATTAGCTCTTTTCTCTCTCTATAGTTGAAAATAGTGACATTGAAACACAGGAAGTGAACAATTTATCAGTAATTGCTTAATAAATAGGCTCTGTTTCTTTCTACTCCTTTTCGGACATGTTGAATGGTACAAGATGTTCCTTAGTGTAACTTATTGAGCATGTTTGAAACAATTAAACCTTGACCACGACACATTTTGCCAAAATGTTCTGTTATGAACACATACAGGTGATATTGATACTGTATGTTCATTTATGTGTCTTTTTAGGTTTTTCAGCCTCTACCACAATGCTGTATCCACTCGTGTCAAAGAACTAGCCTTTGAGGACTTGGAGGCTAATGAGATAGTATCCTTGTTAACCTGGGTTCTAAATACATATAAGAGGTAATGCACAATCACGCACACATGCACATGTGTAGCAGTGCATGTGAACGCTCCTCCACAGCTACATTTCACAAAGTGTCATAACAGAAAGCCAAGAGAAAAACTCAAAAATAATTCACAAAGTAGTTGATGTCACTGTCTAATTTGCATAATTGGCTGTGACGCAAAACTCTGTGTTTATGTGTGGATGGGTAAAATGGAGCTTTATGGGTTGTGTCATAAAAAATGTGTGACACTGGTTTCATTCTGTGCAGCAATAGACGTGCATGCATGCGCCTCATAGCATGTACGGACGATGATATTTAAGTGTTTAAGGGAGTTGCCGCCCAGCATAACTTGTGGCACTTATAAATAACAGTTAAAGTTGTGTGTGTGAATGTAAGTTCATAGTTGTGGGTTAACTTTTAACCTGTTAATGTGATGTGCTGTTTAGTTTTGTCAGTAAGATTGTCATTATGTTTGATGTCTGTCCATTTGCACATTGTTGTCAAGCTAGTTATGGGCTATCAGTTGCAAATTGAAGAGCACCTTCCTGTAGCGAGCTGAAGTGTCACTGACTTTACGATGTTACGATGCCATCTGCTGTACAGAGTTGTAACGACGAGCTACACAAGCTGTATTTGTGCGAAGGCGAGCAGAGAGCACTGAATCTAAAAAAATAAAAAATACAATACAAAAATACAAACAATGCAAAATAAAATAATAAAAAAATTTAAAGTTTTTTTATTTAAAAATAAAATCAAAATAAATATTTAAAAAAAACAATTTAAATAAATAAAACTTGCACTAGTGCTATATAGAACATAATAAATACACTAGGTCCCCAACTTACGAACACCCGACTAGCAAACACTCGCGGATACGAACACAAGCCGACTGGTCTATATTTTATTTTATTTTGCCTTGTAGTCGCTCAATCAGTATTTATACTGCTACTGTACATGCTTGACCAGTAGAGGGCACTGTGACACTGCTAATGCAGCCTTAGCGCTAATGAGACCAACAGAGGAAGAGTTAGATGCTGGGGAGATACAGTGTAAAGCTAAATGGAAAGCTAAATTGTACAACCCGGACAGAGCGTGTGATTAAAGTTTATGAAGAGTTAATAGGCCTGCTTAATTCTACACCACCCATAGAACACTACCTCTTTTAGAAGAGTCTAACGACGACGACTTGTCCTTTTTTTCAATATCTCCTCCTCCAACTCCTCCACAACGACGTATGCTCGGCGACTCCTCTTCAAAGGTAAATACATTTATCATTACGTATTATTATAGCATTTTTATTGTTGTTTTTTTTTTCATTAATTATCCTCGTTTAATATTACTACTGCATCCAAACTCATATTTACATACATACACATATACTGTATATGTATACACGTACATGTAGTACCTATATCATTGGTAATATTACCTTTTCCCCTACTTAAGAACGATTTGACATAAGAACGGTCGTCTGGAACCAATTGTGTTCGTTAGTTGGGGTCTTAGTGTAAAATAAAACAAATAAAGTTTAACTACATAATACTGTCACCATAATGAGAGGAATCAACAGCATTCTCCTTTCAAGAAAAAACAAGTCTCTCTGCTGACTAGAATATAACACTTTCTCATTTACGATCGAAACAGCTCTCAGGGCTCTTTGAAGTGAACAAGCAGTCTTTTTTTTGTGAAGCAGCATTTGATTGGTGAAAATGTGCGGCGGCGTGTGTGTGTGTGCAGAAGGGGGAAGTAAGAGGTTACACACACAAGCAAGATGGAAAGGTGAGGAAAATCAGCAGCAGGAAACAAAACCTTGTGTTTCTGAATGCCAATCTTCAGTAAAGACTAGCACCAACTGTTACCTCTGCGCTGCTTTTTCTTTTAGTTTTGAACATTTTCATTTATATATGGTGGTGTAATGTTTTGTTGATGTTGTGTTGGTATAGAAAATGGATGGATGTGTTGTTTTACTGTAAATAGTAGGAAATGTGCAAAGAGTACACACAATCAGATTGGACTTTTTTGTCTAATTGAGATGGCTCTTTGTTTTTGTGTTTCATAATTAGTTTTTTGTTGTCATCTGTTTCATGTTGATCATATAAAATATCATATAAACATAAAAAAAACACTTGATATTATTGTATTTTAGCATTAGCAATTCATTTTACACGTATTTTGATATGAAATCAATTTAAGCAACAAAAAAATCTGAGGAGCTGTTTGGGAGCTGAAAGAACCGGCTCTTTTTAGGGAGACAAGCCAAAAGATCCAGCTCCCTTAAAAGAGACAAAATTCCCGTTTCTTTGAGAATAAAGCTTCTTGAAATAGTAATTTATTACTGCACACCATCTGGAACAGGCAGCCACTTAAATTCTAAAAGCAGTAGTTCCCTGTAGGAATGGTGGTGTGAGCGTCTGCCTGTGTGTGTATTTCCAAGTGTGGAGATGATGGGCCATCCGGAGCTTATTTCCGAGAGCAGCAACCAGCTGGAGTCGCTACTACCCCAGGACGTGGTTGATGACCTCCTCAGCAAATATGTTCAGACTTTCACCGTAAGCACCACATGCCCTTTCACCACGATCATACCATTTATTCCAATACACCAGGGGTGTCCAAACTTATTCCAGCAAGGGCCACATAATGAAAAATGAAAGGATGCAAGGGCCACTTTGATCTTTTGTAAACTAACACATTTAGATATGCAAAGAAGTTAGATATATTTCCATATATTTCAGTTATTTATATTTCATTTCAACTTGGTGATATGGGTGAAAGCCTATTATTTGTATGAACTTTGCTCTCTTTTTTTGGCATTTTTGCTGCTGTTTCTTTCCAGATAATTAAACTCTCTTAAATAATTTATGTAAATTTTATTTTTGTAAAATTGTGGCTTTATTCTCATAACATCCTGACTAAATTCTCATTATAACTTTTCCCCAACCTAATTCTAAAAATTAGTTTTATTTTGTTTTTTTTTGTTTCTCATAATATTGCAACTTAAAAAAATAAGGAATTCATATTAAACTGTATGCTAGTAAAATGACATAATTTTTCCTCATTTATTTTCTCGTTAGTATACAACTTTTTTTTCATAATATTTGGACTTTATTCTCGTAAAATTACAGCTGTCTTTTTTTTAATTTCTGCAGTTGTTAAGGGTTTTTTCCCCCAGCTATTTCAACTTTTTTCTTGTATATTTTCTTCTTGTAACATTTCCATAATATTATAACTTTTTCTCCCAATCAAATTTTCGAAAAGTTACCGTTTTGTTGTTTTGATTCTCATAAAATTGCAACATTAAAATTTTTTTAATGTATGCATAATATATAATTTTATATATATATATATAATTTATAACTAAAATTACTTTTATTCTTGTAAAATTTGCACTTTTTCTTGTTACTTTTACTTTTTTTATATATTAATATTTTGTAAAATTACTGCTGATTTTTCCGGTTTTGCTGGGATTTTTGTTGTTGTTTTGTTTGTTTTTTTTCTTGTTAAATTGTATTTTTAAAATGTGCCGTGGGCCAATAAAAAAAACAGCCACGGGCCACAAATGGCCCCTGGGCCACACTTTGGACCCCCTGCATTACAACTGTTGGCATGATTCAAATATGTATGCAATTTTTCTTATTCCGTGTGTATCTACCCTCCTTTCTTACAGTATCAAGTCAAAACACAGTACCTCACGCTCAAACGACAAGCTGTGTTCAAGGTTTTAACTGGTCCTGTAATGTGAAAATGTACACTAATGTCAAATGCCGTATGTGTTATCCATGTCTCCAGTCTAATATTACCGGCTGGCTGAGAAAAGCCCTGGAAACAGACAAGAAGGACTGGCAGAAAGAAACTGAGCCCGAAGCAGACCAGGATGGATACTACCAAACCACACTACCTGCCATTGTCTTCCAGGTACCACACATTGTTACACAGTGTTACTATTACAATACTTTTCACAATAGTTTGTTCTCAAACTTCCAATTAAGCTACAGCTATTTACCAATTTTCTTTACCAAGTTATGACATTTACAGTATATGTCTTAATATTCTGGGGCCTAATTTATTTTCTTTGTGTCATCACTACATCTCATAAGATGTTCGAACAGAACCTGCAAGTGGCTGCACAGATCGATGGAGACTTCAAAGAGCAGGTTCTCAAACTGTGCCTGAAACAGATGAACTCCTTCCTCATTCGGTAATTTTCCCAATGTCACCATCAATCGTTTACTGTACAAACGCAGAAAAACGAACAAAAAAGTAAGCAAAAAACATGAAAAGCCAAACAAATACAGTCATCCCTCATTTATGGTGGTTAATTGGTTCCACACTTGACCGCGATAAGTGAATTTCCGCAACGTAGGATTTAATATTAATTAATGGAATATTTTTGTAGTTATGGCATAGAAATCTTGTTTACGATCTTCTTAATACGTTTTTAACACTATTTGAGCCCTCTAGGCATGAGAGAACACCCATATAGTCATCTTTACATTTGTATTACCCAATATAGTGGATATAATCAGAGAAAATAAGACATATTAGACATAAATAAGATATCATATACTCACATGTTAGCAATTCCTTGATTTTTTTTCTGGACAGCGTACTTCCCGCAGTGGCTATTGTCTCATCAGTGTATTGTAATGGCAGCTTTAAATGGCTTTGCACTTGTATTATCCAATATAGTAGACATACTAAGAGAAAATAAGCCCTTTAGGATGTAAACAAAACTCCTGTTCGTGTGTGCCACAGTAAATGGGTTCCCCAGCAGACCTTAATGGCGGGCGGATGTGTGTAGAGGACAGGAAGTGACTTTGGAGGTTCAAAGTTGAGTTTTAGCTTGGCATTGGTTATGGCCCCAATAGTAGCCCTTGTTATTATTAGAATGATTATGCTATTATTATTATTGCCTGTTGTGAGATCATTTACACTTGCAATAAGTGCCTTTTCTGGCGATCACGTCTGGCCCTTGTCTCACCGAACAATTACTGACACCTAATGGCCAATGTAGAATACTACATTCACAATTAGAATACTTCTTCTGCCTTGTATTTGTATTTCAGTTCATTTAGTTAGTTCATTTAGTGATTTTCATGCTTGAAAATGCTTAATTTAGGCCAAGAATAAGTACAACTTGCTTAAATATGCATTTTTTTACTAATAATAGGCCGTATTCAATCACGAAACAGCGACCATTTATTAATTGCTTTGTGAAAAAACGTGATTGAGTGAAGTCGCGTTGTTCGAAGCGCGAAGTAGCAAGAGACAGTAATCCCTTGCCACTTGTATCATGCTTTTTCAAAATACAGACCTGCTCAAAATCTTAAGACCATTTGAAAAATTGCTAGAATTGGCATTATGCACATTTGGATCTTAATGAGGTTTTAAGTAGAGCTACAATATGCAAAAAGCAAGAAGGGGGGATTGAGACAAACATTTGGAACTTGTAATTTAAACAAAACAAACAAAATGAAATAGATTGTTTATCACCTGATCAAAAGTTTAAGACCACAGGCTATAAAAGCCAAAATCTGCTCCAAATATTCATTTTCTATCAGGCATTCACACCGTCATGCCCTCCCGATTGCTAAAGCTAAGAAGCTTTCTCTTTTTGAACGTGGTCGGATTGTCGAGCTGCATAAGCAAGGCCTCTCGCAGCGTGCCATTGCTGCTGAGGTTGAGCGCAGTAAGACAGTCATTCTACATTTACTGTTGGGGCCATAGCCCACACCAAGCTAAAACTCAACTCTGAACCAATGACCTCACTTTTCTTGTGTAATACGAGTGTAAAGGTAACTCAAGTGGTGTTATTTCATGTCTAGAGGGGGCCCACAGCAGTACCTGATGCTCGTTGAGAAGAGCAATACATGTGTTCATATCTCCAGAAGTGTCCAATAACAGAAGAAATAGTTACGAGATATGTTGCTGGTCATTTTTTTTGAAAGAGTATCTAGAGGAGTCGAAATACTTGCTAAATATAGCAACAAACACTGATCTCTCCTGTTACATCTTCTTATTCTCTGGCAGACCAGGAGCTCCAAGTGTGTTAAGAAGCATAATTACAATATGCAGAGTTGTAACAACAAGCTCCATTCACAGACAGTCCCAGTACAGTATAATGTGTTTCTGAATGCCTGATCCAAATTTATTCCTGGCGTACGGCCACAAATAAATATATGTATGGGCGACTCTGAATGACAATGTTGAGGAGAAGAACATTTTCATATGTATTGTTTTCTTTGTGATGCTAAGAGTTGTCTGCGCTATGTGCAGGTACAAAGAAGAGGCCATGGCCTACAAAGAGGAACACCTGCGAGATCGAAAGCTGCCTCAGTGTTACGTGCAATACATGATAGCCATCATAAACAACTGCCAGACATTCAAGTAAGTATGTGTCTTACTAGGTAACATGTTGTCTTGAATTGTTTGCATTTCAAATATTGCTTATATTCAACAGTTAACAGTAGGGATGCGGCATCATTATAGTTCATCACTTTTAAGGCCACGGTTTGGTTTATTTTGGTTACAATTAGGGAACAAAATGCAAAACATCAGCATTGTTTTTGTTTTTTGTTTTTTTAATAAAAGAAAAAGATGCTAACTGATAGTAGATAATTCTCCAATAAATACAATTCTTGAATAAAAATGATTAAAAAATAAATATCAAATCCAAACCTTTTCCAGCAAGGGTCGTATACATAAAAATAGAAGCATGTGGGGCCGTTTTGATGTTTTGCACATTAACACTCGGTCTACCAGAATTCTGCAACTACTAGAATGACCATAGCAGTCATTTTGACTGTTTGTATATAATTTGGATTATCATTAAAAAGATCTAAAAAAAAATTGGTGGAATAGGTAAAAAACACATCAGGACACTAAATGAAAACTATAGTGATTGAGTGTTTGATTGAATTGACACAACATAACTTCTCTGCAATTACACATGCAAACTCGAACTGCAACCATTTTCTCTGAAGCAAGGCTAAAGCCTCCATAGCTGTCACCTTCTTTCTACTTGTCATTTTTGTCTCTCTTGGGTTTAGAGTGACGCTACAGCTAGGTCATCTGCAACAGTGTGAGTTTTAAGAGTGTAAATGAGTATTTTATTTGTGGTAAAGTGAAGTTTTTTATTAGTTGAAGTGTAGTATTAATAGTTCCAGCTTCCATCTCCACTGAACAATGGAGGCACTCTGCTTTCATCTTATCCACTTGTCGTTGTTTATGTATTTCACCGGGAAGACCAAGTGTTCCCAAACAGGAAGAGGCTTTTCCAGCGCTGGCTTCTCCTTGGCACCATGACTCCCAAAGACTGGGCTGCACAGTAGTTGTTTACCAAGTAGACACGATCCTTCACTTAACCTTCAAGGCTCTGTTCTTCTCTTTTTTCAATAATTTTCTGGCATGTGAAGTTAATACTACTGTACTTGTTGTATGTCCCATGTGTTGTCCAGAGAGTCCATCAACAGTCTGAAGAGGAAGTACTCTCAGTCGTCTGAGGCCACTGATAGTGACGTTGCCATAGAGAGGACCCTCAATGAGGTAGCCAAGGAGGGATGTCAGTTCCTGTTAGATGAAGTCTTCCTGGACCTTGAGGTAAGAAAGTGTCACTTTTATTCATGTAATACTTTACAAATCTATTTTTTAACAGTCTTTGACAGTCATCCTAATTGTGGCGTTAGGAGCGCAATTCCAATACTGCATATCAATCTCCAAATGCTTTCATATCAAATATTGTTCTAGGTTGTAAAATAACACCTTTCACTTACCTAGCTAACATCAATGTGTTTATCTGTCAATACTAGCATCATCTCAGCGAGCTGCTGACTAGAAAGTGGCTGTTAGGCTCTCATGCAGTGGACACCATCTGTGTGACAGTGGAGGACTACTTTAATGACTTCAACAAGATCAAGAAGCCTTTCAACCAGGTAAGAAAGGGATCTTTGTCGCTGTTTATTCGTATTTTAGGTAGAGCTGGGCGATATATCGGTATTATTAATATATTTATATTTCTTTTAAGCATGATATAAAAAAAAACATAGCGTTCACATTGAGTAGAAATGTGCGTATGCAACTCCACCTCAAGTCACGCCCTTTCCATGCCTCCACTTCACCATAGAAGGTCAATGCAAAGTAACTCATGAATGTGGCACCCATATTAAAAGAGGCTTGATTGCATTGTCATGCTGGCCGCTGTCATTCGGAATCACGGCTGGTGGGAAGACAATGAGGACGAAGTTTAGGAAATGGAGGTGGAAATACTGGAAAAAGTATTATATACTGCAGTGGCATAGCCGGTAAAACATAGGTTCCGAAAGTGGGGTACACCTACCCTTAGTGCAGGGGTAGGGAACCTATATCGGAAGCCGTATGTGGCTCTTTTGATGACTGCACATCTGGCTCTCAGACATTTCTTATCACCATAAAATAAATTTTTCTTTTTCTGACATTTGGAAGTAAAACATTACAGAAATTGCAGTGTTCAAAATAATGTTCAAAATCATTCTTATGCATTTAAGTAAACATACCATTAAAAGACTGTCTGTACTGCTCAGAACTGTACTACATTATTTTTTGGTCTGCAGAAGTTGTCAAATCTGCAACCCGCGGGTCCGGAAGCCAAGTCCTTCCAGCGTGTCCGCACTGACAGGGCGTGCGTTATCTTTTTTTGAAAGCAATCTCTTATGCATTCTGTACCTTGCCAATGGTGTGCAGGAGATGACGAGTGAAGCCTTGCGCAGAGTTGTGGTGGACTACATAAAAGCAGTGATTCAGAAGAGGATCACCTTTCGGAATGCTGATGAGAGGAGGGATGGGGCTGAAAGGATGATCAAAGAAGCCGATCAGTTCAAGTTCCTCTTCAGAAAACTGGCTGCTGTGAGTACTCATGTTACTGTGACCCAGTCATGCTTTTAGTGTTTGCTCATTAGGTCAGGTCCATACTGCAAACATAGAAATCCCCCAGTTTTTGCATGTTTAATGAGAATGGCGGCTTGTCCCACTGTGTTCGACGGTCCTTAAACACACCATCTAACTTTCTCTCACGCTGCACAGACTATTATACTGTATTTTTCCCCGTTTTCATTCACCTCATATTTGGTCCCAAATGCTGATACTATGTGGGAATGCATACACAAAGGTAAAGTTTGATGACATTATTGAGTGCTAATGTGCATATTTGTGCAGTGCATCTCTCTGATAAACAAACTCCAGGTTCATACTGGTGGATGTTGGGTCTGTATTCATTTTTAATGCTTTTCATTTGATGTTGTTCCTGACATAGTTTTACACATTACATAATAAGATAAATTTGATCACTATGTCTTCAGTCATGGTCACATTGACACAAGCCCCCAAATAGCCATGTCGGTTAGATTTTTTTTTCCCCCTGTATAATACAAATGTTCATTTAAAAACTGTATTTTTTGTTCAGTTGAGCTGTCATTGACTAATATTTAAATTTGTTTGATGATCTGAAACATTTAAATATGACAAAAAATCAGAGGTCAGGAAGGCGGCAAACACTTTTTCACACCACTGTATGTGCCCTGCAACTGACTGGCGACCACCTCTCACCCAAAGTGAGCTGGGATAGGTTCCAGCATACCCCCACGACCCTAGTGAGGATTAAGCGGCATAGAAAATTAATGAATGACAATATTTTACAATATTTCTACTACATTATATTGTATGACTAACAAAAGGGCTCACTCAGTTCATGCCGTTTGTTCTATGGAATCCACAACCAGTTCCTTGGTCTTGTTGGCATATATCAGGAGGTAGTTTCGCTGGCACCAGTCCACAAAGTCCTGAATAACTTCTCTGTACGACTGGTCGTCCCCATCAGTGATGAGTCCAACAATGGCAGAGTTGTCAGAGAACTTCTGTAGGTGGCAGGAGGGTGACATTTGGGAAACGTCAGCAGTGTAGAGGGTAAAGAGGAACGATGCCAGCACTGTTCCCTGGGGGGCCCCTACACTGCAGAGAACAGTCTCTGACACACAGTCCCGGGTCCTCACATACTGTGGGCGGTTGGTGGGGTAGTCCACAATCCAGTATGTGAGGTGATGGTCCTCCCCTGAACATTCCAGCTTGTCCCTCAGAATGTCCGGCCTTATGGTGTTGAAAGCATTGCTCAGGTCCAGGAAGAGGACCCTAACAGAGATTCCAGGTGACTCCAGGTGGGCCAGGGCTCGATGGAGGAGGAAGATGATAGCGTCATCCACTCCGATGCCAGGCTGGTACGCAAACTTCAGCGGGTCCATGGACGAGCTCACCAGGGGGCACGGGTGGGCAAGGACCAGCCGCTCCAGGGCCTTTATGAGGTGGGATGTTAGAGCCACCGGCCTGTAGCAGCTAGGGCCCTTGGAGTGTGGGGTGTTTGGTACAGGTACTACGCAGGACGTCTTTCAGAGGCGTGGAACCCTCCCCAGTTTCAGGCTCAGGTTGAATAAGTGTCCAATGATCCCACTTAGCTCTTCAGAGCAGGACCTGGAGGTAAAGCCATCCGGTCCTGCAGCCTTCCTGGTCTTTATCCTCCTCAGCTGAAACCCTACCTGGGGGGGTGAGAAGGACAAGCGGGGTGGCTGTGTGTCTTGGAGAGTCAATGGGGTGTTGGGTGAATTATTTAGGGGTGTAGGTAACAATGAGCTGAGCACTGTGGAGAGGGAGGCTTGGGTAGAGTGCTGGGAGATCAAAGGAGGGGGGCTGCTGCGGGGCTGACACAGCTTGGGGAGGGGCAGATGTCTCCTCAAACCTGCAGAAGTAGGTGTTAAGTTTATCTGTCCACTTTTTATCTCCAGCTGCCTGGAAATTTGATTCCTGGTGGCCTGAGATGGTTTTCAGGCCCTTCCAAATGTACCTGGTGTTATTTAATCATCGATTCATGATTCAGCTGTAATGAATACTATTGATATTTGGAGAGATCCACACACCCCTACTGCTTATAGCACTTATATATTTCTACATGTCAAAGACTTGATGAATGACTCATGTCATTGTCTTGTAGGGAGAAGACACGGATCGTCTCTGCGGTGCCATTGTGGCCATTGCTGAAGTTTTCAAGCTGACTGACCCGACTCTGCTTTTCCTGGAGGTCACTACATTGGTTTCCAAATACCCTGATATCAGGTACACCACACCAAACGCTTGGAAAAATCCCTTGCTGATGTTTTTTTTTTTTTTTTTAGGTTACCACCTTACAAATTCTTGAAAAGTCCAGAAATGTATGGTCAGGGTATTTTAACAGAGAGAGATGGAATATCAACCAAAACATAAAAAAATTATTCTGACGGTACACCTGGTTTTTATTAGTAACAAAAGTGTGTCAGTGTCCAAAGTGCGGCCTGCTAAAATAAAAAAAACAACAAGAGCAAAAATGTATTAATCAGCTGTAATAAAAAAAAGTCAAATTATCATTACAAAAAGCTGTAATCAAATGAGAAAAAGTCATAATGAGAGTCGTGTCGAGAATAACGTCATAATATTATGAGGAAAAATGGCATTTTTGTAGCATAAAGTCAAAATATTAAAGTTTTTTTTTTATTTAAGTTGTAATATGAGGAACAAAACAACAAATAAATTAGTTTGTGAAAAAGTTAGAATGTTATAAGCATAAAGTCATAAGTATGAGAAGAAAATTGACAGAAAGAAAGTTGAAATAGTTGGAAAATGTATATTTTGAAGTATTAGAATATATTAATATTATGACAATAAGATTTTAAGATAGAAAAGTTGTATTCTAATGAGAAAAAAGTAAAAAATTAGAATAAACTTGTAATATTATAAGGGAAAATAATTTTAGTATCATAGAGTTTAAATATTAAAGAAAAAATACTTTGTAGAAAAAGTCGTAATATTATGAGAAACAAAATGAAGTTGTCATTTTTGGAAAATTAGGTTGGGGAAAAAGTTATAATATATTGGAATAAAGTCATAATATTATGAAAAGAAAATTTACAAAGATTTTTTAAGAAGAGAGGATTTTTCTTAAAACAACAGCATGAAATGGAACACCAAAGAAGAACAAAGAAAGAAGTTCATACTAACAATAAGCTTTTTCACCTACAGTATATCACAAAACTGTGATTATTTTTTTTCTTGAAATATGTATTACTTGCTTTACAAAATATCAAAGTGACCATTGCATCCTTTTGATTTTTCAGTATGTTGCCACCGCTGGAAAAAGTTTGGACACCCCTATCCGAAATAATCAGAGAACATGAATTCCTCATGTAGTGAACGTTAATGATGTACCGTATCCACAGGGAGGAGCACATCCAGGCGCTGCTGGCGGTGCGCGGTGATGCCAGTCGGGAAATGCGCACGATGATCATCGGAACTCTCAGCGAGAACAAAGTATCCTACGGCGGTGTCTCCCAGCCCATCTTCAAAGACATCGCAGTTCCCTCCATCTCCATGACGACCATGACCTCCATGGCAACTGCCAAGCTTCTCAAATAAACATCATTCAATTCAAATTTCAAGCACCATACAGGATTTGGACGATGACCTCCACTTTTTTTTTCTTTTTGTTTGTGCTGTAGCTCAAATTTGACTTTTTCACCAATGTCCCATATAAACATTCCATATTTGTGAATCACTCCAACTTTAAAACACAAAGTGCTGTGAAAATGACTGCTTTAACAGTCCTTTTCATTGAAAAAGTACTAAACGCTGTTTGGTAATGGCAACGGTTTTACAGTAGTAACATGCATACAAGGTTGCAGTGAAGTACATCTCATGTTTACAGTTACACAGTGCAGCATGTCTGAAAAGGAGTAGGAAGAAGCAGAGCTTATTAGATCCTACACCGTCTGTATCAAAGATATTACTAATACATTTCTTCACTTCTTAAATATACAATCGTCCCTCGCTTCAAAAATTAATAAATGATTGCAGTTTTGTGGTTGACTACGGCCTATGCATATTTAAGCAAATGTTATGTATTCTTGGCCTAAGTTAACCATTTTAAAGCATAGAAATGTTCTAAATTAACTATATATATATATATAGTTTAAGGCCTAGGCTCGCAAAGTGGGGCACGCCAACTGTCATGGGGGTACATGAGTAAAAATGAAAACCAATTAGCGTCTAAAGCTCACAATTACGAGTGCTCTGAACGCCTCATATCACTGAGCGCACGGTCACGGCAGAAAAGAGGAAGGAGATTCGGCACGAAGTTTGCCCTGTGTGAGTTATATCAATAAGTAAGTATGTTTGATGATTATGTTGTGTTTAATTTATATTGGTGTTGCAATCGCTGCACTGTGAAAACCTGCCAATGTATGTGCGTGCGGATGAGAGAGTGGAGCATGAGGCTTTCTCGCTGCTTGTATGTATTTTTGTACTTTAGATGCTGCTTTGTCATGTTTGCTCAACTTTCCCTTTCCATTTGGTATCAAATTAATATGCACACTTAAATCACAGCGATTGCAAGTGGCCAAGAGTGAAGATCAAGTTCAACCCAATCAAACGGAAGGATCCCAACATCCGGCTGAAATAAAAGACATGTAGGACGAATACTTATACTTAATTGATCTAAGAAAAATTCACATCTTATCTAGTTATCAGTGCTCACGTAAAACCTTTTCGAAATTCGATCATGCAAAATACTTTTTTGAACCAAAATTACTTACTATAAATTAATTAACCAATTAATCATGCTTGATATTTCGATTTAATGAAAGTTTTACATGGTTTATGTTTTTTAAGTGTACAAGAGTAGGGCTACAGTTGTTTTTTTGCAATACCGCTTATGTCCAGTTGGTGCCAATGTGTTGGCAGGAGCTGAAAAAAACCCACCTCAAACAAGAAGCGCGCGAAGAAGATTCGTTAACAGGACGATGCGACTAATCCAAGAAGCTGCAGATTGTTGTGGCGTGAAGAAGCCTGTCTGGGTTTAACCATACAAGAAATTGTGTGACACTTCTGCCCAACGCCATAAATCGCCGAACCTGTTTGAGGTAAAACGACTTTGACATCTCTGCGATGTAGTGTTGATTAGCGTGCTAAGCTAGTGGAGAACCACTGGACGGACGACAGGTAGCCTGGAAGCTAAAAGCTTTAACACGGTGGTAAATATGTGAGATTTAATTTCACAAATGTCACCTGGCAGGTTAACAATATATACCGGACAAAACCAACCACTGTTGCTTGCGTGTGTGTTGATTTATTTGAGTCGGGTAGCCGTAGCTGCAGGAAGAAAATGTATGGTGTCATGGATGCTAGCGTTTTGAATTTACGTGGGGAAATGGTCTGCTATTTTTGCATTTAATGGCAATACATCTCCACTAAATCGTTTTTTTAATGCTCTGTTTCTGTTGGTTTCTTAAATTTGAGTATTTATGAATTTTTAGTACAACTTCTGCATCTGATTTAATCAGTTTGCAGGTGGGCGAAATTAATGTTTGAGTTACACCTGCAACAGTACCTGTGTCATCAGTACCATAGTATTATTGACTGAGGCCTTACATCAGGGGTGTCCAAACTTTACAGCGAGGGTCGTATACGTAAAAATTAATGGATGAGGCGGGACTTTGATACATTAACGATGCTGAAACAATATATGCTAAGTTGGAGGGGGCTCAAAGTGCGGCACACGGCACATTACAAAAGCTAAATTTAACATGCTTTAAAAAACGGCAATAATGGAATACATATAGAAGAATAAAGTCAAAATATTACGAAAAAAATTGTAATCTAATGTTTCAAGTCGTTATTTTATGAGTAATGTCATAATTATGTGGAAAAAAGTATTGTCATTCTAATAGCATACATTTGAAATATTAAAAAAAAGATCCATCCATCTTCTATGCTTCTTCGTTATTAAGGTCGCGGGTGTATTTTGGAGCCTATCCCAGCTGACAATCATTCACGCTCACATACAAGCCTATGGACAATTTAGAGTCGCCTGGAGAAAACCCACACGCGCATGGGGAGAACATACAAACTCTACACAGAGATGCCCAACGGTGATTCAAACCCATCTCCTGACTGTGTGGCCAACATGCCAAGCACTAGGTCACCGTGCGGCTTAAAGAAAAATGTAATTTTTTATTATGAGAAACAAAATAAAATTGTATTTTTTGGAAAATTAGGTGGGGGAAAGTTATAATAATATGGGAGTAAAGTCAAAATGTTATTAGGGTAAAAAGAAAAACAGCTGTAATTTTAGGAGCATAGAGTCAAAATATTAAGCAAAAAACATATTCTAATGAGAAAAAAGTTGCAATTTCACTATAATAAACTTGTAATATGAGGACAACAAAGTTGAAATATTAAAGAAAAAAGATGTTATTAAAAAAAGTTCTAATATGAGAAACAAAATATCAGGTTGAGGATAAAGTTATGGGAATAAAGTCAAATTGTTATGGGGAAAAAGAAACAGCAGAAATGGAAAAAAAACAGCTGTAATTTTTAAAAAATATTAGAAGAAAAGTATTTTAACGGGGAGAAAAGTTGCAATTTTAAGAGAATAAACTTGTAATTTCATGAGGAAAAATAATGTCATTTTAGTAGCATAGAATTGAAATATTAACGAACAAACTTTTTTTTAAGTCGTAGTATTCTGAGACACAAACAAAATACAGTGGTGATTTTTGCAATATTAGGTTGGGGAAAAAGTTATATGGGAATAAAGTTATAAATTCAGAGAAGAAACTTTAGGAAGATTTATGAAGAAATTTGAACTACCGTAAATTCAGATGTATAAGCCGCACGTGTCCACGTCACAAAGCGACGTATTGTGTCATGTACCAGTCCGTGAGAACTTGGCAGCTCTGTATTTGACAGGAGCCAATCATGAGCTTTGAAAAAACTCAAGACAGGCTTGTCAACTTATTGGAAATTGCAGGAGGTCATTACTCAATATAACAGTCTGACTCACGGTGTCATCTTATATAGAGCACTAAACTCATCACACAGCAAATTAACACACAAAAGGTATACCTAATAAATAAATATACAAATATGTACCAACACAA
The DNA here is from genome assembly GCF_027744805.1 of Dunckerocampus dactyliophorus. Taxonomy (NCBI): domain Eukaryota; kingdom Metazoa; phylum Chordata; class Actinopteri; order Syngnathiformes; family Syngnathidae; genus Dunckerocampus; species Dunckerocampus dactyliophorus. The sequence continues at coordinate 24,159,597 of NC_072820.1, read as the reverse complement.
GTTTAAAATGGAAAAAAGAAACATTTATAGTTTTCCCATAATGCACTTAGTTTGACCAAAGCATTTAATTGGAGCACAAGCAGCAGTAGAAAATGGATGGCATGCAATGGAGTCTCTATCCGCCACAGGGAGGCTGACATCATTGCAGTGCCCCAGTGAATGCATTGCTTAGCTGCAATGTATTATGGGAAAACTTTAGTTTTTTGGTTGTTTTTTTTTTTTCATTTTAAAGGAAAACTGCACTTTTTTGGAATTTTGCCATCATCCACAATCCTTAAGTGAGACATGAACACGTCTTTCTCTTTTCTGTGCGTTCTAAAGATATAAAAACAGACAGTTCAGTACTGCACGTATGATACCCACTTATTTTGCCTATTAAGCCTTCTGAAAAAAAGCGCCAAAAATGCTCCATTTACATATGTGACGTGCATATAACCACCCTACGGCGACATTGTTATTAACGTTGTTACGCCGATCGAACAATGTTACTGGCGCATTGATACTTAGCCATAACACACAGGTTAGGTACTAGCCGGTAGGGTTGGGCGATATGGAGCTTAGCTTGTAGCACTTATAAATATCATTTATATAATAAAATTCAGCTGAGTCTTTTTATAAAAAGCTTCAAACCTTAACCCATACAGTATCATTTAAAAATAATGAGATTAAAAGTAAGCTGTGTAGAGTGTCCAAAGCAAGCCAGTCTATTCAAGTTGTTCAGGGCAGCTGCTTTCACAACATTAGATCCACTGTCAGTAGTTACACACACTTGTTTCTTCTCATCTAAGTCTCATTCCAGGAGAAAGTCCTTCAACTCTAGGGATGTTTTCAACTGTGTGTTACTTGTCTGTTACACTTGTCTGGAGACAGGACGACTTCAAAGTCAAGTCACTGGTTATGTAATGGACCGTGAGGCTAATATATGTTTGAGTCGCTCAGCTACTCCACATGTCTGTACTACATACTATCTGCTGTATCAAGCAAACCACTTCCATATTACAGCGGTACCTCCCCGTTTAGCAACAGTTTGTCTATAGTCTCCGCTTCTTCGCCGCCTCCAGCCATGCTCATTTTCTCTCTTTTGGTTGTTTTGTTGTTTGCTGTACTTTCTCCACCACTGCTGGACCATGCTGTGGTAGACATGAGGTGCCAGTGCGTCAATACAGTGCGCTGCGGCGCACAGTCACAGGAAAAACACCTCATCAACTCTGCTTTTTGCGTTTTTTTTAATTATCATTTATACCAGTGTAAGTCATTTTTTTATTTGAAGAATTTATACTGATATATAAAAATGATCGCCCAACCCTACTAGCTACTACTAACTACTTGTATGTATTCACTCTTCACGCTCTGTGATTGGACAGGCACACACAGCGACTTCTCTTCCCCAGACGGGCTCCCAACAGCCAGAGAGAGGAGTACGCGGTGCATTTGACAAGACAGAATTGAAAACGGCTTGTGTCGTGTGGGTCACTGCCTCCACTCTGGATGTTTTTTTTGTTTGTTTTTTTAGGTCTTCCGCAGTTCCGCTCATATCTAAAGTTTCTTGGAAAACTTTGTTAGGTACGTGGTGCATTTGACAAGACAGAGCTGTAAATGGCACTCAGTTATGACGACAGACGGCGGCACAGTGGAGCTCGTAGTCTGTAGTCACACGTAGTCTGACGCTCTTTTATAACTTTATTCTGACATGGACACGTCAACAGCAGTGCAATTCCATCACCATATGTGTCTCCAACTCCAAACAAACACGTTTCTAGTCCATTCCTCATTGCAACGACACTTCCTCATTGTCACCAGACAGACTGCGAGATGCATTCACGCACACTAGGAATATCACAACAACGTCTTAATTATGTGTGTATGGGTGGTCTAAATAAACAGAAATGCAAAGAAAATCAATAAGTGGATGTTCACCTACTTTGTAGCTCTTAATGCGAAAGTACAATTTGCTGCATTCAAGTATGCTCAGAAATCCCCCTTTGAACACAACTCCTCATTGCTCATTATAACACAGTTAAGTCTGATTCAAATATTCTCCTATTAAAGAGACTAGTGTTAAGTAAATAGATTTTCAGACATGCTTAACTTGATTTAAATTTTCAGTTAATTTGGGGCTGTTAATACATACAAATACTGAATATATAATCCTGCCCCGTCACAACATCAGTTGAACAGCATTGTACTGCAGAAAGTCATTTGTTGCTACAAAACTGGCAAGAAAAAAGGAAATTAACAATGGAAGCGAGACAGAGAAATTGGAATGTTCTAAAACTTTTGTAGTGTATTCTCTGTTTATAAAAGGAGGTAGATCTTTGGGACATGGTCATATTAAAAGTAGTCCACAGGCTGAAAATGTGTGAGCACCCCTGCGCTATATACATACAGTACCTGAATAGCCTATTATTTACATATTGACCACAATTAGGATGAAATTAAATATCAATATCAAATATCATAAAAATGTTTCACTACGCTTTATTTTGAAAAATGTGCACCGGAATCGCCTGTCTGCACTGTTGGCACTGTGACAGATACGGGGAGGAAGAAAAGGCAGACAGAAAGGTATTAAAAGTTAATCAGTGCATTTCTTGTTCAAACCTGTGAAAATGACTCTAATGTTGACATTATTACTGACAGTAAATTAAAATATTTAAAAGTCTGGCCACAGCAACGACAGCGGCAGCAGTCCGCTTCCCATGCAGCCCACCACCATTTCTTAAAAAAAAATCATCGGTGAAACCCTGAACTTAGCATATTTACATGTGTTGCTTTACAGCTATCAAAGTGGCCTTTGCATTATGTTATTTTTTTAGCATGTGGTTCTCACTGGAAAAAGTTTGGACACCTTGTGCTAAGCTATCTGAACTAAACATCCACATTTTAGGTTTGTGTTACAGATTATAGTAAATTATTATAATACCTCATATGTCTCATTATTAAACATTTACTTTTACATTAGGTAGGGGGGGCAGGAAAAAGGGGGCCACATTTTATACAGCCCTGCCTTACTTGTGGACGTTTTTATCAAGGTGCTGGTATTACATCATGCAGCTGCATGTTGACTGATCTTTTGTTCCTGCCAGATATCAGAAGAGTGAATTTCCAATGTGTGAAATCTAATCAGCAACCTTTGCCCTTTTAGGTTCATCAGGCTGGTAGAAGTTCCCTTTATCTGCTCGCCATGGTGGACTACTACCAAGTTCTCGGAGTGCGGAGAGATGCGTCTGCAGACGACATCAAGAAAGCGTCAGTTGATAAGTTGTACACATTTGTGTTTTTTGTTTATCCATCAGGGATGGGCGATTGATTACATTTCCTTGATCAGCATTGGAGATGATGGATGATGGATTGTTGTGTTGTTCTCCAGGCCGGGTCGAATTCAAGCTTGGTTAGGGGTGGCCAAACTTTACAGAAAAATGTATGATACAGGGTATATTCTTCTGATATTAGTCACATTTTTCTTTATCATTATGGTGATTATTGCAGGAGATGATTTTTAGTAGCATTTCTACGACTATGCACCCATATGGATTTTTGGGGGTCCAATTTCAATGACAGAGTGGTTTTAAAGTGTTTGCCTCCTTGCTGTTTTTTTGTTGGGGTTTTTTTTCCCCATGTTTGTCACACGTAAATGTTTCAGATGATCAAACAAATTTAACTGTTAGTCAATGACAACACAACTTGACACAAAATGCAGTTTTTAAATTAAACTTTTTATTATTAAGGGAGGGGAAAAAATCAAACCTACACGGCCCTGTGTGGAAAAAGTGATTGCCTCCTTGTTAAAACATAACTTAACTGAGATTGAGATCAATCTGTCTGGAATAGGTTATAAAGCCAATTCTATAGCTTTGGAACTCCAGCGAACCACAGCTATTATCCACAAATGGCGAAAACATGGAACAGTGGTGAACTTCCCAGGAGTGGCCGGCCAACCAAAATTACCCCAAGAGTGCAGCGACGACTCATCCAAGCGGTCTCAAAAGACCCCACAACATCCAAAGAACTGCAGGCCTCACTTGCCTCAGTTAAGGTCGGTGTTCATCACGCCACCATAAGGAAGACACTGGGCAAAAACAGCCTGCATGTTCCAAGACGAAAACCACATTAAGGCTTGTCTCAACATTGCCAGAAAACATCTTTATTATCCCAAAGATCTTTGGAAAAATACTCTGTGGTCCGGCGAGACAAAAGTTGAACTTTTTGGAAGGTGTTTGTCACATTACATCTGGCGTAAGACTAATGCAACATTTCTGCAAAAGAGCATCACACCAACAGTAAAATATGGTGGTGGTAGTGTGATGGTCTGGGGTTGTTTTGCTGTTTCAGGACCTGGAAGACTTGTGTGATAAATGGAACCATGAATCTGCTGTCTACCAAAAAACCCTGAAGGAGAATGTCCAGCCATCTGTTGGTGACCTCAAGCTGAAACAAGCTTGGGTTCAACAGCAGAACAATGATCCAAAACACACCAGCTAGTCCACCTCTGAATGGCTGAAGGAAAACTAAATGAAGACTTTAGTGGCACAGTAAAAGTCCTGACCTGAATCGTACTGAGATGCTGTGGCATGACCTTAAAAAGACGGTTCATGCTTGAAAACCCTCCAATGTGGCTGAATTGCAACAACTCTGCAAAGATGAGTGGGCCAAAATTCCTCCACAATTTTAATTTAAAAGCTGCATTTTGTGTTTAGTTGTGTTGTCATTGACTAATATTTTAATTTGTTTGATGATCTGAAACATTTAAGTGTGACATGCAAAAAAAAAAAAAAAAAGAAATCTGGAAGGGGGCACACCTTTTCACACCACTGTATATTATCCGTTAGCGTGGCACAATGGTCTGTTATTCTGCTTGGTCTGGTGATTTTACGATATAGAATCAAACTGTACATTGTGTCTGTGAAGTCATCTATTATCCTTTGCTTATTTGGATTCAGAATATCAATTTTGAAACCCCCACATACGAAGATTATTTTTTGGCTGATGTCTGTGAAGGTTGCTTTGAACCATTCATTGAACATTTCAGTAGGTGTTCTATAAAATCAACTTAGTAATACATTATTACCTTTTTTCTTTACAGATTTCAGTCATTATGCATTGTCAATTGCAAATGACTTGCTCTCACTTTGTAGTTTAGGTGTTTGCCCACGTACACAGCCACTCCTCCTGCACTTTTGTTATTCCTGTTGATGCAGTTCATTTCATATCCTTCCAGCTCAGAATTCTTTCGCCTTATTGGCATTAATTCAAGTCTCTGAGATTGCAATTACTTTGAAGGGTTCCTTGAATTGACTCTATTGTCTAATGTTGTTACAGTTTGCGTACATGTCTGCTTTTTATGTGGATAATTGCCAACTTATTGTTGATATTAAAATTATTGTTGTATCGTTCCTCCGTGTAGTAAAAGCAGTCATTTCTAATATGTCCACATCTATATCTTTCTTCAATTCTAGTTGTTTGTGGTCTGGAAAGCAAAAAGTTTCTAATTTTAGATTGTCTTATCCTGCAAACGTTTGTGTTGTATTGTGAGTGTCATTAAATGTAGATAAATGGGTTACTAAATCCAGTACTTTTTGTTGAGCAGTCACTTGCAATGTCCTGATGATTTTGGGGGGGAAAAAAGCTAATTTCGATGCTCTGTATGTCCTTGATATATCGTGAATTGACAACAAAGACTCTTGAATCTTATCAAATGACAATGAATATAATCCTTCCCATTGCATCGTTTTTTTGATTTGTCCCTTTTCCTTGTTGTCTTGGTGCAGTGATATTTAGTATTTATCAAAGTCCTTGATATTTTTTACAACAAGCACCTTGGCCTTTTCTGGTCCACCATTTAGCTTGATGTAGATTTTGCAGTTAGTTCTCCAAGTAACTTGAACCTTTCCCTGCTTCCTCAAGTTGCATGCTTTCTTGGTGATGTCAGCATTGCATTTTGTCAGATGTTCATTCATGTAGATGTTTGTGCCGTTCAGCTCTTTTTCTGTTTCAGTAGTGTGTCGAGGGAAAGGCTTCTTGAGACGTCATCTGTACTTCTGTGAAGAAGGTGTCGGACGTTTCGCTCCTCATCCGAAGAGCTTCGTCAGCGAACTAATAAGTGCTGGTAGTTTAGGCCTTAAATACAGTAAGAGTGGGCGGAATTGGTGTGCCAACACCCTCCTCCTATTGGTTCCTTACACTAAGCCTGGGCGGAGTAGTGGTCTAATCCTCTCCTGCCATTAGCACCTCCGATAAAAGGGAAGTGTCACTCCCTGAGTTGGGTATGAACGACTCTGATACTGGCTCGTTAGCATCTATTGTTCTGGCTCGGCCCTGGCTCCACCTCATTTGCAAGACTAAGAGCTGTGGGTTTCGGTCTCAGTAACCTGCTGAACACAGGGTCCAAATTAAACCTCAAACCACCATTCCGATTCAATGATGGGTTCTGTTGTTTGACAAAAATAGCTTCCTTTACTCCTCTTTCAAACAATCTGTTTTCTTTGGCCAAAATCTTTACCTCGCTGTCCTCAAAAGAGTGATTGGTTGCTTTAAGGTGTAGATGTACTGCTGATTGAGGCCCACTAGAATTGTCCCTGCGATGTGGATAAAGCCTTTTTTGGAGCATTTGCTTAGTTTCCCCAATGTAGTGCTCTTTGCATTCCTTGTCTTTACAGTGGATGGAATAGACCACATTGCTCTGTTTTTGGTTTGGAGTCTTGTCTTTAGAAAGCACTAATTTTTGTCTCAGGGTATTTACTGGTTTGAAATAGGTAGGAATTTTGTGTTGCCATAAGATCCTCTGGAGTTTTTCGGAGACCCCAGCTACATAAGGGACTACCACTCCTCTCCTTTTTGCTTCTATGGGCTTTTGGGTTTCTTTCCCTACTCTCTTCTTTCGACATTTGTTAAAAGCCCACCACGGGTACCCACAGGTTGAGAGCGCTCTCTGGACATGTTGTGTCTCCTTTTTCCTTCCCTCAGCATTAGTTGGTATTTGTTCCGCTCTATGTTGGAGGGTCCTAATAACCCCTAGTTTATGTTGTAGTGGATGGTTTGATTCAAAAAGCAGGTATTGGTCAGTGTGTGTGGCCTTTCTAAAGACCTCTGTAAGTAGCTGTCTGTCCTCTCCTATAATTACCTTGCAGTCTAAGAAGGCTAGTTGGTTCTCTTTAGTGTCCTCGCGAGTAAATTTGATATTGGTGTCCACCGCATTGATATGATCTGTGAAAGACTGAATTTCCTGTTTTTTGATTATAACAAAGGTGTTATCCACGTATCTAAACCAGTGCCTTGGTTTTGTCCCTTAGAAGGATGTGAGAGCCTGTTTCTCCATCTCTTCCATGTACAGATTCGTCACTATGGGTGAGACTGGTGAGCCCATAGCACAACCATGAATTTGTCTGTAAAATTTCCCTCTAAACTGAAAATATGTAGTGTTAAGGCAAATTTCCAATAATTGGCAGATGAGGTCAGCGCTAAGTTTTGTTCTTCGATGCAGAGTTGAGTCCTCGAGCAGTCTCTTCCTCACCACCGAAACTGCTGCTGAGGTGGGGACAGATGTGAAAAGTGAAGTCACATCATAAGATACCAGAGTTTCCTCTGGCTCCAATCTGAGGTCTTTGATACTCTCCACAAACCCTTTTGTGTTCTCTATATGATGATCAGTGTTGCCTACCAATGGGGATAAGACAGTTTTTACATATTTAGCTACATTGTACGTGGTAGAGTCAATGCTACAGACAATGGGTCTGAGTGGAAACCCTTCCTTGTGAATTTTTGGAAGGCCATAGATACATACTCTTACTGTATTTAAAGCCTAGGCTACCAGCACTTATTAGTTCGCTGACGAAGCTCTTCGGATGAGGAGCGAAACGTCCGCCACCTTCTTCACAGAAGTACAGATGACGTCTCAAGAAGCCTTTCCCTCGATGGACAACTCCTGTACGACTGAGAGCCTACACAGACGCGTTTCAGTAGTGTGGTTTTGAATTTCCGGTTGGTGAACTTAACGATGATGACTGCTGTGGTGTTGTTTCTGTGATACAGTGGAATGCAAGTATCCATCTTGTCTATCTACATCCACCTCGTTTGAATGTCGAAAGTTGCTTCGTTGACGTAACATCCATTTCATCTGGTTTGTCTCTGTTCTCAACTGCCCTGGCATACGACCTGAATTCAAATTCAGAGCCCTGTCAAGACATTGTTCATTCTTGCGTTCTGATCCATCTCATCAATTGTGTTCTTCATTTGCTCAATTATATTTTCCTTTATTTCTTGATCTCCTTTACGAATGGCGCTCAAAGCAGCATTATTATCCTGTTGTAGCTTGATTTCTTTGCGCAGTGCTGTATTTTCCATCCTCATGTGTTCAACCTCTTCAAGAGTCTTAGAGAGGTTTTCAGAGAAGCTCTTCTTGAGGCTGTTGTTCTGGAATTGTAGAGTTCCAATCTGTGTTTGCTGTTCTTTCATTTGCACAATCAACAGATTAGTCTGGCCGTATACGGAGAGCTCCTCCTGAGTCAACGGCTGGGGCGGCATAAATGGCGACCCGTCTGCCTGCATCTTGAGTGGCTCCAAGGCTTTTAACAGCTGTGTTAGTGTTGGCTTTCTTTCCAGGGGTGGTATCTGGACCCAAAGCCTCCATGGCTGAATCAGATTGTTTCTTTCTCTGCATTGTTGCAAAGCAACCACCTTGACCTTACTAATACATCAATTTTCTATGCCGCTTATCCTCAATAGGCTCGCGGGGTATGCTGGAGCCTATCCCAGCTTCAGACTTTGGGCAAGAGGTAGGGTACACCCTGGACAGTCCACCAGTCAGTCGCAAGGCACATGTAGACACATTCACACTCACATTCATACCTATGGACAATTTAGAGTCGCCAATTCACCTAACATGCATGTTTTTGGAATGTGGGAGGAAACCGGAGTACCCTGAAAAAACCCACGCACACACAGGGAGAACATGCAAACTCCACACAGAGATGCCCAAGTGGAGATTCGAACCCAGGTCTTCCCGATCTCCTGACTGTGTGGCCAACATGCTAACCACTCAGCCACCATAATTTGTTTATTTCGACAAGTCCATACCTTTTCACCGGTCCGAGTCTGAGATGTCAGCGCACTATTCTGGTATTCCAATATGCATATGCATATTCATATGCAAGAAGCTGCTACAGATCTTCTACTAGACTGTGGTAGCTAGTGCCCTCCCGTATGCAGTAGTGTGCTGGGGGAAGCAGCCTCAAGAAAAAGGACGCCACACACCTGGACAAACTGGGGAGGAAGGCAAGCGCTGTCATTGGCACTGAGCTGGACAGTCTGGCATCTGTGGCAGAGCAAAGGACACTGAGGAGGCTCCTTTCCATCATGGACAACCAGCATCATCCAATGCACAGCATCATCTCCGGACAGAAGAGTAGTTTCAGTGGCAGATTACTATCAATGGCCTGCTTCACTGAAGCAGGCCATAAGATAATTCCACTTCTCCATGTGGCTTCTCAACACAACAGAGGGGGAGCGATAAAACCACACACAAGACTGGACATACTGCGTTCCATGTTTATTTATTTACTTATTTTTTATTCTTATTCTATGTTCTTATTTTTCTTATCTCTCCTATCTTGACTTGTTTTATTTTTAAGTGTTTTGGTTTATTGTGACATTTTTGCAGAGGTGCTGGAAGTGTGAATTTTTCTTGAAGATGAATAAAGTATCTATCTAGTCTTCTAATCAAGAAGATGCCAAAATAGTTCAAAACTCCGGTAGCAAAAGCGGCGCTCTTGCCATGAACGTCCTTTCCGGTCAACAGGAAGTGACAAATCTTTTTGTTCCTGATGCTGTGTCGTCATTAGGTGAATGTGCAAACAGTTTCAAAGCGCTTTGAGTACTTTGAAGTTAGTAAAGCGCCATACAAGTGAAAGTCCCTTTTCTTCAGATCACCCATGTCTTTTCAGTTTTAAGACCTTGCATAATGTGCTTGCTAAGGCTGAGTTGTTTACAATTTGTTCACTTGTCTCATTTTCCCTCCGACCTTTCACAGGTACAGAAAACTGGCCCTGAGATGGCACCCTGATAAAAACCCCGAAAACAAAGACGAGGCTGAGCAGAAATTCAAGGAGCTGTCAGAGGCTTATGAAGTCCTGTCTGATGGTTGGTTACACCACAAACCTTTTTTCATTTTCATTTCGTTGGTGTGCACAGTACATACTTAAGCTCTTAACTGCTGGTGATCTTTTGTGTTTTCAGTCAACAAGAGGAGCACGTATGATCGCTATGGTAAAGAAGGACTGACAGGTAGCGCTGGAGGGAGAGGTAAGTATCATCACATCACACAAGCCTTAGGCTGTCACGAGATTAAATTGATTGACACCATAAATGATAATGAGCATGATAATTTTGCCAGCCTTGATATATTGCCATGTGCATGTGTGTCTGTTTTCCTCGTCTCTCGCCTCCAAACGGACAGGAAGAGGATGCACTCTGTGCATTGTTACAGCGCTTAGACTTAATAGAATGATGGTGAACAGAGTAAAACCTATTGTCAATCATACAGCCGCTTTGTCTCTGTGGGGGGAGGCAGGGCTGCTAGCATACACACACACACAGCAAAAGAACGGAGCTTTGTGAGGAGCAATGCAAGGTAGCGTCGTAGAAGTTAGGCGGGAGAAACATGTTGCAAAGCCAAATGCCACAGCCCAGTGTGGCAACATTAATAATGAGCAAGGGGAGCCCATCAACACGAACAAGCCAAACTGCCAAATTTAGTTGAAACTGGTAGCAACATAAAAGGCAACAAAACAAACTTGCCCATCTCAAACATAACCACCCAACCCAGTTTTCCCATCTGGGCAAAAAAAATAGACATCGAGATGAAGCGCCTTCATCCCGACAGTCAACACTCGTTCACATACATTTGGTCACCAATGTAACAAACGTAACAGCGCAAAATGGTGTGCGTTCACAGAAAGTCATTGCAAAAGAAATGCTGCCAGGCTGGAATTTGCCAAAAAGTACTCAGATACGCATCCAAAAATCATACAGGGTCATACAAGTGTGTCCTTCAAGTGCACTAATGTATATATTAGTGAGCTGGCAGAGACGTGGCTTAAATACATTTTAATTGAAACCCTTTAAAAAATAATTTTGCTACAAAATTACATAAATAAATTGAATGAATAAAATGTTTCAATCAAGTGTATTATATGGTAGCATGCAAACATATGATTATGACATTCCTGGATTGTAATGAATGTTTCAGGAGGCCACTACCACAACGGAGACCATTTCCATGAACCCTTCACATTCCGAAACCCGGAAGATGTCTTTAGGGAGTTCTTTGGGGGCAGGGACCCATTTGCAAACTTTTTCGGTAAGTCCTTGTTTTCCGGGGGGGGGGTTATTGTTGGGGGTTTTTTTCTATTTTTGTTTTACGTCAGAAAATGTCAAAGGAAAAGTCGACTGTCTTATTCTTCAAGGTGCAGATCCATTTAGTGATGATCCTTTCTTTGGCAACGGCCGGCGACATCAAAGTCGGGCAAGTCGGAGTCGGACTGGTGGCTCATATTTAGGGGGTTTTGTGGGCTTAACACCCTTTGGGGCCAGCTTCTCACCTTTTGATACAGGTATAAAACTATCAGCAAATATCTATGCTGTAAAAATACATCCCTCCGTATACGGGTGCTCATTTCTTCTCATTTAAATTTGGTTCCCAGGTTTTGGTTCATTTGGCTCCATGGGCACCATTGGTCACATGGGTCACATGGGCCACATGGCGACCATGGGGGGTCTAGGGGGCGGGGGCTTCACCTCGTTCTCCAGCAGCTCCTTTGGGGGAGGTGGCGGAGGTGGTATGGGTAACTTTCGTTCCGTGTCGACTTCCACGAAGATTGTTAATGGCAGGAAGATCACGACTAAAAGGTAAAGTCATTCCGTGCAAGGAAATTGATTTTTATTCACTTATCCTCAGAACACGTTCATCTTACCTGGTATGCTTGACTTCTTGTGGAGGGGGGAGCTACACACACACACACACACACACACTCTATTGATTGACTGGCCATCAATTGGTCAGGGTTTACTTGTTTCAGACATGCAAACAAATTACATTTACACCAGGGGTGTCCAAACTTTTCGAGCGAGGGTCACATACCGAAATATGAAAGGATGCAAGGGCCACTTTGATATTGTGTAAAGTAACGCATGTACAGTATGTCTCACAAGTGAGTACACCCTTCACATTTCTGCAAATATTTTATTATATCTTTTCATGGAACAACACTGAAGAAATGAAACTTTGCTACAATGTAAAGTAGTCAGTGTACAGCTTGTATAACAGTGTAAATTTACTGTTCCCTTCAAAATAACTCAATACACAGACCTTAATGTCTAAACTGCAGGCAACAAAAGTGAATACACCCCAAGTGAAAATGTCCAAATTGGGCCCAATTAGCCATTTTCTTTCCCCAGTGTCATGTGACCCATTAGTGTTACAAGGTCTCAGGTGTGAATGGGGAGCAGGTGTGTTAAATTTGGTTTTATCACTCTCACACTCTCTCATACGGGGGAGTGTAAAGAGTGAAGTTTGATACTAATAATAGGCTTTTTCATCTATATCACAAAGCTGAGATGCAGTTTTTTTGCTTTTTGTTTTTTGTTCCAAATATTTCAACTTTTCTTCTTAATCTTTGTAAAAAATGTTTTTGTAATATTATGACTTTATTTCCATAATATTTTGACTTTATTTTCATCTAACTTTTTACCCAGCCTAATTTTCCCAAAAATTATAACTTTATAATTTTTTTTGTTTTTTGTTAAAAATTATAACTTTATAATTTTGTTTGTTTTTGTTTCTCATATTGCAACTTAAAAACATGTTTTTAATGATTTAATATTTCCATTCAAGGCTACTAAATTGACATTGTTTTTCTTGTTATATTTTGACTTTATTCTAGTAAAATTACATGTTTTTTAATTTCTTTTTTTCCAGCTATTTCAACTTTCTTTTTGTCTGTTTAATTGCGACGTTATTCTCGTATTTCAACCTTTTTTTCACATCTTAATTTTCTAAAATTGACAACTTTATTCATTGTTTTGTTTCTCATAATATTATGACTTAAAATATTCTTTCTTTAATATTTCAGCTTTACGCTACTAACATGCTTTTCCTCATAATACGATGTTATTCTCGTAAAATTATGACTTTTTCTCGTTAGATTACCACTCTTTTCTCTTAATATTTAGAATTTATTCCTAAACTTTTGCTGATGTTTTGATTTTTGGTTCCTTTTTTTAGTTTTCTTGTTATATTTCTATTTATTTTATTTATATTTGTATTATATTTCTTAATTATATTTTTAGAATGTGCTGCAGGCCACACTTTGGATACCCCCTAAATTAACCAAATCAACATTGTGATTGTTGAAAACAACAGCTTCAGAAGTTGTAGAGAGATGAGATTTTCTTCAATTCATCTGCTGTCCCGCTGCAGAATCGTGGAGAATGGTCAGGAACGGGTTGAAGTGGAGGAGGACGGCCAGCTGCGGTCATTGACCATCAACGGCAAAGAGCAGCTGCTGCGACTGGAACACAAGTAGAAGAAGTATCCTGGACATGTTTAACCTCAGCACAAACTTGAGTATCAAGAAAAAAAAAAAGCAACACATTGGAAGATTCATGCTTGACCTGGTTTGGTGTATATACTTTCTTTCCCTCATTGTCTCATGCTTCATTCACATCACCAACTATGCATTTCCTTCCAATACTCAATCTGTCAAAAGACAGCAACCCTAGCATTGGGCTCAGGTTGGTGTTGATGTATCAGTGTTTGGGACCCCTCCTCTTTTTGATTATTCTGCGTACTCATTCGTTTTGTGCGCGTACGGCTCGCTGCATTCCACTAAGTCTTAACTGCTTTTTTTGTAAATATGCCCAGTATCTCCAATTGAATGGGTAGAAATCAGCAAAGTGTCATCCCTTCTTTGTTTATTGCTCATCTAAGCGCTTCTTAATATTTTTATTAAAAAAAAAAAAAAAGAATTCCAGTACTGGTAGAGTTTGTCACAATTTTCTGTGTTTGTGTTTATTTAATAATGCATGTACTGTATACCTGTTGATGTTGAGTCGTTTCTGAATGAAATACACTGCCTGGACACAACAAAAGTCAACACCAAATAGTAAGACAGTAAGACAGTGCATGGGTGGTTATGTTTCAACGGGAAGTAGGCTAACCATCAAGGCGCTCCTACCAAATATTAGTTTGTGGTCTTTTGTTGTGTCCCGGCAGCATGCAAATTGAGATGATCAGTGTACTTTGTAAAGCAATACATTGAAGTTTCCTTCTGTTTTGGGGATCCTGTACCTGTGGTCTGTTCTCTGCTGTAGAGTCATGAAACTTTTTACTTTATTCGCATCATTTTAGTCACACTTAGAAATATGTTGATTTTCCATGGATAATGAGAGCTCAAGGTTACGATTCCTGTTATGTCACCAGTTTAAAATATTAAAGAATAAACTTGTGTATACAAGTGTGGGCAGAATTTTACGTGACTTATGGCCATCAATGTCATCATTTTGGACAAAGTTGTGTAAAAGGTACTGAAACATTCAACATTTGGACGTGCGTTCAAAGGTTTAAACTTTTTGTCAGGGTTCTATGTATATACTGTATGTCATATAGAGAAATCCCTCCTTTATATCAGTTAATTGGTTTCAAACCAGGCCAGACCGTGATAAGTAAATTTCCGCAAAGTAGGTTTTTTAATGTTTTTGTAGTTCAAGCACAGAAAATCTCTTTACAACCTTCTAAATACTCTATTTTATATAATTAAAGCCCTCTACAAGTGAAATAACACCCCTATAGTCACGTTTACACTCCTATCACCTAATACACTAGGTCCCCAACTTACGAACACAATTGGTTCCAGACGACCATTCTTATGTCGAATTGTTCTTAAGTAGGGGAAAAGGTAATATTACCAATGATATAGGTACTACATGTACGTGTATACATATACAGTATATGTGTATGTATGTAAATATGAGTTTGGATGCAGTAGTAACATTAAATGAGGATAATTAATGAAAAAAACAATAAAAATTATGTAATAATACGTAATGATAAATGTTATTTACCTTTGAAGAGGAGTGGTCCAGCATACATCGTGGTGGAGTTGGAGGAGGAGTTATTGAAAAAAGGACAAATCGTCATGGTCGTTAGAGTCTTCTAAAAGAGGTAGTGTTCTGTGGGTGGTGTAGAATTAAGCAGGCCTATTAACTCTTCATAAACTTTAATCACACGCTCTGTCTGGGTTGTACAATTTAGCTTTCTATTTAGCTTTGTCTCCCCAGCGTCTAACTCTAACTGTGTTGGTCCCATTAGCTCTAACGCTGCCTCTGTTGGTCCCATTAGCAGTGTCACAGTGCCCTCTACTGGTCAAGCATGTACAGTAGCAGTATAAATACTGATTGAGCGACTACAAGGCAAAATAAAATAAAATATAGACCAGTCGGCTTGTGTTAGTATCTGCAAATGTTCGCTAGTCGGGTGTTCGTAAGTTGGGGACTCAGTGTGTAGTGGACATGAGAGAAAATACGACAAATGCTCGTGTTTGTTGATGGTGCTAGGGGATCTGAAATGGCAGACAGGAAGTGACGTCGGAGGTTCAGAGTTGAGATTTAGCTTGGCATGGGTTTCGGTCACAACGGTAGCCCGTGATGGGGATTATTGTGCCTGTTGTTACGGCAATCAAGTCTGGTGCTTTTGTGTCTCATCCAACATTACAGTAACACTACTGACATTGAATGAACTGTGTAGAATACTACATATCACAACATCTTTGAATGCATCTTCTGAGTGCCTTCTATGAACATGGTGAAATAAAAATATAAGGCTTTCAAAGACATACAGTATGTAGTATTCTACGCTGGTCGCTTATTTGTTTAGTGAGACAAGCACCATACTTGACTGCAAGAACAACAGGCTTTTATTGCAGGTTCGAATGATCACACAACAGGTACAATAATCCCTGAAGCCTAGGTCTCAACCGTATTTTTTTGTCTGTGTGATTTTTGGCATTTCCCAAATCTGTGTGTATGGGGGGGTTGTCGTTCGTGGAGAATGTAGTTGTTAACATGAAGGATTAAGATCTTGACACACATGCAGGACAAACAAAATATCTGAAGGTCCGTAGGCCACACTAATTACGTATGTGGGGTGTACGTGTGGCGCACGACACACATAGGAGTCTGCAAGTGTTATGTACAAAAAAAATTTGCCCAAACTTGACACCAGCCAAACATACAAAAAAACACACTGGCAATACAGACAACGCACGCAGACGTATGAACCGTGTCAGTTTGTCTTGCAACCTGAAAAAAAATTGAAGCACCCATAGAATATGTTTGAAATGACAAATAGTCTCTGCGGCCAGTCTACAGCTCGAAAATCAGCACGTCACACGGACGCCCTTCGTGCATTTCTTGCATGTAGACTAGTGATACTTCCGATACCAGTTCTTCATGCTCTAAAATCAATTCTCAATTTAAAGTATCCATACTTCTGATACTTCAGTCATTTGAGGTGATGTCTGTTGAAACGATGACTGATCGTAAATAGAGCCACGTGTGAATTGTGCATCAAGTTTTACATTTATAGTACTATAATAATAATTACTCATTGATTTTAATGCTTTTATTATTTTACTTATTTTCTTTTTTTATTGTTTAAAATAGCATCCTGTTTTTTCTGTTGCTGTATATTAGCTTGGGTATATTGTAAATCACCCTGCTACCTCAATATATGTTACAGTTTAAATTAAATATATAAAAAATATTAAGTCATTTATTTAAATGATTCATTTATTTAAATGATGTATTTATATTTAATTAATAATTAATAGTCTTGTTTTATTTATGCTATGATATGAAATACACTACTTACACTACTATAAAATTTACCAGACACATTCAGTGAATTTACACAAAATATCGGTACCACCGATACCACCCTGAATTCTATTCAGTATCGGATGGGAAACAAAATCAGTGGTATCACACATAACTAACATAGACCGGCTGTAGGAGCCTGTACGATGGGTTGTGACTTAACACGGGCTTCTGTTAAAACCCAACTCTGAATCCCTGACGTCACCTCCTGTCCGCTCCCTACTCAGCTCCCCTAGCACCAGAACACATTTATAGCAACACACACGAGCACGTCTTATACACTGTCGTATTTTCTCTGATTATGTCTACTTTATTGGGTAATACGAGTGTAAAGGTGAAGATAGGGGTGTTATTTCATGTCCAGAGGGCTCTAATAATGTTAAAAAACCCTATTTAATAGGTTGTAAACAGGTTTTCTATGCTCTAATTACGAAAGTATTCCATTTGTAAATGAGGAACCTTACTTCGTGGAAATTCACTTCTCATGGGTTGTCTGGAACCAGTTAACCACGATAAATGAGGGATTACTGTACTGTATACTGTGCACTGTGTTGTATTTTGCTTCATTTAGCCATTTTTATACTTGAAAATGCTTCAATTAGGCAAACAATACTGTATGTAAAATTGACTTAAATATGCATGTTTTTGACTAACAATAGGCCGTTTTCAACCACAAAACAGCATGATTTATGAATGAATATATTTTTGACAAACCATGATAGAGAGAAGCCGCAAAATTCAAAGCGCGACGTGGTGAGATACAGCACATCCCTGCTCTTTGTCAGCGTTATGTGATGGGGCCAGCGAATGGTGAAAAACCACAAGCAATTGATACGGCCCTTAAAAATGTCTATTTTTGACACACTGCTCGCTCCTCCTCCAAACCTTCCTGCCAGCTTGACGTTGACATTCTCATCATTTGCAATAAAAATAATGCTTGTCATGATTAGATTCAGATGCAGAACCCTCACCTTCTCTCTTCAATTGCCATTGTTCACTTGCGATACAACTTATGAAAGTAAAGTATAAAATGTACAGCGACTCACCACTAATGAATGATAATGCAAGATGATCCATGAACACATGGAATCATAGTTACAAGTTTGCGTCTCAAAGCAACAATGGTGTGTTCAGGGAAAGTGCAGAGATCCAGTGTGAAGCCCACACTAAGGTAATGATGTGGAGCTGTCCTTAGTGCTGAAGACAGCCTGCATGCTCTCTCTCTTATCTTTATCTCTCTGTCGCTCCCTCCCCCTGTCTTAATGATCCTTTAGTCTCTTGTCCACGAGGCTGGCAGTTCTCTGTTGGCGTCTTCGCTCTTTGCTTGTGTGGAAGAGTTCCTCAGGGAAGCGCAAAGAAGAGTTTTCCTGAATGTGTCTTCTCCTGGCCAACATGTGGGTGTTCGCTAGTATCTACCACAGCTTCCATGTAGCCGGGACTGGAGAACCGCTGACATAGCAACCCGGCTGCTATGCTGGGACTTCCAGTAAGAGGCAAAGCTCCACTTGAAGAGTTCCTCACCAAAATCCACACAGGTAAGATTCACTTTTGTGAGGTAAATAGATGACTTATTTGTACGTTTCGTGTGACAAAGTCGATTGGGTGAAACATTTTTGTTCACTTTTAGCCTCTAGCTTTTGTGCGTCGTGTACTTTTTCAACTTGATGCGTTCAGGTGCGTAATCGCGGGATAAACCACAGCCTAATCTCCTGACAACCAATTAGAAATGAACTCTCTCACATTAGACTTTAATTCTGAGAGATAAATCAGGAACTGTTCAATTGGAAAAGGCTTTTTTTAAAAACGGAATGGAAAACAGTATACACAAACGCTCCAAATCAACTCATTTGCATAAGCTTGTACTGTATGGAAGCAAAGAACTTCATTCATGTATACTCCTGACATTAAGGCCTGAAAGTACATTATAAAACAGATCATGCAGTGAAGAAAATGGTTTTGAAAAACATTTATTTAAAAAAAAATCTCATGTCAAGATCTGCATGTCTAACCAAATACGTGATAGGTTTGGTAGTCATCTTTTTCAAATACACATTCTAATAATGAGCCTGATTTCATAAGTGAAACAGATAAACACTAGTAGGAAAGCTTTATTTTATGTGATCACACACAGGCACAAAATATCAAGCATATGCCCTCCATATTAAGGGTCTGTACATACCAATGACACTGAATACAGTACAGGGTGTCCCTGAATGACACATAGGCAAAAGTACATATATTATAGTGTACATTATATTTTTTTAAGTAATTATTTTTTCATTTCAATTATGTATTTTTCCTTTTTAAATGGAATATATTGTTATATAGAATATATTAATTATTTATGTAAAAGAAGTTTTAATTGATTTAAATTTTTTTTTTACTTTTTTAAATGATTTGATACATTTATATTTATTTATTCATTGTTATATAGAATTTAGATTTAATGTGATGACAATAATTTGCAAATTGTATATCGGTAATTATTTTAGAAAATGACTATTTACTATATGTGTATTGATATATAGAATATATTTGAAATATTGATTTTGAATAATAAGAATTTTTAAAATTATTGTAATATTTGTTGAAAATAATGATTTAATGTATTTACTAAACATTTACTAAACATTTCTAACTTTTGAAAACAATTCTTGAGTTAATATATTTATATTCCTATGTAGAATATATTTTTATTTATAATAATTTTTACATTCTACAGCTTTTTACAATTATTGAAATTATTTTTGAAAATGACTTAATATATTTATATGTCCATTATTATTCAGAATATATTTTTATTTAAAATAATGTTTAAATTATAGGAATTTGTAAGTAATTAATGGTTTATTATACAGTATTTATATTGCTATATAGAATGTATTTTTATTGACAGTAATTTGTAAATAATACGAATTTTTAGAATTATTGTAATTATTTTTCAAAATAATTCTTTTATATATTTATATTTTTATACAGAATATATATTTAAAATAAATGATAAATTATGCAAATTTGTGCAATAATTTGATTGTAATTATATTGAAAATAATGAATGACTTAAAATATTTAGACGGCTATATAAAATAGATTTTTATTGAAAAAAAATTATATAAATGTTTATAAATATTTGTTATTGTAATTATTTGTTATTGTAATTTAATTTTTTTTTTGACTATATAGAATATATTTCTAGTAACTTTTAACTTTTTTTGACACATTTTTACATTTTTTTTATTTTTTTTATTTTTTATTCGTATTGCTATTGACTATATTTTTATGTATGATAAATTGTAAATTATTATTTTTGTACAATTACTTTATTATAATATTTAAAAATTGTTTGTGATCAAATTTTTATATGCGTCTATGACTTATATGTTCTGTATACCCTGTAACATACATCATTCCTTCATTACAATATGAACTTCTTGAACCAAGATGACAATGGAAGATTTTGAGTGCAGTTACAGTAGTCGCTACTTCCTGTTGCCACTCCATGATACAACATATGTGATGATGTTGGTATCAAGCTGAGCTTTAGAAAAAGTCAAATAAGAAATGCAAGGATAGTTTTAGGTAGGATGGTGACATAGTTGTGTGTCCTATGGGTGTCCCAGGAGAAGATAGACGGACTATAATTAACTCAGGCAGACTTGAGCCAGGGCAGACGAAGCCTAATGCCCCGAGGAGGATTTGTGGAAGGCCATTATACAATCAGATAACGTCCCACTGTCAAAGGACATCTAATGGCACCATAAGCCTGCTGTGCTCCACACAAATTTTTTTACAGAAACAAACCATCAAGCCGTCGTACGCCACTCACAGAATACTTCAAATGTGCCTTCTCTCACTGACATACAGCACTGATTCTGGTCAGCAACCTTTCCATCTCCATGATAAGACCACTGCACTCCTTATTTATCACTGTCTCTTTCATAGGAGTAGATGTCATCGTGCTCAAAGACTTCCTCTTTATATTGAATGCTGGCCGTGATAGTCGAATGTTTAATACCTAAATAGCGGCCAATATTGGTGTGTATTTCTTGAGATTTTTATTATCTTTAATTTTCATTTCCATGGTGATGGCTTTCCTTGTCCTTGGCACATTTTCACCTGGGAAAAATAATGAAGTGCAAAAAGTTAACTAATAAGCGATGTTATCCTCACTCATGAAGCATACACTGTGTTCATTTGCGGCTTGTGAGACGAGGCGTATGCTGCAGTGTTAAGTTTTTTTACTCATTGTCAGGGGAAAATTTGCTGTTGGCTCCAAAATAAATGGAAGACAAGACAAGTTATTTCTGAATAATGAGGGGTACGATTTAATAAAATCAATACAACCTGAACAGAAGTCTTCTATTGGAATCAGGTGATAAGCATGTGGAGGACTAGAGGCCTCGAGCAGACAATCATAGCAAGCCAGTGTGACATGAATGTGTGTCTTAGTAGAAATACATATGTACTGTATGGTAGTGCAAATGTGATATTTTTTGGCATAATCCTGTCCTCCAATTTGTTGTTTTACTAAGTCTGCCAATATACAGTAAGACTTCTGTGGAAAATTAAACAGCAAAGACAGAAGAGGACTTTATATGACTGTATGTACTGTATTTGAGTAAAATTGCAGTATTTCTTATGTTGGAATAATTCACTTACTGTACTCTGATAATCATACTTTTTCTTTGAACTGTCTGTTTGTAGCCATGGAGCCAAGCAGAAGTTCTACTCCTATCTGAAAAGCGCCAGGTGAGCTTGGTGGGCCGAAGCCACATTGTGCCCACCAGCCACCACCACCGACTAGTAAACGTCGCATCCACAAGCATCCTCAAACATCCTCAAACATGGCAGACAAAGTGCTCTACAGCGCGCCGAAGGTCAGCGGCCGAACCCCAGGGGCTCCTATACTGCCCCCCGAACCCATCGACATCATTCGCGTCAAGGCCCGCTCTCGGAGGGTCAGGCTCAATGTTGGGGGTCTAACACATGAAGTTCTATGGCGAACACTGGACCGCCTACCCAGGACCCGTCTGGGACAGCTAAGAGACTGCAACACCCACGAGTCATTGCTGGAAGTCTGCGATGACTACAGCCTCTCTGAGAACGAGTACTTCTTTGACCGCCATCCTGTGGCCTTCTCCTCCATTCTCAACTTCTACAGAACGGGCAAGCTGCACATGATGGAGGAGATGTGCGCCCTGTCTTTCGGACAGGAGCTGGACTATTGGGGCATCGATGAGATCTATTTGGAGTCCTGTTGCCAGGCGCGATATCACCAGAAGAAAGAGCAGATGAACGAGGAGCTGAGAAGGGAGGCAGAGACTCTGAGAGACAAGGACGGGGAGGAGGAGGACCTCGGCTGCTGTCCCGACCAGAGACAGAAACTCTGGGATCTTCTGGAGAAGCCCAGCTCATCTGTGGCAGCAAAGGTAATAGCAGCTCACATTTCCTGGTGTTCCCCCTAAAGGAATGTTGGATGCTACTCAATACTAATAAGTTCAGACGATGCACACTTTTCGAAGGCCAAAACCACTTGAGAATTGGAAAACAGTGAGTAATTGAGATGCCCATAAAGATGTCTATTTTGGCAGTCCTGGCTATGCTTCTGTCTATGCACTACTTTGCTTGAGCATATCCACACAAACCAACCAGAGGCCTCCCTCACACACGGTGTGACCAAAAATAACATACCAAGTAACACATGTGGAACACACAATGTAACTGCAACACCTGCAATTTCTTTACATCCTGGATGAAACGAAAGTTGTTGCAGACGTCACTACTGCCGCCTTTATTCCCTCCATCCATCATCCATCCATCCATCCATCATCTACCCGTCCATCATCCACCATCCACCCATTCATCATCCAGCCATCCCTCACCCATCCATCCAGCATCCATCCATTATCTATCCAGCCATAATCCATCCATGCATCTATTCATCATCCAGCCAGCCATCCATCACCCATCCATTATCTATACAGCCTTCATCCACCCATCATCCATCCATTCATAACCCATCCATCATCCATCCATCCATTTCCTATACCACTTCTCCTCATTAGGGTCGCGGGGCCCATCCATCATCCATCCATAATTTATCTAGCCATCCATCACCCGCCTATTTATCATCCATCCATCCTTCTCTTATTCATCCATCCATCCATAACCCATCCATCATCCATCCATCATTCATCCAGCCAGCCAGCCAGCCATCACCCATCCATTTATCATCCATCCATCCGTCTATTGTGCATGCATCCCTTCATCATCTATCCAGCTATCCATTATCCATCCATTCATCACCCATTGTCCATCCATCCATCCATCACCCATCATCATCTGTCCATCTTTCTATCATCACTCCACCCATCATACAAACATCATCCAACCATCCATCACCCATCATCCAGCCAACCATCCATCATCAATCCATCCATCCATTATCTATCATCCATTTATCATCCAGCCATCCATCCATCATCAATCCATCATCCACCCATCATCAATCCATCTTTCTATGATCATCCATCCATCACCCATTATACATTCACTCATCGTCCATCCATCCATTCATCATCCGACCATTCATTCACTATCCATCCATTCATCATCCATCGTCTAGCCATCACCCATCCCTCACCCATACATCTATCCATCCATCATTCATCCATACATTTATCACCCATCATTCATCTTTCTGTCATCCATCAAATTATCCCTCACCCAACATCCAGCCATCCATCATCCATTGATCTATCATCCACCCATCATCCATCCTTATATCATCTGTGTAGCATCCATTCATCCATCTGGCTATCATATATCCACCCATCATCCATCCATCACTGATGTATGGCAATGGACACGGGATGCAATGAATGGACAGACTACTTGATGGAGGAGAACTGTACCAGACAACGTTATAACGCGCATAGATCATAAAATTGTGGCATTGTTACAAACAGAGGACATAGCAATGTATGATGAAGATTCTGGCTTGCAGATGGCACTTATATACTTTCCATAGAACAGGTGGATGTCAACTTGACTAACAGCCAACTATTTGCAGCAAGGAGTAACCATTTACATGTGGAAAACATTAACCACATACAGTATGTCAAGTCATGTCTGTTCACCGGGCGAGCTGTACTTTTAGTCAGATTTCCATCATCCATCATCCAGCTATCCATCTATCATCCAACATCACTCACCATTCTTCCACCCGTCATCCATTGATCACACATCATCTGTCTATCATCCATTCACCCACCATCCACCCATCTACCCATTATTCATCTATCATCCATCCACCATCCATCCATGTTATAGCACCTATCCTGTCAGGGTTGTGGGGGTTGGAGGCGACCCAAGCTAGGCTTGGGTGAAATGTCTACTACAGTATATTCCAGCGCATGTAGAGACAAACAAGCATTGACACATTGACGGTGCCTATGAAGATTGGGAAATGAAGCCATGCTGGCCCAGTCACCCAAGTCAACCTGTACCCGTCCGTGACTAGTCGACAAAATAGTCCAATAAATCAGTCAGTGCTTCGCACAGGTATTAATATGACACAAATTAACATAATAAAGAATAAAGGTCACGATTTCTAAATATAACAGAGGTCCTTGTGACTATTTCAGAAGTGTTGTGTCAGCGGGAGGGAAGCCTCTTAAGCCGTGCGCCATGACGCTGTGTGTCACTCAGCTCTTAACCAATGACAGAATCCTCCTGCTTAAAGACACAGCAGGCTGGGTCTCAAATGGAATACTTCAATAAGTATACTGTGTATACTGTGTACCCAGTTCCCGAGTGTTTGACTTGTGACAGTGTAGCGATGTCCCAAATCAATTACCATCATTGTACACTTGCCAGAAATTACGATTGCAATTTTTACCCAAGGTGAGATTTTAATGTTTGAATACATTTTATTCATAACTGAATAATACTACGCAAAAAAAAGTGATAACATGTAAATTTCACATGTGACACATTGTTGCCGCTTCATTTTTGGGGTCATAATCAGGGTTACGGAGAGGGTTATAGAGCTAGTGACGACACACACACACACACACTCACACCTTCCTGAGAATAGTTTATAATCTCCTTTTACTGCTAACATTGTGACTGTGAGTAGGTGGACCGGTGTATCCAGTCCTTTGTGCGCATGGTAGGTGGACAGGGCACATTAACAGTAGTATCACCCCTATTCATCTTATTATCACTATTGACTATAGTTTTTCATTATTGTTAATTAATACTCTGATTTAGCCATTTGGTTGGCTGAAGGAGCTTTTTTAAATGTATATTACTTCCAAACTCGATCATCAGTGTGTAAGGGGGCACCTGAAGGACAGTTCAGGGCGTAGTCCGCCTTTTCTCTCTCAGCTGGGATAGCGATACAATATGGATGGATAATTAGGATCATGAATGAGAACACTGAGTTATTATTGTTATTATCTGGAGTAGTAGCAGGAAGCAATGAGTGAAGTGAGTGTATTGACTGTTACTTTCTAATGATAGTCTTTCATTGAGAGCCCTTGTACTTGTACAGGGTGTCCCCCAAAAACACATGGTTAAAAATGCATATATTATACAATTATACAGAAAAGTAAAATAAATATACATATAATCTAAATAAATATTTTTCTTCTTTTTAACACCTGTAGCACCTGTATATTTCATTGTAATTATGTTTAAAAATTGCTCATTTTATTTAGTATTAATTAATTACTATTAATTAAATGTAAATAAAATTATATAATGTTATGCCATATCATATGTCCAGACTTTAGAGACACCTTTTAAATGATTTCATTTAAAATATATCTTAAGAAAATGAGTTCTTTAATTTTTATTTATTTTATTTATCAATTATTAATTCAATTGAACTTTTTTGTATACTGTATATTATGTGTGTATGTTATATGTCCAGACATTAGGGACTCCTGATATCTAAGTTAAACGTTACCTGAAATTCTTGTTACAGACATATTGTTTGTCTCAACTTGACATGTAGGTCAGAGACTAGCAGTCTTTCATACAAAAAGGTCCAAGAAATGAAGAAAAACCTCCATCAAAAAGGTCAGGCAAAAACACAGTACTCTGGGATCTTCTTGTCATGGACGCAGCAATAATTTAGCTGTTGCTCTTTTTTCAATTTTTGCTTTTGTTTTTTTTTTTATTTTCCAAATGTTTTATTCAACGTTCTTAAATATTCACCTTAAATTTTCTTTATGTAATATTATTACTTTTTTAACATTATTTTTTACTACTCACTAACATGATAACAAAAAAAATACATTTTGTTGTAAAATTCTTAGCCCTTTATGGTGAGCTTGTATATATGATCCTCCATCTTGGCAGCCAAATTCATTCATTCATTCAGCAGAGCATGAAAATATCTGTAATGCATTTGACTTGCTGCTAGTGCTGCTGCTGTCATCCATCCATTTTCTATACCGCTTCATCCTCATTAGGGTCGCGGGGGTATGCTGGAGCCTATCCCAGCTGACAGGGTGTACGGGGTACACCCTGGACTGGTCGCCAGCCAATCGCAGGGCACATATAGACAAACAACCACTCACACTAACAGTCATACCTATGGACAATTTAGAGTCACCTGCATGTTTTTGGGAATGTGGGAGGAAGCCGGAGTACCCGGAGAAAACCCACGCGCACACGGGGAGAACATGCAAACTCCACACAGAAATGCCCAGGGGAGAATCGAACCCAGGTCTTCCCGATCTCCAGACTGTTCCTGTATTGGCCAACATGCTAACTAGACCACCGTGCGGCCCCTTCTGCGGTCAAAAAAACGAAATAAAAAAAAAAACACACTGGCTTTTCTTCTTTATAGAATATGGAAGCCCGCCACTGAAAGAAAAAAAATATCCCAATGGTAAGTCGTACTTATGAGATAAAAAGTCATAATTATGAAATAAGAAAGTCATAATTATGAGATAAAAAGTAAAATTACGAGATTAAAAAGTCATAATCATGAGATAGGAAAGTCATAATTATGAGATAAAAAGTAAAACTTACGAGATAAAAAGTCAAAATTATGAGATAAAAAGGCCTAATTTTGAAATAAAACATCAAAATGCGCTGCCTTCTTCACTGGAGCCTGTGTCACATGACTCTTGGCATATGCACAGTTTGGTTCTCATATTTTGGATTTTTAATCTCATAATTCTGACTTTCTATCTTGTAATTTTGACTTTTTATCTCCTAATTCTGACTTTCCTATCTCATAAGTATGACTTTTTATCACATAATTCAGAAATTTTACGTCATAATTATGACTTTCTTATCTCATAACTTAGACTTTTTTATCTCATAATTAATACTTACCATTAGGATATTTTTTTTCTGCCAGCGGCAGAAACGGGCTTCCATAATGGAAGGACAGCAGTGAGAGAAAACACATTTGTGGGCTTCATCCTTTGGTACCTCATGTGACCTTGTGTAATCCACCTTAAACCCAGAGGTTTCCTTTCAGAATACCGACGGTCTTTTCACTCTAGAACGTAAGCATTTAGTATTGCATGTTGCAGTTTTCCTATTTTGTGTTGCTTGTGTCTATCTTCAGCTATCCCTGATACAAAAATTGCTAAAATCTTCACTTAATTATGCGTTCATTGGCCTTCTAACACACACACACACACACATTGCGAGAGGTCCTTTATCAACTTACTTAATTGCTTTTTTTCAACTTTACAAGATTTTTTTTTTTTATATATATCTACTACGATGACTTGATTCTTCTTGTCGGGGGGTAAGAAAGACTGAGTAACCACTTCTACCCCCTCTTTCTTGTCTATAGATAGCAAGACAATCCTATTAGAATTATCCTGAAATGTCCTAGCAAGGGCTGCGGCCAGCAACGACACATGCTTATGGACACACATTTTAGGACTTCATGTCAACGCACTTTGTACTTTAACATGGAAAATGCATCATGCTCATGAAGTCGACCCGAATCATGAAACGATCTAGCAATCACTACATACCAAATATGTGAAATTGCAACATTTGCAAGTGTTGTACAAATGGTATCAGGTGTGGTGTTCATCAAGTTTATCTTACGTGCTGCTATTGTCTTGTATACTGCATACGGTGTTGCTGCTATCGGAACCTTCATTTCCCTTTATTTCTATATAATCTAATCAAAATCCAATTGCTTCATTGTTTGTGTATGTTATGTCATGTCATTTATGATGTCATTTCTGCTTTGACTTTGTTGTATACTCACAATTTGTAAAATATATTTGACATTTAACACCTAGGTCTAGGTATGGACATTAAATGTAATTAATAGACCTAGGGCACGCTGTCGGGATTATGTCACATAGCTGGTCTGGGAACGCCTTGGTGTCCTCCTGGTGGAGCTGGAGGAGGTGGTCGGGGACTGGGAAGTCTGTACTTCCCTACTGAGTGAGACTGGTGCCCCTGCGACCCGGATAAGCGGAAGAAGATGGATGGATGGATGGACATTTAAAACAAATTAATCCAAAAAATATATACAGTTCATATAGTAACAATTTGTACTGTATACCACTTAATACTGTCATTGTTCACCCACGAGATAAGACAGGTTTAATCCCTAAGTATGCCTCACACGCTTATTAAACGCATTTAAAGTATAAAATGTGTAGCTACTCACTACCAGTGGGTGATAATCTAAGATGATCCATGACTGTCGAAACTACTGTAATGTGTTCAATGACCGGAGAACTTGAAGAAAAAGATGAAGCAAAGGCATGTAACGTGTAAAAACTGTGGGCTCTGTAACATTGGTACACATATTATTACCCACTTAGAGTGAATGATGTCTTTTTTCTGCTGAAAAACCTGAAAAAAGTTTTAAAAAATATATTTGTAACCAAAACTCTGCAAATTGGAAGTGGGTAGTCAATGCTGAATGGAAAATGTGCGAGGATATATGTACAGTATATACATGCAATAGATATAATATATAATGTTATTTATTTAGTATGTCTATTAAATACATATATACTATATATTATATCAATATAAGAGATATATATTTTATTTATTTAGGATGTCTATTAAATACTGTAATTTCCGATTTATAAGCCACTACTTTTTTCTTAAACTCTGAACCTTGTGGCTTATACAGTGGTGAGGCAAATTTATGGATAAGTTGTAATTGTGACATCACCTTTACTTGAGGAAACAGTAGCTCTCTTTGGCAGGAGCCAATCACGTGCTATCAGTGCTTGTCAACCCACCAACAGTCTGACTCACGGTGTCATCTTACAACGGACACTAAACTCATCACACAGCACACTCAAAAGGTATACCTAAGAAATATACAAAGAAGTACCAATAAGAAAATGAATGCATTGCATCCAAGCAAAGCATCCATTGGTGTCTGGCGCTGCAATAATGTCAGCTTCCCTCTGGGCTCTGGGCTCCTCTGGCTTCCTCTGGTGGACAAAGGCAGCATTGTAGTGCCATCCATCCATCCACCCAGCCATACATCCATCCATTCATTCATCCAGCCATCTATTTTCTATGCCGCTTGTTCTCCAATGAAATGCTTTGCTCACACCATGGTTTTCGAGTATGAACCGCCTTTTTAAGGTCATGCCACAACATCTCAATAAGATTCAGGTCCGGACTTTGACTAGGCCACTCCAAAGTCTTCATTTTGTTTTTCTTCAGCCTTTCAGGTCCTGAAGCAGCAAAACAGTCGCAGACCATCACACTACCACCACCATATTTTACTGTTGGTATCATGTTCTTTTTCTGAAATGCGGCGTTACTTTTACGGCAGATGTAATGGGACACACACCTTCCAAAACGTTACATTTTTGTCCCGTCAAAGTATTTTCCCAAAGGTCTTGGGGATCATCAAGATGTTTTCTGACAAAATTGAGACGAGCCTTAATGTTCTTTTTGTTCAGCAGTGGTTTTCGTGTTGGAACTCTGCCATGCAGGCCGTTTTTGCCCAGTGTCTTACTTATGGTAGAGTTATGAACACTGATCTTAACTGAGGCCTGCAGTTCTTTGGATGTTGTTGTGGGGTCTTTTGTAGCCTCTTGGATGAGTCGTCGCTGCGCTCTGGGGGTTTGGTTGGCCGGCCACTCCTGGGAAGGTTCACCACTGTTCCATGTTTTTGCTATTTGTGGATAATGGCTCTCAATGTGATTCACTGGAGTCCCCAAACTTTAAAAATGGCTTTATGGGCTTGGGCATTCACATGCAATGTCTTCAGACATTGCAATCATCTAGTCAATATATAATTCCGTTACATAGCATACCAATTAAATATATATACCGTAAACTGTCACCTCTTTGTGCTTCGAATTTCATAGCTTCATTCAGTCATGTTTTTTTATTATTACGTTTATATTAATTAATAAATCATGCTGTTTTGTAGTTTAATATGGCCTATTATTAATAAAAAAATATGTTTATTTAATATATCTATATCTAAGTCAAGCATTCTGAAGCATACAAATGGCTAAATGAAGTAAAATACAAATATAAAGCATTCAGAAGACGTCATGATGATATGTAGTATTCTACATCAGTCACTAGGTGTCAGTGATGTTATTGTAAAATTCGGTGAGACACACAAGCACCATACTTGATTGCCAGAACAACAGGCTTTTATTGCCCATTTGAATGATCTCACAACATGCATAATGATCCCTAACACGGGCTACTGTTGCGGCTGTAACCCACCCCAAGCTAAAACTCAACTCTGAACCCCCAATGTAATTTCTTGCCCACCCCCAATTCAGCTCTCCAAACACCAGAACACATTTACAGCAACACACACAAGCATGAGTCTTATTTATGTCTTATTTACTCTTATTATGTCTACCACATTGGGTAATAGGAATGTAAAGGTGACTACATTGGTGTTATTTCATGTCAAGAGGGCTATAATAATGTTAAAAACCATATTTAGAAGGTCATAAACAGGTTTTCTGTGCTCTGACTATGAACATATGCCATTTATAAATGAGGAATCCTACTTTGTGGAAATTCACTTATCATGGTCGAGTCTGAGGCCAACAAACAGCCATTAACGAAGGATTTCTGTACTTATTGTATAGTTATGACATAATGTATAAATATATAATTTTAGATTTTTTATTTAATTATTGATATGATTATCAGTGTACAAGTTTATGTACAAAGCGACGGCTCATACACAAACTTACTTTGTCTTACTTTTGTCTTGCAGGTCCTGGCTATGATCTCCATCCTCTTCATCATCATTTCCACAATTTCGCTGTCACTCAACACGTTGCCAGAGCTGCAGGTTGTGGATGAATTTGGCCAATTCAATGACAACCCAAACCTGGCCCACGTGGAAGCGGTGTGCATCGCCTGGTTCACCATGGAGTATCTGCTGCGCCTGCTCTCAGCACCCAATAAGTGGAATTTCATCAAAGCGCCGCTGAACATCATTGATTTGCTG
This sequence comes from Dunckerocampus dactyliophorus, assembly GCF_027744805.1. Classification (NCBI taxonomy): domain Eukaryota; kingdom Metazoa; phylum Chordata; class Actinopteri; order Syngnathiformes; family Syngnathidae; genus Dunckerocampus; species Dunckerocampus dactyliophorus. Next base: position 24,128,207 of record NC_072820.1, on the reverse strand, counting down.
GCGATTCTGCCTTACTATGTGACTCTCTGCCTCACCGAGTCCAACAAGAACGTCATGCAGTTCCAGAATGTGCGTCGTGTGGTCCAGATATTTCGAATAATGAGGATCCTCAGGATACTGAAGTTGGCCAGGCACTCCACTGGACTCCAGTCTTTGGGCTTCACTTTGCGCAGGAGCTACAATGAATTGGGTCTCTTGATTCTCTTCTTGGCCATGGGCATCATGATCTTTTCTAGCTTGGTGTTCTTTGCTGAGAAAGATGAAGACTCCACCAAATTCACCAGCATCCCTGCCTCTTTCTGGTGGGCGACCATCACTATGACCACCGTTGGTTATGGAGACATCTACCCACAAACCCTCCTGGGGAAGATTGTTGGAGGGCTCTGCTGCATCGCCGGCGTGCTGGTCATCGCCCTTCCCATCCCGATCATTGTCAATAACTTCTCTGAGTTTTATCGGGAGCAAAAGAGGCAAGAGAAGGCCATCAAGAGGAGGGAAGCTCTTGAAAGAGCCAAACGAAGTGGAAGTATCGTCTCTATCAATCCCAAAGAAGCTTTTGCACGTAACATGGAGCTCACAGATGTGCTGGTTGAAAAGAAGGAGGACAGTAAGTGTCCTGTGGACAACCACCTATCACCTAGCCGCTGGAGCTACCACAAACAGTATTCCAACACAGAGGTAGGCAGTCCCACTCAGTCCAAACATTACCAGGAGGTGGCTCAAGTGGGCTCACATGAATGCATCAAACCCTTGGCCAACAAAAGCAGCCCTCAATGCCTGAATGTTAAGATCCTAGACGACAAGGTAGCAAAGCACGACAAACTTATAGAGGAGATGGAGATGAGTGTGCTGAACCCCACCCAAAACCAAGAAACTTCAGGTGCAGGAGCAAGGACATTCTCCAACATGGCTGAGGGTGGAGAAAGCAGACAAGGAAGTTCTGTCCTTCCCGGTGTTGGAGGGGGTAGTAGTAGCAGTAGTGCTAGACAACTGCGTGTACCCCCTCCCTTGGATCTGAGCCAGATTAGTGCAATAAGCGCTGACAATACCCAGCCACTAACAACTGTCAAAGAGGGTCCGCAAAACTTAGTGTCCACTGCCTGCAGCTCCTCCACAGATTCTAGCAGCATGCAGAAGACAAGGGCCCAAAAGGCTGACCTGATTGGAGTACAAGAGCATGTGCTTATGACAGTCATGACACCTGCGGCAGCCCCCGCCTCCGCTGGCTCAGCCAGGCTTGCTCAGCTCTTGTCAGACGACACGGCGTCCAGCAGATTTGCTCCCAGCTCGGCAGCGCAGGAAGTTAACTCTCCGTTGGCTCTCCTACAAGCTGCGTCTCTGACGGAGCAATCTGTTAGTCCAAGCAACTCGAAGGGGGAAGGTGAGAGATTAGAAGGTGAAGGGCAGCTCACGGGCTTAAGCCATCGGGGGAGCAATCACATGGAGCGTTTAGGTAGCAGCAGCAGCCCTCTGCTGAAGACTGGCATGCTCAACTGCTCACAGGAGCTAGTAACTGTTGAGGCAGGGGGTAGGGAGGCAGCACCCCAGGGTAGGGAAAGGCAAGAAAACCACATTCTTGACCAAAGTCTGACACCACCCAATGAAACTAGCATGTGAGGCCAAATCCTTCACAGAAGTGGAACTGAATGGACTGATGCCATATCCTTTCAGTACTCTCAGACCCTCAAGAATGCTGTCCAGAAACCGACTACCGCCTCATTTGGATGTATTTTTGCATACAAGGGTAGTAAAGCTGTGTGGTGTCCAGACACGATCTAAATCTCACATTGTCAGATGGTACTACAGTGTATTTACTAGGGGTGTAACAATATATGGATTTGGAAACAGATTTTCTGAACATTCAGTTTGGTACAGAGGCGTATCGATTTCCCACGGTACACATTAAGTGAAGGACAGGAAGTGTTTATGGCATCTACTCTGAAAACAGCCACAGTGCAGTCCAGCCTTTGGCTAGCAGGAGTCATGGCTAGCTATAGTGCCAAGGAGAAGCCAGAGTTCCGTGGTTAAAGTCTCCTGTTTGGGGACACTTGGCCTTCCCAGTGAAATACGTAAACAGACAAGTGGATAAGATGCTGGAACTATTCCTAGTTCCTAATGAATGATAATGTAAAATTATCCATGATTGTCAAAGCTATTGCTTCAATAGCCAACAAACTTTTGCGTCCCAGCACACGACTATGGTGCGTTCAAGAACCGTGCGTCTCAATGCTTGGGGAAAAAGACATGATCAGTGAGGCATAAATACAACATGTAAAAATGGTGAGCTTTCTAAACATGTATGATGCACATTTTACCTTTATTATCACATATTTATAAATTATTACCTACTGGTGAATGAAATGCTTTCGGAGGAAAAAACATGTTAGGTTAATTGGTGACTCTAAATAGTCCATAGGTATGAATGTGAGTGTGAATGCTTGTTTCTATATGTTCCCTGCGATTGGCTGGCAACCAGTCCAGGGTGTACCCCACCTCTCGGCCAAAATCAGCTGGGATAGGCTCCAGCATACCCCCGCGACTCTAATGAGGATAAGCGGCATAGAAAATAGATGGATGGATGTTTCCACAAAAGCTAACTAATTTTACTTTTTGCATTCCCTTACTGAATCCAGAATATACGCTGACCGAAGCGTAACGTTACACCCTTACAAGTATATATTTATTCGACATCAACGTCAAACATGGACGAGTACTTCATCATTTTTGGTACACATGAGAGCACAAACAAAGCCTTGAGTGAATGGAAAGATTGATGATGAAGTGAAATATTATATAATATAATAGGCAAAATATACTTTTTAAAAAAATATGTCAACACAATCTAGTCATGACATGAACATCCTCTGCACTACGGCCCATGTGTCCCTCATTTCAAGTACTGTGCAAAGTACTTGACATGCAGCCCAAACCAAAGCAATATTTTCTATGTTGTACATTTACTTTTTTACGCTTGTATCTCATTTATTTTAGCCCTTTTTACTTGATAATGCCTGAAACAAAAGTATAACAATAATAACAATAATAAAGCGAATGCTAATTAGGGGACAGGTTATTGGCGCTTTGGTCTCTATGAGATTTATGTACATTTGCTATTATTGTCATGGCTGAATGCACAAAAATAGGAGCGTGGGCCAAGAAACACAAGATGTTGTATGCATATATTCAAACAATATTATCATTTTATTGTCACTCACGTTGAAATACTGATGGCATAGGCCTGAGAGCTGCCATATTGATCAATCAAAAGATTTGATAAACAAGCTAAAAGCATCCCATGTAGACGTGCTGACAAGTTTCACGAAAAAACATCTTTGTGTAATACCCGACAAAGCCTGTTATTATTAGTACAGTTAGCGTACGCCCAGTTACCGTGTTTTTCGGTTATTGTCAAAAATTTGTGAAATTGCGTACAATATGGCGCGTGTCTTGTGCTTTATTAACACACTCTGTGAGTCCAACTGTGATCTTAATGTATTTTTATCACAAAACATTTTTGCTCTTGCATCCCATTAGCTTGCTAATACAAGGAAGCAGGATGCGTAAGTCATCTCCGTCGCCCGTCTCCAGCGCCAACCGTTGATGACATCATAGACGGGCGACAGAGCTGACTTCCACTTCCTGTTTCCATGTATTAGCAAGCTGCTAACAAGGTCGTTTTGGGATAAAAATACACTAACAACACAGTAGAACTCATGCAGTGTATTAACACCACGACAAGACGCGCCATATTATACGCTACCCGGAAAATGTACACAAACCTAGGCAAAATATTTGATGTCGCTTCCCAGGGCGTACGCTAACCAGTGTATTAGTAGTATGAAACTTTTTGCCTTTTCTTTTTCTCATCTTTTGCTGTTGTTTTCTTGTTGAATTATATTTTTTGGAATAGGCCGAGGGCCAAAAAAAAAAACAAGCTGCACTTTGGACACCCCTGGCATAGGCTATCCAAGGTGCTATCCAAGACTAGATGACATAACCAGTTAACCAACCTTGATCACTTGATAACTCACGAATGTGACGCATTGGTAAATCATTTTAGGTCTCGAATAATTGTCGATGTGTATCTTGTGTGTGCGTGTGTGATTTTTTTAGGAAGGGTGGATGGATGGATATACCGGTACTTTTGAGTTGATGTTGTAAAGAGCGCCCTCTGCAGGGACCTTCAGGATACTTGAACGCTTGCACTCTGTCATGTCATGATTTTCAAATGAAAGTTGTACATTCATATGAATGCAAACATGTTTGCATTGATACAGACATTCCTGTGTGTACATAATAAGCAGTCTATGTAGATTGACCAAGCGTCAATTAACAGTGAACTGCATTTTATATGATTTTCTTGCTAATAGCTAGATACATAAATGGTGCCTTTTCATAAATAGACAATTTATGAGAAGGTGAACAAAAACTGTATAGCAAGAGCAGAGTTCTTTTCTTTTTTTTTTTGTTTCCTGTTTGTTCAATGGACACGTACAGTATGTATGCTGAAATGCAAATCCTCTGGTTTTGCTGATATTATTCCATGTTTAACCTCATTGTGACATTTAGGAACATGGCCAACAGTTTTAACCTCACTGTGCCGCACTCATTTGCTGATGTTTTGTTGGCTGTTTGCAGTGTTGCAGTCCTTACAGTACATTTCAACCTCAGTATCCCCAAAAAACATTACTACAATCACCTACTCAGCTTCCAATGATGCTGTCTGCTCATGTTTGTGTGAGGTTCATGCTCATCTGTCTAGTGCAACAGAAATGTGATAGGTTCTTTTCTTGTCAATCAACAGCTGCATAGTCAATAGTGACTTGTCTTTCAAGAGAAATAAATGTGTCCATATGACCTCATTTTGTCTCTTCCGTTGATGCCACTAATGCAGAAAAGCATTGCACTCCTCATCTAAATTTGAAGACAAAAACAATTTTGAGTAAGCAATTTATTGCAAACAAGCCAAAATCTTTGGCAAAAATGTGGATTCAATGTCATTTTCTGTCAGGCTCTGACACTGTCATGATCTCTTGCTGGCAAAGGCAAAAAAAGCTTTCTCTCTTTGAACGCGGTTGGATTGTTGAGCTGCATGAGCAAGGCCTCTTGCCGTGCACCATTACTGCTGAGGTTGGACGCAGGAAGAAACTTCTTCAAAGATCCTGACGGTTATGGAACAAAAAAGTCAAGTGGTGGACACAAAAAAATGTCGGAGGATCCAATTGGCTGTCGGTCAAGACACAGAACAATCCTCACCCCAATGAAAGTTGTTAGGGATGCCGTCCATAACCATCAAACGGCGTCTGCAGCTTTTAAGAAGAAAAAGGTCTCCTTCAACGCCACATAATTGCCCATTTTGCCCAAATGGCGCAGTGGAGGTTGCGCCATCGTAATCTGGGCTGCTTTTTCCTTCAATGAAACAATAGAGCTTGATGTTGTGCAAGGGCGTCAAACGGCAGATGGCTATGTGGAGATGTTGCAGGGGGCATCCCTCATGACTGAAGGCCCTTGTCTGTGTGGTAATGACTTGCTTTTTCAACAGGAGCCATTTTCACCACCTGGAGCAACATTCCCACTAGCCTCCTGAAACACTGGCATTAAGCATGCCCAAAACAATTTTTGAGGTGATTATCAAGAATGGCACAGCTACTCATTACTGAGTCCTTTTTTGAACATTTTATTTCTATTTTAGTGGTGTTTCAGCGTATTTTTGAGCTGTGGTCTTAAACTTCTACTGTAGTCCCTAACTGCATATGTCATACCCTCAGTCAGCCCTCCCATTTTCTCCATGAAACCCCATGTTTTGCTCTCCTATGAAGTTGTTTCCCATATTTTAACTTTGATTAAAAAAAAAATACAAATAAGAGCTAATTCACATGCAAAGTAGGATTCCGTATTGTGCGTCGGGTCCCAAAACTGTTCTTTACTTGTCTTGCTTGCTTGCTGCTGTAACAAGTAAATTTCCCCGCTGTGGGATAAATAAAGTACACACACATACACATACACATACACAAAAGTGGTTCACGGATCCATTCTGGGTAGGTCGCAAGCTGTGAGTCAAAAATGACATTAAAATATACAACCTGTGTCTGACTTGTTTTGTTTTTTTTAAGTTTGAAGTCAAATTGAGGAATACTTTAGTCATCTTCTTCTTTGGTATAAGTGAAATATCTGATTTTGTGGTCTTATTTAGTGCATTTTTTTAAATTTTTTTATCAAGTTTAATTTAAACGTCTGTTATTTACATGCAGTTAAATTGTCCTTCCTCATTTCCTTGACCAAATGCTTTAATACAGTCTTTTAAAACGCATTATGGAAATGTAATTATGTGCATTAATGTTTCAATAGATGACATGACAAAAAAAAACAAACTAATACGCTTGCTTTTCATGAGCTGTGGTGCTGCTTTGCTGCCCTCTGTTTGCCGTCTGTTGCAGCACAGTGCCGACTGGCGTGGGAGGCACTCGTTACACACCTGCAGTCAATTACTCATCTGGACTACTTTAACCCTACTGTGTCACCTACCTGTTGCCAGATTGTCTCCTGATCTACGCCTTTATCCTGCTTGTCCCAGCCTTGTATACTTACCTGTTACTTAGCTTTCTCGTCCTCCCTACCAGCTTTTGTAAGTACGTACAGTTCCCTGCTTGCCGGTGTCTGCAGCAGTGGCAGTTTGTTTGTACTTTGTGATATCCTGAAAAGTGTAAAAAAAAATGATAAAAAAAAAATAAAATTGACTTAAACAGAAGTGGGTCACGACCCTTGGAAAATGTGGGATGAGACCATTTGAGAACTCCTCTAGACACGAAATAACCCTATAGTCACCTTTACATTCGTGTGACCCAATATAGTAGACCTAACAAGAGAAAATAAGACATATAAAACAAGACATAATACACTCAAACATTTTAGCATAGGGTGAGTTCCTTTTTTTTAACTTGAAAAAAAAAACTTTCTATAGCTATAAACTTTGTGTTTATCGGTGTATAAACTGTGTATAAAGTCTATAATGCCCATGCATTTATTGACTAGGCGCAGGGGTGGTGGAGTATGTCAACACAGCCAGAAGGTGGTGCCGTTGTATCATTTTCCCAATACTGTATGTATTTTTACTGGTACAGTACATCGTTTGAATGTTAAAATTCACTTTTATAAATAAACCTGTTTCCTAATCCTATTCTAGAGTAATTCCCTTAATGTGTGTCTGACTTCCTGTCCCACGCATATGACGTCACTAAGAAAGATAATCCAATAAAAATCTTTCGATCATATGATCCGCCTGCAAACTAAACAAAAATGTTGTTTTTCATCTTGTTTTCGGCTTGTTTCTTTCTTGTTGTTCCCATGAATTCTTTTATATGAAAATTGTAAATTTGCCATACCAGTTGGCATTTGTGGAGCCATCTTGAAGCCACAAAAAACAGTCATATGAATATCAGCAATAGTTGACGGTGGCATCACGCACGTATGACGTCACGCGTCACGCTGCAGCTCACTGATGTCGCTGCAGCTGTGAACTGGTCAGACATTGTGAATAAAAGCACTTCGTTTCAGAAGACAGGACTGTTCTCCCCGGTGTTGCTGGAGATAAAAGGTAGGAAGCCGCGCTCACATATGCTGTTCTTGTTGTAAAACATACCTCCTGGTTCCATTTTACACCAGTAGCTTGCTAGCTTACGCAGGTAAACGTCACTAACGTCAGTGCCGAACACTTCATGTTTAATATGAAATGATGTCGTAACAAGCGAAACAACAACTTAATGTAGTAAATATATTTGGTTTTTAGCTTCCATTAAGTTGGGTTATTTAGGGTGGAAGCTCACGTTTTGACCTGACTACTATATCAGGGATGTCCAAAGTGCAGCCCTGGGGCCATTTTAGGCGCTGGTTTGTTCAGATTAACAACTATTGACCTGCAGGGATTTGGTTTTAGCATCTTTAATGTACAAAATGTTACGGAGCCCCCGAGGGGACATGGAAAAAAAATTGATTGGCTAAAAAAAAAAAACGAAAAACAGTTTAATTACATTAAGAGCACTGAACTTCCGTGTATTTTTGTATTGAAACTTCAAATTAAGAGCAGCACTTGTTGAGTTTCTAATATAACTGTTTACTTATAGGACAAGCAGTGCAAACAAGTGAAAGAACACCATGTATGACTAATCAATGTATTTCTTTTCGAGTTCCACTACTCAGATGTGTTTCTAGCAACATCAGATAGGACCGGATGTTAGCATTTTATTTTCAAAAGACGAGCCAAATAACCCGCGCGACCCTAATTAGGATAAGCGGCATACAAAATGGATGAATAACCATTAAGAAATTGAAAACTTGTTATGACCAGAAGTGTGTCCTGTTGCTTATTCGGCTCATCTTTTGAAAATGCTAACATTCAATCCAAGCTACTGTTGCTGGAAACGTGTCTCTTTGAGTACTGGTACTCGAAAGGAAATACATTGATTAGCCATACATCCGATTCTTTCACTTGTGTGCACTGCTTGTCCTAAGTAAACGGTCATATCAGAAAACTCAACGAATGTGCTGCTCTTAATTTGAAGTTTCAACGCAAACATCCGCTCTGAACACAAGTAGTGGAAGTACAGTGTTTGTCATTATGTAATCGGTAACGGAATCGCAATCGGTTCTGCACTTGTGCGAGACCTAGGTCACTTCCTCCTTTCGCAATTGTTTACAACAGCGCTTCTGCGACGTTGTTTGTCTATTTGTGCCCTGTGATTGGCTGCCGACCAGTCCAGGGTGTACCCCGCCTCTCACCCAAAGTCAGCTGGGATGGGCTCCAGCATACCCCCACGACCCTAGTGAGGATAAGCAGCATAGAATTGATAAAGACCAAAAATGCAGTAGTTATCTAATTATTTTGTATTTTGCTTTTGATTGTTACCCCCTGTCATTTGTGTTTTCTCTTTTCAAATTTTTCTTTTATCTCTGTAATATGGTTGCTCCTATGTTTCCATGTTCTACTATAATTGCACTGTATTGTATTGCCATTTTGATTGTAAATAAAGTTCCGGTTAAAAAAAAAAAAACTGCCGTGAAATAGATCGACGGATGACATAGATTTCACATGCGTAGTAGTACAAATCGGCTTGCCTAAAATGTGACTGCCAGAAAACAGGCCGACTGGATGTAGACGCGTTCTGCACATGCGTAGAACCGATTGCGTTTCCGGTACAGATTGTGTAATGGCAATGCTCTTAATGTAAACAGTTTTATAAGAGTTTTATATAATACTTTTGCGAGATCCCACAAAAGTGCTGCGTTATCTCACAAACGTTTTGCGAACTCTCACAATTTATTCATTGATTTTTTTTTACCCATCAGTCTTTTTTTCTCCATGTCCTCTGCTGGGCTCTGTAGCAATTAATGGAAAACAAATAGCAAAAATGATAAATAACAAAACTGTTAGCCACTGAGCTTTGTGCTTGTATATACTGTATACCTGTGTGTGTGTGTGTATATAGGATGCCGTCCCTATCGGAGCAGCTGCGGGAGGCACGGAGTCAGGCTGAAGTGTGTCTGTACTCGGGCAGCAGGGTGGTGGAGGTGCGGGCTGGGGTGATGGCAATGGCTCATCTGCCTTTACCGCCCTGCTCCAAATATCACCACATTGCTGCAGAGACTATGGTCATAGAAAACAGCTTTGGCAGCAACAGGAAAGAGGTAAAGGACAAGTCCATCACATCCAGTGTACACTGTGTTACAAGCTGCTACTATATGTACCTTTTTTTTTTTTTTTTTACACAGTTGTTAAATACATTAGCAGATAAAGGTTTTTAATCAACAATTGTAATACATTTACATATTTTTTGTGATTGTGATTTCTTTAAAACATAAATTACATTTTTTAAAGTTATTTGTAAATTCAGTTTTTTATTTTAAGATGGCAGTAAATCTTTTTGTGGGGGTCTAAAATAAATTTGTGGTTGGCAGCCGCAAATTCATGTTTGGGAAACCCAGCACTACTGCAAAAATAACAGTACAGTAATCCCTCACCACTACGCGCTTTGAATTTCGCAGCTTAACTCTGTTATCACGGTTCTTCAAAAATATATTAATTAACTCATTCAATCCCGGCTATTTTTCAAAATGTATCCCCCTCAGTACCGGCAATTTTAGACTATTTTGACTGATTTTTCAAGGCACACAGAAAATTGTGTTCACCAAAAGAAAGATTAGACACATCTTTCATCAGGAAAAAAATGTTACTTTCTACCTTTGTTCGCTCTTTAGTAATCAGCAGTAGAACATAGGTAAGTTTCAGGAAAATATCACCTCCCAACAAAAGGGAGAAAAAACAGCTTTTTATGAAAAAATACATTTCAAGCATTACTTTCACTTTGACACAAAATTTTGCTTTTGTGACAGCTCAAATATCTAAACAACTCCACCACAACATAAACAACACAAGAAAGGGTTGTTTTTCATCACGCACGCTTTCATTTCTGCACGCTACACTCCCCCGCGCTCTCTCACTTCCTCCTTGCTGTGGCGCGTGTTAATACACGGAAAAGATGCATGCCGAGCTCCTATCAAATGCACTTCTGCCACCTTGTGGCTGTTTTTATGGCTTAAAACTGCATGAAAAGTCATCTTTTTTATTGTGCACTTGCGTCATCACCTCTTTTTGCCTCTCATCCAAAAAAAAATTAGAAGACGTAAAAATGCGTCTTTGGAAGCGATTGTTCGGATGTAAAAAAAAAATGTTTAAATACGTCTATGGTATTGAATGAGTTAATTAAGAGTTAAAACAGGGTGACAGATTAAAACGTATGTTCATGCCAAAAGAACTAGAGTTCCCATGATGCTGAGAGTGCAGAACAAGAAAGTAGAAGACGCTACTGTCACATGTTTTGATATAAGTTGTATGCTGCGATTGTGTTTTGAGCCGACAAATCGTAATTAAGTTTAATCAAGCGTAGAATTGCTACACCTTCTGCTTGGACATTAAAACGGCTGCAGCTCTTGAACTCCGATTGGGGGGGAAAAAAAGCAAGCAAGTAATGCAGTAGTTCTGAAGTAAAGGAGATGTCACAAGATTAGAATTTAGCCATAATTTAGCTGCACCACTCTATAAGATGCAGGGTTCAAAGTTTAAGAAAAAAGTAGCGGTTTATACACCGGAATTTACGTTATGCTGCCAATAAGTGAGCTGCGAGCCTCAAATCACCACTGGCCAGGACTTCGGACGCCCCTGGCATAAAAAAAAAAAAATGCACATTACACTGTCAGTACACACAGTGCACAATGTTATGAACATGTATTTTAATTTACAATAGTTTTTGTATAATTTCACATTAATCCCTTCTGATAAATGTGATCCAAAATTAACAAAATGACTCATTTTTAAGGTTAAATACTTCTTAGCAATATGAACCTATTACTCTAAACTGTTCTACTTGCTTGCTGCTGTCTGTTTACTTCTCTTCAGACACTTGCATCTCTGCAGTGCTTATCTACAGCTTTGAATATCCTGGAAAAGTATGGCTGTAACCTTACAAATCCCAACAGACCCAAATATTGGAGAACCGTCAAACACAACAATCCGGTGTTCCGAGCCACCGTTGACGCTATTCAGGTAAGATAAAGACCAGGCAGGTGCTGCACAGCCGCTATTACAAAATGTTTGAGAACTTGCCAACACGGACCATGTTTTTCCACTGCAGTGAACAGTAGATAAAACCTTTTGCAGATATATACTATATTATATGTTTGTTGAACTCTGTGTTTCTTTTTAGTTTACAGCTTTGGGGGGTGTGGGGGTTATCGTCGACACAAACTCCAAATGTTGAATCAAAGCGACTGGACTCTTCTTGTTTGTTGACGATGTTTCACTTTTATTCCAAAAGGCTTCTTCACTTCTAAATGTTTTAGATGTGGACACTCCCTATTTACAGTATGTCTCTGGTGGGTGTATCACCAGGGGGTGGTCACAATAGGGTTGTTGTTGCTGGTGAATGACTGTCCTGTATAACAGTAGGTCGTTCGCCTGCTTGGCAAAACAGCTTGTTAGTAACCACTATTCCTGAGGAATGAGGCAATCTTTGGGGACGATATGTAATGACCAGAAAACCAGCAAAAATGGAAAAATCTGCAGTAATTTCACAAGAATAAAGTCAAAATATTAAGTTAAAAAAGTTGTAATCGAACAAGAAAAGGTTGTAATTTTAAGAATATAACGCCGTAATGTTATGAGGGAAAAGTAACGTCATTTTAGTAGCATAAACTTCAAATATTAAAGAAAAAAACATGTTTGTAAGTCGGAATATCTATTACGAGAAAAAAACAAAAAAACAAAGTTGTAACTTTTGGAAAATTAGGTTGTGGAAAAAGTTTGAATGTTACGAGAATAAAGTCAAAATATTAAGAGAATAAAGTCATAATTACCGGTACAAGAAGAAAATTCACAAGAAGAAAGTTGTAATAGTTTGGGGGGGGGGGAAACCCAGCAGAAATAAATTTGAATTAACGAGAATAAAGTAAAAAATATTAAAACAAAAAAGTCGTGTTCTACCAAGAAAAAAAGTAGCAATTTTACAAGAATAAACTTTAATAATGAGTAAAAATAATGCCCTTTTAGTAGCATAGTTGATATATTAAATAAAGAATATATTCTTTTATTTTTTAAAGCCGTAATATTATGGGAATAAAAAAAATTACAAATATTGAAGAAAAAAGTTGAAATATTTGGGAAAACATAAAAAAATGCAAAAATGGGTAAAAAAGAGCAAAGAGTGAAGTTCACACTAATCATGTCTGTACAGTGCAAGCATTTCACTCGCATATGCGCCTAAAAATAGATTGTGCGAGTAGAAAAAAATAAAAAGAGAGCCCCTGTGTGAATACCCCCCCCCCAACCCCTTCATTCACATTTTGCTCCTGAGTTCTGAATATAAATCTACAAGTCTCCTACAACTTTTCTTTGTTCACTTTGAAAAAACAGCATGGACACACTCATTTGTTGTTTTGGTCACATAGGCTACAAGAATATGTGAAATTCTCTGTTCATTGTGTAAATGATCATTTTGATGATGGTTTTATCTATCCAGTTTCTAAAGCCAATGTGACAATGGAATATCTAGAATTGAATAGCATCCCAATGGCTGATATTGTCACTTCATCACACCACTTTGTACAGACTACAAGCAAATTAGTAGTCTATGGCAAGCATGGCATTTATACCTGTTCACACATGTAATTCCATGCGCTTCACATAAAGTAGTAAACAAGTTAAATAAGAGAGACAGGATAAAAGGCACATGGCAACAGTAAAAGAAGCAATATATTAAATAATTAAGGTAATAAAAAGAAATACAAAATAACAGATCAGTTAGCAAAAGGAATCAGAAAATAGTTTAGTCTTCTTCTTTTCCTTTCGGCTTTTCCCTTCAGGGGTCGCCACAGCGAATCAATTGCCTCCATCTAACCCTGTCTTCTGCATCCTCTTCTCTCACACCAACTACCTTCATGTCCTCTTTCACTACATCCATAAACTTCCTCTTTGGTCTTCCTCTAGGCCTCCTGCCTGGCAGTTCAAAACTCAGCATCCTTCTACCTATATATTCCCTATCTCTCCTCTGGACATGTCCAGAGGTAAAATAATCAGAAATAGTTTAGTATTTAGTCTTTATTTAAAACAGGGAAGAGTTGAGACATTTTTCATATTTATAGCCTAAACATGAACTTTATCGTGGTCGTTCTCACAGTAACCGAGAAACAACCAATAAAAAACCAAACCAATGTTGTGTGGAGGTAACAGCTACACCCACAGGGCAGCATTTCGGTTGGTTCCCTCAACGTTTAGGGAACGTTAGACCTTGTTAGTTTGCTAATGGGGAGAACGTTTCGACAACGTTCTCCCCATTAGTAATGTAATTACATGTGACTGATGTCAGTCATGTTATGTGACTGCATGTGTATCTTAGTATATCTGGGTACAGGATGTAGTATGCCAGGCTATGGATATGGTGTTAATAATAAAATTGTGATATATAAGAAATTTCACATTGTACCTAAATTTTTTTTCATTAAGGAGCACCTGTGCTCCTCGTGAAAAAGGTCAGCCCTGCTAATATGCTTTTTCATCCATATCACAAAGCTGAAATGCAGTTTTTTTCAGTATGTGGCCCTCACTGGAAAAAGAGGTGGTTTTGAAATGCTTTGGGATGTTATTTTTAGAGTAAATGTAATGGATACACCAAGACAAACACAGGCACAAATGCAACTGTGCAGCTATCCCTCGTTTATTGCGGTTAATTGGTTCCAGACCAGACCGTAATAAGCGAATTTCCGCGAAATAGGATTCCTTATTTATAAATGGAATATTTTCGGAGTTGGAGCATAAAAAATAGTTTACGACCTTCTAAATATGTTTTTTGACATTATTAGAGCCCTCTAGATATCACCTTTTACGTTTGTATTACCCAATATAGTAGACATAATAAATGAAAATAAGCAATTTAAGACATAAATAAGAGTTGAGGTGCTGTAAATGGTGGTGTGGACAGGAAGTGGCATCGGTGGTTCAGAGTTGAGTTTTACCTCGGCGTGGGTTACGGCCGCAACAGTAGTCCGTGTTAGTGATTATTGTGCCTGTTGTGAGATCATTCAAACCTGCAATAAAAGCCTGTTGTTCCAGTGATCAAGTCTGGTGCTTGTGTGTCTCACCCAATGTTACTGACATCTAGTGACCAGTGTAGAATCCTACATATCACTGTATAAAACATTCAGAAGACTCATTCAAAGACATGTTGTGATATGTAGTATTCTACACTGGTCACTAGGTGTCAGTATATGTTACATTGATGAAACAATAGCCACCACGAGAAGTACGGTACAGAAACTGGTAAAGTAAAAAAGGAACACCAACAACAAGGAACTTTCCCAATGCTAACATGTGCGAGTCTATATTATGTCTTATGTCGTCTTTTCTCTTATGTCTACTCTATTGGTTAATAGGAGTGTAAGGGTGGCTGTAGGTTTGTTATTTCATGTCTAGCGGGCTCTAATAATGTTAAACGTATTTAGAAGCTCGTAAACATGTTTTCTTTGCTCTAACTACGAAAATATTCCATTTATAAATAAAAAATTCTACTCTCGGTAATTCACTTCTCATGATCAGGTCTGGAACCAATTAACCGCCATAAACAAGGGACTACTGTAATCTTATCCATATTCAATCAAAAACTCCTTCACTTGATTTATTTAATTTTTGAGATGTGCTGCACACTATGACACCATACAAAAGAGGTGAGGGGGAAAAAAAAGGAAAACTGCTGGTCTCCCCGTCTATTCATCAGCACTGAATGACTGGCATTCTTGTAAGTGTGTGGGCAAAATACTGTATATGTTTTATCTGCTTCAGCTGTTCTACTACATAAAAACATGAATGCTGATGCTCTTGTATAAAAAATATTGATGAGATAGCAGAACTAGAGAAAAACGACTGGCACATGATGGCAAATGTCTCTGTTGGTGGTGAAACCAAACCATGACAGACAATCCTTTTGACTCTCTTTGTTCTCCCTCTTCTACCAGGGAGGACGGGCGGTGCTTTGTCTCTATGGTTACTCCAATCAGCAGCCAGATGGGCTCAGCTTCCCTGATGATGTCACAGATCCGGACGTTGGCAGAGTTGCTGCAGTCACTCTGGAGGTGATGAGCCTCAGGATGGAGCTAGAAATGCTCATCAAGGTGTGCCTCTTTCGTCATGTCTTTCTTTCCCACCTACAGTACATCTGCTAAAGGCAGAATTGTTGTAGCTGGTGTAGCATGATGCTCAGTGGTACTGGTACACTGTACAAAGTGGATGGAATAATGAAGAACTACCTCCAAATTCTTCAACTTCACCTCCAAATTAACAGTAAGACGACACACAATTGAGTGATCCAACAAAACAATGATCCCAAACACAATGAAAACCGATTTTGAAATGGATACAGCAGGCTAACATTCACTTTATGTGATGACTTTCCCAACCTCAACCCCGTTGAACGTATGTAGACTATGCAATTTAAATGACGTCTACCAATTTTGCCAATGAAAGTGGTCAAATATTCAGACAAAATTATAACAGAAGCTTGTTGATGCTACAAAAAGTGTTTTGTCAAGGTGAAACTTGCTATGGGACATTCAACCAAATATTAGTGGGATGTATTTACAGTATATATATATTTTATATATTTAAAGTGGTCTGTATTCTGAACCTGTGTAATAGAGAACATTTTGAATGAATTGAAGTTTCATCATTGAAGAAGTCAACAATAATGTCTTATTTGGTATGATTCCAGGAGACTCATCCCCATCCAGAATTCTATGAGAGAATCATTCCTACGCTGAGACACAAGGTGACATCATTCCCACAGACGTCAGTAGCTATCCCCCCCATCAGTGCAACAATCCTACATATCTT
The DNA here is from genome assembly GCF_027744805.1 of Dunckerocampus dactyliophorus. NCBI lineage: Eukaryota > Metazoa > Chordata > Actinopteri > Syngnathiformes > Syngnathidae > Dunckerocampus > Dunckerocampus dactyliophorus. The sequence continues at coordinate 24,111,778 of NC_072820.1, read as the reverse complement.
TAATTATATTTCTTCCAAGATGATGAGGATCGAAAGCCCCCAGTGACATCAACTGTTACACAGATATAAAGTATTTCTCACTTGACATGCTTGAGCAAACTTGATTTATAAGCAATGTGTTTCATATGTGATAATTTTCATATGCTTTATCATCACACCTTGATATACAGTTGCTCCCCTGCATATTAGCGGATTTCTTTTTGCTGCTGTTTTTTTTTTTAATGGTAAATTAAATAGAAAGAGGTTTGACGACCCTATCCGCAGAGGGATAAAGAGTGCTGCAGCTATGAATCTGGCAAAGGGGCTGTCTCACAAGTCAATTCACTCAACATTTTCCAACGGGAAGATGCTTTGACAAGATGTGATGGTGTGTAACTGAACATTTTGTTAGTACAATAGTATGTGAAATATTCACTTTACACTTTTACTTCTGTAAATGGCATATAGAGTAATCTATAACTGCAAACTCGCTAATCAAAGATCCTCTATATCATCGGTCCCAACATTTTTTGACACACGGACCGGCTTGGGTTTCCACAAATTTCCCGGGCACCGGGGGGGAGTTCGTACATTATAGTGATATCAAAGCTAAGACATGAACAACATCAAATTAAAAGCACAAAATGAATGCAGACCTACCATCCACCAGTACAAGCCTGGAGTTAGTTTTTCAGAAAGATTATTACATCGCTGTTTGACGTTTGTGGTAAAAGGCAGTGTGCTAGCAATAAGGTCATCAAAACTTACCTTTATGCATTCCCACATAGTATCAGCATTTGAGACCAAATATGAGGTGAAAGAAAAACGTTAAAAATACAGTATAGTCTGTGCGGCATGAGAGAAAGTTAGCGCATGCATGATGGTGCGTTCAGGGGCCGTCAAACAAAGTGGGATGGGTTGCCTCTTGCAACAAACAACATATAAATGCCAAAACTATGGGATTTGTAACTGTATATTATTTTTTACATAAAATAATGGCCCTTATTTCCAAAATTTATATGCATTTACATGAATTTTTTTTTATTTATCATTGTGCGTGAAAGTTTTACGCGGCCCGGTTTGGCCCCACCTACAGACCAGTACCGGGCCATGGTCCGGTGGTTGGGGGACACATGCTCTATCAGACAGAGTCCTGAGGTACCTAGTGCAAAAATGCTAGTCAAAGATCTTCAATATGATAGAAGCACTGTTCTGTTTTTTTAAGGAACTACTGCAAAAGTAAATAAATAAATAAAAAACACTAATCAAAGATCTTCTTTAAGACAAGAGTGCTCTGTTGCCTACTGCGAAAATGCAAGTCAAAGATCCTTTATTTGACAGAAGCGCTCTGCTCTTTTTAAGAACCTACTGCAAAAAAAAAAAAGTCTGCTGCAAAAGTGCAAACTCATTCTTGTGTTTGGCCCGCATTGAGTAGCACTGCTGTATACTATATGCCTGCAATTTCTTTTTCTAAAACTGAGTTTAATAACTGTGAGAGTCATATTATAGGCTCAAGGGTATCAAAAATGTGGATTTTTTTTAGGGCATCCATTATTCCTGTTTTTTTAATCCATTTATAGGTGTCTTGGAACGCATATATCGGGGATCTACTGTATACTAATCCTGAGTTAAAAATTGGAATATTATAATTTTGGTCTCTGGTATAGTAGTCTTTTGTTTGTCATGTTATTGTTATTGCCATGTAATGGAAGGACATCTATCAAAATGATAAAGGTAATAAAGGTATATAGAATTACTGTTCCTCACCATATTCTATTATTTTAGGAAGTGGGCTTGAA